>NC_028357.1:25623822-25653545 GCF_000741045.1 Vigna radiata var. radiata
CTACAATATATATATATAACTATATATATATATATATATATATATATATATATATATATATATATATATATATATATATATATATTAAAACTCACATCACGGAACAATGCATAATCCATAATGGTAACATATATATAATACTTGAAATGCACCTAATATATCCTACGCTTCACGGATTTCTAGAAAAGTCTCTGCATATTTATTTATTTTTTTTAAAACATGTTAACACACTTTTACCTAATTATATATATATATATATATATATATATATATATATATATATATATATATATATATATATATAAGGCTTAATATCCCTGATGGTCCCTATTTTCGTCAAGTGCGTTCACTTTGGTCCCCATGTTTTTTTTCTGTTCAATGTTATCCTAAAGAGTGTCAATTTTGTTCAATTTAGTCCTTTTTGCTAACGCCGTTTAAATCGTTAACGTTCAGATCTCCACATGTGCAATTCGAGAGTGAACTGTCATTTATGTTCTGACGTGGACTAGATCAGTCATCATCATAGGGACCACATTCAGAAATAATTAACAGAAATGAGGACTAGATTAAACAACCTTCATTCATTACAAAACATAGAGCCACATCACCATCTTCTTCAACCTTCAGCCCAACCAAAAATAGAAACCCTACTTTCTTTCTAAAAATCTAACCCTAGCGCCACCACACCTAAACCCTCAGGCCACCACCGCAATCACCACATACCTGCAAACGAAACCCAGAAGACCATTACCATGACGCCGCTGCGACCACCTCCACGTGCCACCATCTTCATCGCGCGCCTTCACCATCATCTTCTTCCCAGTTCGCGCTGCCACCATAGCGATTGAGGGTTTTGATTTGGGGGTTTTTATTGTGTTATCTGGTTTTTGTAAATTGGAATGAATGATTTTTGTTTCAAAATTGATTTGGAGAATTATTGGTTCTTCTCTGTTTTGCGAGTGGTTAGGGATTTTGTTCTTCCCTACAGGTATGGGTTTTGTGAAGTGGGGGATGAGGGTTCAAATTGGGAATGTTAGGGTTTCTGAACTTGGGGTTTTTCATTTTGGGTTCATTTGATTCGCGATAATGGGTTTCGTGGTGGTTGTTGTTGGATGCACGGGTGGCGCCAATGAAGGTGCTGGTAGGTGGCCATGGGTGGTGTTTTTGGGTGGTTGTTGGACAGAGAAAATGATGGAGGTGAGAAGATGGTGGCTGGTCGTGACCGTGGCGGTGGTGGTTAGGGTTAGGTGGTGGCTAGGGTTTTTGTGTAAGGGGAAATTAGGGTTTCTGGAGGTAGGAGATGATGATGACGTGTCAAGGGTGATGTGTCATTGATCGTACAACTGGACAGTTGGCCGTTAACGATTTAAACGGCGTTAGCAAAAAGGACCAAATTGAACAAAATTTACACTCTTTAGGACAACATTGAACAAAAAAAAAACATGGGGACCAAAGTGAACGCACTTGACGAAAATAGGGACCATCAGGGGTATTAAGCCTATAAATAATAATGCCAAGCTTAGATTTCTCTCTCCAATAAACAACCCATCAAACCTATTTCTCACTGTAACTTGACCAACCATACCAGAAGACCATGCAACGTCTATCCTTTTAACCATTTATCATAGACAAATTGGTTTCCATTAAAACTCATTTCCCTTTTTATTTTATTTCACTTTATCTATTCTCCCTGGAACGCTTACGTGCATGCAAGGTTTCCAAATCCCTTTTTTTTCTTTTTGTTACATTCAAACAACGTATATCCCCTAGTTTCTCAGTAAACATTCTTCTTGATTCTATAATGTGTAAACCAAAATCAATTCCCTTTTCTTCCCTTACCATAAAACTAATTGGGTCCTTCACTTACATATATAATCCCATATTAATCACTGAATCACCACTCTGCTCATTATCTACAACAGACAAACTCACTCATGCCTTTAAACTAAACATTTCCCCTTGCCAAAATTGTTTTCTTCTCATTCCCTCCTGATTGTATAGTTCTCGACCCTCCTACAAGAGTTTCCTACTGCTCCCATTCTAGTTTAAAAGATCAAATAAACAATTTTATCCTGCATCTTTCTCAGTTTTCATCAAACAACATCTACCCATTAGTTGTTATCCCTTCACAACTACACTAACTAATTTAAATAATATAGAAACCTCTCGGTATAAACTAAACTTCTAGGAATCCCAACACCCTCATTCATGCGTCAACCAAAAACATAAAACCCATCTTTTACTTTAGTCAAAGTATATATATATAAACTCAATTTCCTCTATCTTTATACGGCCTACTACTACCTCTTCTCACAAAAACTTTCCTTCATGTGCCCAGAAATACCAGTAATCCTCACACTGGATTGCTTATAGTAATGTATCTATCACATACCTATTATTCCTACTATCTAACTATCTAACCCCTATAATCATCATATGACCCAATGCCACAATATCAACTTTAAAGATACCTTAACCAGTGACCATGGAACCATAGTACAGAGATAAATTACGAAACACAAAAAAACAATTATGAACATTATCACCTCATTGGTGCAACTACATACAACCCAAAAATCTCATACTACAATCACATGCATCATGTTCAATCAATACATCAAGGAGTTAGCTTCCCTTACCGTAGATAAATCCTAGCTGTCTTTCTTCGCCCAAAGTTGAGAACTAAAAACTTCACCTCCTCGGCGTTAACTTTCTTGCTTCCAAGCAAAACTCCAAAACACTCTTTTGATTTTTCAGTCACTATCTTCCAATGTACACACCACTTTTTCTCTTTCCTTTAAACTTTGTATATCTCCTAAATTTTCCAGAGCCCCTCTCTTAAATAAAACCACCCCAAACCACTAACCCCTGTCTGATTGCACTTTGTTGCCTTTCTTTTTGGGAAAATCATTTAAAACTGACTTTAGATATTTTAATTATGTTGTTACTCGAATTTTAAAATGAGTTAAGTGGCTCCACAATGAATATTTAAAATATAACAATCAAATAACCAACTTTTAACCTAAGCTCCACAAGAAAGTTTGATTTTTCTATTGAAATAAAGGCACAAAATTTTAACCATTATACTACAATTTTTCATTTAATTAGTATATATGCAAAACATATACAAAAAATACAGATCACACTATATATATTAAATAATAAATTATTAAATTCAGCAAAATTAAAGACATGCTATTTTTAATATAGAAAATGTTTTTTTTAATATAATAAACGTTTCCATCGTGTTATATATTTTTTTTATTATTATTATAGTTCACTGTTTTCTTTTTCAATGACGAGGAGAGTACCATATTTTCATTTTACTAACTGAATTTACTTATGTAAGTTATAGACATAAAAAAGATACGCGGTAATACTTTTATAGTTATAAATAGTAAATATTTATTCTAAGTGAAAAATAATTTTTATCTCTAATTAATGTTTATAGTTTTTTACGTTCGATATATATATATATATATATATATATATATATATATATATATATATATTTTAGATGTTTAATCAAATTTAGTGTAGATTTGAGAAGATAAATTACATAAAAATTACATAAATTTACGTTTGTTATAATGTAAATATTTTTTTTTGGAATTATTTTCAAAATGTGTAAATTTTATATGTAATTTTGTTAAAATGTATTTATGTAGATGTTTTCTACACTAGACAACTTACATGCAAGGATTTGTCTTTGTGTTTGAATTTTGTCATGGTCATACTTAAGTCAAATATAACAAAGCCAATAATGATTAAAATATATGTGTTCTTAGATTATAATAAAGGTGACAAATAGATGTTGCAAAAATAATTTACAAACTTTTATGGAAATGAAAGAAATATGATTGTTCTTTTAAACTAGGAATAAAACTAGTGAATAATGGTTGATGATGAATAATGAAATTTACTTGTACATTTTGTATGTGTGTGTATGAGTGTGTGTGTGTGTGTGGGTGTGCGTGTGCTTGTGCATGTGCGTGTAAGTGTGCGAATGAAAGAAATATGATTGTTCTTTTACACTAGGAATAAAACTAGTGAGATAATGGTTAAAGATGAAAAATGAAATTGATTTGTACGTTTTGTGTGGGGGGGGGGAGTGCGTGTGTGTTGGTAAATATCTATATTAATAGCTAATGACAAGTTCATCTCATTGATATGGTGAAGAGTGTGGTAAAGTCCATAAGTAGGTTGTTGACAACAATAAATCAACTGCACAAATATAAGGTATATGTATTAAATAACAAAAAGAGATATTAAAATTGAAATGCAACATCTAATGAAATTACTTTGTGATATGTTCATTCAGTATAATAGGTCCAAGGAGAGTTTAAGAGTTATTAGAGATAATGTTTAAGTACACCCAAACTTAGTTAAATTAATCAAGGTATTTAACATATTACTTATGAGTAGTGCATATAATATTTATAAATATAGATTTCCTTTATTTAAGATTATTGGCTTAACATCCATTCCAATGAATTTCTCTCTTGAGTTTGTGCCACTGAAAGGTGAACACAAAAACAATTTGGCATGGACTATTGAAAGATAAAGAAGGTTGTTTTTGATGAAGTTATGAGCTCTTGAAATGGGAATTGGATAGAGACACAAGAATTTTATCTCAAGTCGTTAAATTATTTGACATGTGAGAACATTGGAATGATAACAACACAATATTTTAAAGTGGTCATTACAAATCTTTGATGATGTCTAATTATCTCTTAAAAGTGTTACACTAATAAAAACATTGATTACAAATATTGTTCACATATAAATTACTTGTGTTTTGTTTGATTTCACAATACTTCTGCTCTTGACTTATTTTCATATTAATTGATTAAAAAGGATTTTTCCAACATTCGTGCAATCTCTTATTTTCTTTTTTAAAGAATGTGTGGTGGACATTGCTTGTGATGTTAAATATAACTTTCAAGTAAATTAGTTTTAAAACATATATTAACTTCAAATACAAAATTTAAATTGGTACAAATTTGACTATGTTTAAGTTAACAATTAACTTAACTAAAAGGATTGTTGTATCATCTAGCACAAAACAAGAACTTTTATAAGTTTTTGACATAACTCTATTAAGAAAAATACATGTTATAAGGTTTTTAAATAACTCAAAGATTAATTAGAATACTTATTTATATTTGTCACCAATACTTTCTACTGAGAGATAGTTTAGTATATCTAAACAAATATTAGACCATTTGAGTCTTAAGATTTCCGAAGCTCTGGCCACTAATAGTTAATGAATGCAATAGTTAATGAATGCAATTGAAATAGTGTTTCTTAAATTGTATAACATTTTATGTTATTCTTTAATAGACAAGAATGTTAAAACAAAATGCAGATGTTAGTGCATAAGGAGAGTAAGTGATGGATGCAATGGAAATGTTACTAATTTTCATAGTTTGATGTATTTAAAGATTGTGTTAAGTCATTTGTTCACTATGACTTGTATTTTTTGAAGATGTAAGGTAGTGCACTTAATGAAAATAAGCAACAATTCATTATGACTTTAATATGTATTTCACAATAGTATATGAGACTTATGTAATTATTTAAATGCAATGAAAATGTCTTATGAAGAATTTTATCGAATGAAAAGCGGACCAAATTCTGCATCTAAAACAACTTTTCATAAGTGTCTAATGTTGTACATCATCCATTTGTCAATGTACAATACATCGTCTAACATTTCTTGAACGTTATACTAGAATGATGCATTAATCACTAACAAGACGTGTGATTAAATGTCTTGTACAAGCAATATGATTTAACTTCTATAAACGACCAAAACATTTAATGTTGTACGAAAAAATGCTTTTGTGCTTGCATATTGCACATGCAGGAAATGACAACACCTAACTTAACTCAGAAGTTCTATACAAAGGTTAGAAAGACGTTAAGAGATAAGAAAAAACATTCTTAGAATGCTTCATCTTATATAGGAAAACTGTACAAGCTATTTACACGAAAAAAGCTCTACTACTTTACAACGTAGACCTAGATCTAACCAAGCTACGATTTATAAAGCGTATCAGTATTTCAACTCAGTATCTAACATTCATCTTTCAAGAGAAGCTATATAAAGAAGATCAATTGAAAAGAAGTTGTTGTTAGAGTAGAAAAGAGAAGAGGTGAAAGATGATATCCAGGAAAGGATTTAGAATACCATCTCTATCTCAATGCTAATATTGTCTAAATGCTCCTTATTCTAAAAGAGGTTGTTGAAGAAGATGCCAAAAAGAGGTGAGATATGAAAAAGTAAAAGAGAGAGTGCTTAAGAAAAATCGTCATCAACTCTATCTTATCTCAAAACTTATATTGTTCAATGCTCTTCCACTCAAAAAGGGGACAACTTCATTCGAAGAGAAGAAAAGAAGAGAAAAAGAACAAGTACAAGAAATATGGTTTAAATACACTCTACGACTCTTCAAGTCTACATCGTTCAATGCTTTTCTATTCTTTCTACAAGGCTCAACGATGAATTGTTGATTAATATTCAATATGATAGTAGATACATCTGAAAAAGCCTCACACAATAAAACAAAAATGATAAAGCCTGACTAGCATAATGTCAAAGCTAAATATTCCGTCCTTGCAGGTATTGACATTTAAAGCTTCACAAAAGCGTCTGACGAGAAGATGAGACACCTAAGGGAGAAAAGGAAACTCAACCACCAACATCATCTGATGAAGTCTAATAATTAAAGCATCTGGCGACATTAATCAATATGTCAAGACTACTCTCATACATAAACAAATGTTAAGCTACCCTCTCTCTCTTAAAGGAAGGATCATCTGTGAACTTCAAGATGTTGAAAAAATATTCATGAAGGTAAGTAACAAGTGAAAGCTACAATGTCCAAAAAAATCAACATGGCAAAATAATAAGAATTTGAAAGATAAGTACTACTACTCTCCTTCTATTAATAATGTTGTTTTAGTATATGGCCTAAAATATGGTATTCTTAGCATAAGCTAATATAAAGTCATAGACAATCTGGATCTGTTAGTATTTATTGCAAATACACAAGGAAACTTGCATAAGATAGACCTAGATGAATTACATGCTCAAAGTATCTCATGCTTAATGTCAATAAAAGATAATGCAATTTCATGTCACAACAAATATGGACATGCAAGTATAAGATTAATCTTAAAACTGTGGTGCCATGACCTCGTGAGAGGATTACCTAAATTATCATTCAAAGATAACATCTTTTATAACACTTGGAAGAGAGTTAAGTAGGTAAAGAGTCCTTTAAAAGTAAAATATTGTTTCTATAGAAAGACCTTTTCAGATGTTGCATATAGATCTATTTAGACCAATAAGGACAACTTCTATGAGTAGTAAACGTTATGGGCTAGTAATGGTAGATGATTTTTCTAGATGGACATTGGTTCTATTCTTAGTCCATAAGGATGAAAAATTGAAGTTTTTTATAAACTCTGTAAAAGGATTGAAAATGAAAAAGATTGTAAGATTATTTCAATCAAAAGTGATTATGGAGGCGAATTTGAAAATGAACCATTTCAAAAGAAATTGAAACTCTGGCATTAAACACAACTTTTCAACTCCAAGGAAACCACATCACAATGGATTCGATGACAGAAAGAACAAATATTTATAGGAAATGGCCAAATCCATGTTAAATCATTTTGACTCTTCTGAGCAATTATGTGTTGAAGCAATCAATACATCTTGTTACATTCAAAATAGAGATTATATTAGACCTATTTTATGCAAGACGTCATATGAATTATAGAAAAATAGAAACACCATCATATCTTATTTCTATTCTTTTGGTTGTAGGGAAAGAGAGATTCATATTGTTATTTATATTGGTTCGGCCAAACTGCATACGTCCAGTCTTCTTTCAATCAACCTTAGATTGAAAGGATTCCACTATATTGATTGAGTTCTCACAAGAAAGACATGCAAAGAACAATTCTCTCAATGTACTCTCCTTCCTAACTCCAAATCAACTATAGTAACCCAAAAAGATCACCCACTTTCTATCACCCTTAGAGATACCCCACTCTAAGTCAAAGAACTTCACCAAGTCATCTTCCTGTCCACAACAACAGAGACACAATCAATCTTGATTGCAGATAAATCCGATCTCCATAAATACACCTCAAAGTGCATATATGATCAGCTCTATGACAACACTTCAATTCTTCAAGAATCTTTGAGAATTTCTTCCAAATGTAGCAATCTTGATTCTTGGAGACTTTCAGGACGCTCCTGCAAATAAAATCTCAACAAACTAATCAGATATTGAAGATATGAATCATAAAAGTTGTTGAATACAAAGAGCAATGCGTCTATTTAAAGTTTTCTCAAGTCTGACGCATTTTAATCGATTATGCATATAATGTAATCGGTTAAGCTATTCCTTTAGCTTCAACAAATTTACATTTCTCAGCATTTAACATATTAGAAAGTGAATGTAATCGATTAATCATAACATACAAGCCACAACATTTAAAATATGACATTATGACAGTTATGACTTTCCAAGAAAAAGGTTTCCATACAAAACACATTTTAAACGATTAGGAAATTAACATAATCGGTTAAGTTCCATACTTAAGCAAATTTTGAAAACATTTTCAATCAAAACACCTTAAAGCAGTAAACATGTGCATGCATAACCACAAGTTTTAGTCAATTATCAACATAATCTAATCGGTTAAAACTTGGTGTTTTGCCACTGTTAAGCATATACTGATATCTAATGAATTATAACAAATTATGAAAACATAGTAATCGATTAATTCAAGCATATATGCAATGTGCAAAGTGTTTTATCAAATGATTCATTCTCAATTAATGAATACACATATCACATAGTCCATGCACAATCACAGATATAATAACAACTGTTTTTCCATTTTGTTGTGCAAGAAATTGTAAAACATTTTTTTTGTTATCATAAAAAACACATGTGAGATATGGGTTCAGCTGTACATAACTCTCCCTATCAACAATCTCTCCCATTTTTAATGATGCCCAACAAAAAACTATTTTCTAGTTACATAAAAGGATTTCATAGGAACATTTT
This sequence comes from Vigna radiata var. radiata, assembly GCF_000741045.1. Taxonomy (NCBI): domain Eukaryota; kingdom Viridiplantae; phylum Streptophyta; class Magnoliopsida; order Fabales; family Fabaceae; genus Vigna; species Vigna radiata. Next base: position 25,632,915 of record NC_028357.1, read on the forward strand.
TGTGTTTATAAAACAAACTAGAAAAGTATTCATGAATCTGTATAAAACATTGATTGAAATTTCTTAATTCATATTATTCTCTTAAAATATCCAACAAGGTCACAATCCTAAAGTATTTTTATGCCCATTTAAATATTATTGTTATTATTATTACAAGAAAGAAATTGAGTAGCAATAAGTATGACAACATAGAAAATTAATCCAATACCATACTAACATTACATAATTATTCAAATATTATCAAATAGTTTTTCTATGATGCAATAACCCAAAGACAAACTAAAATAACCACATAATACAATACATCACTGAAATCTTTACTAGTCACATACAACACAATATATGGAAGACTCACATACAACATAATATATAAAATACTCACATACAAATTACTATGCCAACCTTATATATGTAGCACAACCTTGACCTATAGGAAAATTGATGAACTTGGGGGATTGTTTGTGTTCAAATATAATCTTATTTCTATGAGAAGGTTAGGAAATGATATTGAATACACTAATTGTGGTTTAACACCAAGGGATGTCCTTATGGCCCAGATGAAAACATTTCTATGATACCAGTCAAGAGGTGATACCTACATTTTCAAGTATTGCTATAAGATTATTTCTTCTGTAAATATCTAATGCAAGCTCGAAGAAATCAAACTATTTCATATTAAAGCATGTTTCCATGATGTTTCCATTAATGAGACCAAAATAAAGAGTGATTCCTAAAATAATTTGGCCAATCTCTTTCCAATGTCATATCAAAATTATACTATATTCATAAATTTAAATGAAAATTTTATCTAAGAAATATTTAATGGATTAGATATATTACAATTATGTGGTAGTGGCTTGAAATTGTTTGATGGCATGTGACCATGTTTTGTGAACGTTGATGGTCTTGTTTTTGTTGTGCTTGATTTATGAAACAAAATCCTACTGGCCAAATTTCTGCCATCGTCCAATAGTCAAATCTTCTACTAGAACCATGAAATAAGAAAAGCATGATGAAAACAAAAATAATTTTTTTCATTATGAATGAATATTTTATGGAGAATGAAAAGAAATACTGAATATTTTATGGAGAATGAGTGAGCCAATTATGTCTATTTATAGTTTATTTATGTTGTAAAAACTAATTCAACAAAGTTGGCAAATAAGCTTTATTAATTTTTGTAATAAATTAATTACACAAAATCAAATTTTAATCTAAAATATTTTACTATAATTTTCATAAAAATAAAATAGACTATCCACAATATTTTCCCCCTATTTTATTTAAATTTAATATTATATATATATATATATATATATATATATATATATATATATATATATATATATCAATTTCATTCTAAATTATAAACAACTTCAACTTATGTTTTTCTTATAATTAGTGGACATGACACAAATGCTACGGAGCATAACTAATTGTAAACATATCTCACGTGCAAAGCATGGAAGACATGTGTTATGGAGGGAGCATTGAGGGATAATAACTCTGTTATAGAGTTGGGAATTTCAAGTGTCTAGTTATATTTTCTTTTCGGTCACGACAATAAATATTATTGTTTTAATAATTTTTTATTTTTAATTAGTGATGTGAAATTAATTTATTCTTTATTTTTTTTTTTTGAAGTTATTAAATTACAATTTTCATATAATATTGAAGGTTATTCTAATGTGTATCAAAATCATAGAATGAGGCATGAAAACTATTGTGTTTAGTTTTATTAACCACATCATTTAAGATAAATTAGGATAGTTTTTTTTTTTTTTTTTTCGATTTACCCAGTACAAAAACTCTTAATTAGGGATAATGTTTATTAGTAAAATACATATGATTGACCTATGTCTGGTATTGTTCATTCTTTTGATCTAAATGTAAATATGAAATAAAATGATGTAGAACAAAGTCTTAGAATTAATCAATTTTGCCTATGAGTTTAAAAGGATAAGTATTTTAAAATTCAAAATTTTTATGAGATTTTTATACTTAAATGGTTGATTTAAAGTGAATTTATGACGAATAGATTTATTGGGTTTTGGAATTAAAGATGCTTAAAATGTGATCCTTAGTTACATAAATTATTTTGGATGTTCTAATGTTTATTTGTGTAGTTGAGGTTAGAATTTTATTCATTTAAAGCATGAAATTGAATGGTCAAAATTTGTCCAATCTAGTCAACTCAGGGCTCCTATGCAATTTTGAAAAGAAAGAGATGACTAAAGTGCAATTAGAGAAAAATTATGGACTTCTGTGCAATTTTGAATAAAATAAAAAGGGTTGAAATGTAATTTTGGGCAAGTTTAAATTTGTTATTAGATATTTTAAAAAATAATTTAGAAGAAATATATCTTAAGATATTTTATTTGATATTGTTAAATAATTACCTAATTTAACTATATCAGTAAATATCAAAAGATAATATTTGCCAAATCTTTTCTAATTTAGAAAAGATATTATCAAATATTCTCAAAAACTGATTAAATCTGTTGAATATTTGGAAGATATTATATATAAGATTCCAAGCCCAATCAAGCCTATATAAAGAAACCCAAGGGAGGCAGAAATCATACTTCATTCATTCTCTCAAAATCCTCCACTAGAAGCAATCATCCACCACTCCTCTCAATTTTATTTTACCATGTGTTTCACTCCATTCATGGAGGGCTAAGCTTTTAGGACTATTCCACTGTAATTTCATTATGGATTCTGAGGTTAGGTTGAATTAATGTATTTTTTTCTTTTGATTATTGATGTGGGTTATCCTTCTTTTTATGTCGTTCATCTCTCAATCATATTAAAAGTAATGATTTTTGCATCATAAGGTCTTTAAATCTACATGCATATTGATCATATGAGTTCAAGGGTTTCTAGGTTTAATTGAGAATTTACTTTGGTTGAATTTAGGAACTTTCATGTGATTAAATGGGTTTTTACTACTAATTGAGAATGTACTTTGGTTGGTGGTAATAATTTCAATTATAATTAAATGAGAACTTACTTTGATTAATTAGTTTTTAATCTGGTTAGGAGATTTGAGAATAGACATGATTAAACACAATAGGATTTGATTGAGAATGTACTTTGATTGAATTCATTGTGAATAATCTAGAAAGGTCTTGCATTTGATTGAGAATCTACTTTGATTGACTATGATATCGCCCTCAAGATAATTAAGAATGTACTTTAGTTAATTTCAAACCTGAACAATAATAAATTGAACAATAATCTGTGGATAACCGATGATGAATCTATCTAATAAAACAGTGGAATTAGCGTATTTCATTATAATTGTTTCTAAGTTTCCTATTTGTTTTTCAAACATTACTTCCATTAGCAAAGTTTCTCACTTTTATTCTTAAGCATTGCATAGCATTCATAAGAGTCAAGTATTAAAAAACAATTTTGTATTCATTGGGAGACGACTCAAGGTTACTTTAACCCTATCTACTATCTTGAATATTACTTGACAATATTGAAGTTACCTTGAAAAGTAGTATTATATCGATAGCTTTAACGATAGGGTATCAATGAGTCTCTAATGTGGTTGTTTTCGTTCTCATGTTGATGGTGTTGATGTTATGTAGTTGGCGAAAATGTTATTCTGGTTGGAGATAGACTCGTAACCATGCCCAATTATAGTGAAAGGATGACACAAAATGTGGTGTAGGATGTTATGCAATGTGCTAATCTAGTTAAGTGTAGGTTTTAATAATGCTTAAGATAATGACATGCATATGTTCACGAGGTATATTTGATGATTGGTGGTGCAATTGCATTGATTAAACTCACCTTGCATGCATATGCATGTAGTTTAGCTTTAGTTTTGAAGTTATAACGAAGGCTTGAGCAACTATAAGGAGTAGCGTCAGGTTGTGGTTCGAGGGACGTGATGCGTTTTTGCAACCACACTTCTCCACTTCGGTTGTTGTCGCGTAGTTGGAAGAGATGTTGTTTTTTGTCGTGGAGGGGGGATAAGTGTGGCGTTGCAAGAAAGTTCAGGCTCATGGGAGGCCAATGTGGAAGTAAGTCACATTGATGTTGTGCAGTTGGTTTGTTTGAACTTGTTCGAAATGAAATGATGAACTTGTTTTTGGTGAATGGGAAAGTAGAAATTGTTGAAGGATGGACTTGTCTTTGGACTTTGCAATAATGTCGTGAGGTCCTTGCATGCATGTTAACCCTCAAAGTCCTACGTCTATGACAAATGCAACATTGAAAACCACTCTTAATGAAGCAATAATGGCCATTGAGGTGTGGCTAATTAGTGTAGTAGTAGCCACCAAGGTCCATGCAAAACAAACATCACAAAAAAAACACATGCACTCTGGATTGGTCAATCCAGTATGCATTACCGGATCCCGAAATGTATTTTAGATTAAGCAATCCAATAAGCATCTATGAGTTCCAGATTATGTAATCTGGAATCCATTCTCAAATCTGGTACTGCATTATGGATTTCTCAATCCAATATTCATTTTTGTGAACAAAAATAAGGTAGAATAATTTTTTGAATTTTGTACCATTTTTTATTAATAAAAAACTAAATCAATATAAGATTTTATAATCAAATGCAAAATAGAGACCGTAAACTATTCATTTCCACTACTTTCACATAGGAATTAATGGGTTATACTTAACTAGATCATAAGCTAAAATATAGGTTCCACTCCTGAAGAATAGGTCAATAATTGACCTAATTTATTTAAATAAAAAATTTCTTAAAAATAAAAAAATAAAACTTAAATAACTTAAACTATATATCAATAGCATTTAGTTTATCTTTGACGTCTCAACCATGCCTAAAATTTTCTTAAGCTTTAAAAATTGCTCCAATTTTAGTGGTTTGGTCATTATGTCGGCCAATTGATTTTGATTGTTGCATTAGCTTAACGTGATGAATCCCTCTTTGACAAGAACTCTTAAAAAATGAAACCTAACATCAATATGTTTACTCCTTCCATGAAATACTGGATTCTCAAAAAACTTAATGGTTGAACTATTATCACATAAAACTAGAGTACTTTTCTATTCTTTGAATCCAAGAGTCTCCAATACTATTTTAATCCAGATACATTGACATGCACATGATGCAACAACTATGTACTCTGCTTTTGTGGTAGACAATGTTAGGTTGTTTTTAGAAGACCATGAAACTTCTCCAGACCCTAAAGAAAACATAAAACCATATGTGCTCTTTCTATCATCTAAATCTCTAGCAAAATCATTGTCTATATAAGCAATAATATTTGTGTTTTCCCCTTTCTTGTAGAAAATACAAAGTTCGGTGGTGCCCCTTAAATATCTTAGTATTCTTTTGGTTGCAAAATAGTGAGTTTCTATTGGATTTACCATGAATCTACTAATTAAACTAACTTCACACATTAGATCATTTCTGGTTGCATTTAAGTACATGAAGCTTTCAACTACTTGTTTGAACAACATATCATCTATTTTATTCCCTGTATCATTTCTACACAATTTTGTACCAGGAACAATTGGATTTTTGATTGCATTACAATCATTCATGCCAAACTGAGATAAAACATCCTTAGCATATTTCCTTTGACACATTAAAATTCCATATGCATTTTGTAAAATCTCAATTTCAAGAAAATACCTCATTCTCCCTAAGTCAGACATGTCAAATTCTGACAACATTGAAATTTTAAAATCATTACACATACTTTCATTATTTCGACTATATATATGATCACAATTAATAACTTACCTCCTTTTATTGATTTTGTAAACAATGTGTGTTCACAAAAGCATCTCTCAAAGGAACTTCATAGGAAGTATGATTCTATTTTGTTGTACCAAGCTCGAGCTCATACAAAGCTTTTCTCAACTTGTATACTTTATCTTTTTTTCCCATCTTCATAACTCCAACAGGTTGTCGTTGCACATATATTTTTCCTTTGAGCTCTGCATGAAGAAAAACACTTTTCACATCTAATTAGAAGATAATCCAACCATGTTGTGAAATTATTGAGATTATTATGTGTATGGTGTCAAGTTTAGCCACCAATGCAAAAACATCAATGTAGTCTACTTCAGATTTTGTGCATCTTTCTACTTCTTACTCTTAACAGTTTCTTCGAAAGTTACAGGGTCATCACCAGCCAAAAACATTGCATTTACGTCATCATTTGATAGGAACTTTCCTTCTTCGTAATCTGCCATCCATACTAGTTCTTTCCTACACCTTTTAGGCTTCCTTTCAACTGGAATTGCAATTGTTGGGGGTTGAGATTCAGTACTAGAATTTATTCCAATGCTTACAACTTTTGTTTCTTGTTGCTTTTGATGATTTTCTTCTTTACTTTTCTTTTAATTTCAGCTTTTTTGTTTTTCAAAAGTTACATCCCTACTTAGTATAATCTTCCTATTGATTGGGTCAAATAATCTATAAGCCTTGGATTCATCACTAACTCCAAGAGGAACACATTTCTTACTCTTATCATCCAATTTGATTTATTGTTGGTCTGGTGTATGGACATGGGCTAGACAACTAAATATGCAAATATAATCAATTGAAGGTTTCACTGCACTCCATGTTTCTTCAAGGGTTTTGTTGTTGTGGGACTTCAATTAAGAATGTGAATACACCAGTTTGTTGCTTTTGGCCAAAAAATTTTGGGAACGTGTCTTCCAACTAGCATTGATCAAACCATATTCATAATAGTTTTATTCTTTCTATTAGTAACTCCATTCTGTTGAGGAGTGTAGACAATTGTTAATTATCTTCAAATGCCTTAGTTTCTACAAAAAATTTTAAACTCCTTGGAAATAAATTCTCGTCCTCTATATATGCGTAAGCAAAGTATGCTTTCATAATCCTTATTTTCCACCTGTGTTTTGAAACTTTTAAATAAATAAAAGGTTTTTTATTTCTCACTTAAAAAGTATACCCAAGTCTTATGGGATAAATCATAAATAAAACTTATGATATACCTCTTATTACTGCTTGAAGTAGGTTGAATAGGCCCACAAATGTTTGCATGAACCAATTGTAACTTCTTTGATGCTCTCCAAAGGCTTTTCTTTGACATTGCTTTTTGGTGTTGTTTCCTTGCCAAGCATTGTGTACACAGATCCTTGGGAGTTGTGATAGGGGACAACCCTTTCACCATTTGTTTAGTGACCAATGTTTTAAAGCCATTATAACTTAAATGTCCTAACCAATTATACCATAGTCGAGCATCATGCCCCAAATCCACTTGATAGCAGGTTGCTACTCCTTTAGTTGTTGTAAGTACAAACATCATGTTTCCACTCCTTTTTACTTCCATAATCTAGCCTCTTTTAGGATGAATAACATAGCACTTGTTGTTATGAATGGTTATAGTCAACCCTTTCTCTTAAAGTTGTCTTATGCTCAATAAATTATTTTGAGCTTAAGAACATAAAATACATGTGTAATAACATATGTGATACCATTCACTAGCATCCAAACACTCCCTTTCCCCATCATATTGTTGGGAAAATCTCAAGATACACACTCAGATATTTTTCTAAAATTGATTCTTGCTATTCATTGATAATTGAAGGGCTTTAAATAACCATGATATTTACAATATTATGGAAATAAAAATAAAATCTAAAAATAAAATATCAACTGACTTAAAAATAAAATCTCCTTAACCTATCATAAAATAATATTCTACCTAGATAAATAAAAAATCATAACTACCCATGATATTTTTATCTCTATCAAATCAAACCAAATATTACTAGACCAAAAACTAATAAAATAATATTTAAACAAAATTATTAATAAAACCCTAAAATTTAAGTTTATCCCAAAAAACTCCCCCATAAACTTAAATTCTTCCTTCCTTGCTTTCCATGTGCATCATCCCACACCGGGTTTGCTTCTTCTTTGCTTTTACCTGGTTCTTCTTTGCTTTTACCTGGGTTGTTAGACGACCATGCTTATCCTTTAAGTACAATACCTGATTTTTCATAAAAATTGAATTACCTTTTTCAATTATCTGACACATGCTTAAAATATTGCTCTTCAACCCCGGAACATAATAAACATCCTTAATATCTCCAACTTGTCCATTATTCTGAATTTGCCGAATTGTTCCACGCCCTTTCACGACCACCTTAGAGTCATCTCCAAAAGACACAAATTTGGCCTCTACCTTGGTGAGTTCATAAAACAAATTCTTGTTCCCACACATGTGATTGCTTGCTCCAGTATCTAGATACCATATTGAGTTGGTAGAGATCTCATCAGCCTTCATCTCTTCTTCATCTTCTTCCCTATTTTTATCTGGTTCAAGAATGCTAGATGCTTTCTCTTCCTTTTTAGGAGCCGTCTTCCTCAGCTCCTCAAGCTCAACCCTCTATTTATTTTATTCATAATTTCATTAGCTTCATGCAGAAGCCTCCCTATCCGCTGAATCTCTTCATCCTTTTGTTTGAGTTCCTTTTCCACGTTTGTCGCACGGAGACCATAAGACTTCCGCAGCGAGGGAGGAAGGAGACCATAGTCCTTTGTTTGAGGAAGGATGTTGGAGTGCAAACAAAGTCCCACATTGAGTAGAAGAAGGGCTGGTTAAGGGTTTATATACACATACCTTCATTGATAAGAGGCCTTTTAGAGTGATACCAAAAGCAAATCCGTGAGGGCTTGGCCCAAAGCAGACAATATCTTATCAATGTGGAGACTTATGTGTATGTGTGAGTGTTGAACCCCTCCCTACAAATGGTATCAGAGCCATGGTTCAGGTTTGGTGACCTGGCTCAGACGAGTACATCCCTCCATGATCGAGTGAAGCCTTGGAAGGTGGGCCAGTGGCCGATAGCCTGGAAGTGAATCATGAGAGGTGGAGAATAAGAGATTCTCAGTGTTTGACCATGGATTGTGAGAGAGAAGTGTTGACCATGGTGTACTCGAGGATAAGAAAGAAGACTTCCGCTGTAGGGGAGGTGGTCCTTTGTTTGAGGGGAGGATGTTGGGTACAAACAAAGTCCCACATCAGAAAAAATAAGAAATGGACATGGGTTTATATACACATAAGGTACCTCCATTGATAAGAGGCCTTTTGGAGTGGTACCAAAAGCAAATCCGTGAGAACTTGGCCCAAAGCGGACAATATCTTATCAGTGTGGAGACTTATGTGTATGTGTGAGTGTTGAACCCCTCCCTACACATATCTATGTAGGTATCATTTGTCAAGCCTTACTTTATGACGAAAGTTCTCATTTAATTATGAGAACCAATCCTATGTGGTTACTGCATCTAGAATCTAGAAACCACTCATTCGTCTTTCCTTCTTTGAGTACCAAAAAGGTCATTAACAAGAGTTCATCCTCTTGTTCCACCGTATCTTCTATTTTAACATAATTCGCTTTCTTCTCCCACTTAGGACATTCATATAGAAAATTTCCCTTTTTTTGACATTTGAAGCATTCGATTTCAGCCTTATTGAATTACTAGATTCCTTTTCCTCTATCTCGAGAAGATCCACCTCTACTTCTCCCTCTTCCTTTATCTCTTTTGCTTCTCTCATCAGTCACAATCTTCATTACTTGCTCCTATTCTGTCGAGAACACCATTCACTACTCATGAATCGGTAGGCTTCGTTATAGTTCATCAATTGTTATGGTATCCATATTATTGTATTCTTCAATAGAACACACCTCATAGTTGAATTTTGCTATCATATACCACAAGATTTTTGTAGTTATGACACTCTCCTACATGTTTTCCCCACATGCTTTCATACTTTTTGCTATCTTCAGAGTTCGACCAAAACAGGAATTCACTAACTCTCCTTCCTTCATCTACAATGTTTCAAAATCCTTACGTAAGGTGTGTAGTTGTGCTATTTTCACCCGTGTTGAGCCCTGGAATTTTTGCTTCATGGAATCCCATATATTTTTGGACGTCTTATCATTTAAAATAGTATTCAGAATTTCCCTATTAATTGCTTAATATAGATAATTTTTTTATCTTCAAATCTTTCAACTTCTGCTTCTCCAAAAACTTGAGTTCTACTTTGGTTACGTTTGCTTCATTTGGAATGACTATAATTCCATGCTCCACTAGATGCCAATATTCCTTTGAATGAAGAAAATTCTCCATCAATTTTGCCCAATGCTCATAATGTCCATCAAATTTTGGCATTGTGGGTTGTAAGTATTTGATGGATTCTGCCATTGCTATCGATTACTCCTTAAGAACTCGCTCTCACAAATGTTTCACTCAATCTCACCTGACTTTAGGATCCTCACATATTTCTCTCACTCTCACTCGTTGATTTTCTAGTTCAAGCCCTTATGAAGGAGCTATGATATCAAATTGTGAACAAAAATAAGGTAGAATAATTTTTTGAATCCTATGCCAATTTGTATTAATCAAAAATTGAAACAATATTACATTTTATAATAAAATGCAAAGCAAAACGGTAAATTATCTAATCCTACTACGTTCATGCAAGAATTAGTGAGTTGTACCTAACCAAATCATAAGCTAAAATATACCTTCCACTCTCTAAAGAATAGGTCAATAACTGGCCTAATTTATTTAAATAAAAAACTACTTAAAAACAAAACAATAAGACATAGACAACTTATGGATTGATCAATCCATAATACAGTTCCGAATTTAGAAATGCACTCCAAATTCCACAATCCGGTACTTGGTGGTGCGACTTGAAGGTACAGTGCAGAGAATGAGACAATACAAGAAAGGTTCGTATTGTTTGTTGGCAAGACCAGTGGAATGGAGATGAGATGCAACGAAATGGGGAGTGTAGGAAGAAAAAAAGTGGGTGCAGGGAAAACCAAATTAGTGTTTTTAATCCATTAAGGGCAAAAGTGGGATTTAAATGTTAGGGGAGTGTAGGAAGAAAAAAAGGGGGTGCAGGGAAAATAATGGACATGATAAATTATATCTTCATATTACCTGGCTATAGAACCTTCCAATATTATAAAATTGTTTTCTTCCAATTTATTCTTGTGCTTTCTTGTTTGTTATTGCTATGGATGCAAAAGTGTAATCTAATGGTGAAAGAAAATATCTGAACCTAACTGACAAAACAGTGAATTTGCATTCGGCCTTAAAACATTGCAGTTACAACTCTGTTGACAAAAGTTACACAGTATTATAGACGTATAGACCATTTATTTTACACTTAACATTTTATCTTTCATACCTATATATATGAATATATACTCTCTGTTGTCATTTATAAACACTAGGAAAATGAAAAAGGTAGAATCTTTAATCATTCACAAATATGGAGCAGGCTGTAGAGGGAATTTCGTATTCTAAAAGATAGTACATATTAACGATGTTTCATATAAGGTATTTAAACAGTGGCTGGTACTGGAGTTGAAGGAGGGACACGGTTTTCAGCTGGAATTTCAGTAAATTCAGACAGTAGAGCACGGAATTCATCACCACTCAATGTCTCCTTCTCCAGAAGGACATCCACAATTTTGTCCATTGCCTCACGGTTGTTCCTTATATGTTCCAAGGCAATTTCATATGCTTCATCTGATATCCTCTTGATGGCAGCATCAATGTCTTCTGCAAGCTTCTCTGACATTGAGTTCCTTGCCATCATTCTCATGATAACATCCCCACTTTGTGCTGATGGTTCCATCAGTGACCAAGGCCCAATATCAGACATTCCAAATGTAGTTACCATCTGCAAGAGTATCATATAAGGTCTAATTAAGGTAGCATAGGAGGTAAATATAAGAAAATAAGAAGAATTCTCTAGAAGAAAGATAAAATGTTCATCCTTCAGAAACATCACCATTCATTCTTTCAAGAGCATATGATTGGCAAGTACCTGTTTTGCCAAACCGGTGATTTGCTGCAAATCACCAGCTGCTCCAGTTGTAACCTCAGGCTCACCAAAAATAATTTCTTCTGCAGCCCTACCACCAAGTCCTCCAACAATTCTTGCGAAGAGTTGTTGTTTGGAGATAAGAGTTGGGTCGTCGGAAGGAATGAACCATGTAAGACCCCGAGCTTGACCACGAGGAACTAGTGTTACCTTTTGCACAGCATCATGACCAGGAGTTAAAGTTCTACAAACAAGCACAAACATGTTTCAGATGAGGCTTTGGGGAATTGTATACTGAAACGGTTTTCAAATGTTGCCACTTAACACATAACAATGGTAGTTTTGCTTGCTTAAGCTAATATATTCAGTGTTGCATAGAAAGTCATGAAGACTAAATAAGTTGCTTTGATATCAATCTTGAAACATGTATTTAAAAAGACAAAAAGGAAAGTCAAATTTCTCACCCACAAATAGCATGACCAACTTCGTGATATGCCACTAAACTTTTGCTCTTCCCATCTGTCATCACTGTTCCTTCCATTCCAGCCACAATCCTATCAATGGAATCATCAATCTCTTTAGAGGAAATTGCAGTCTTTCCACGTCTACCGGCTAATATGGCAGCCTCATTCAAGAGATTTGCAAGATCAGCTCCACTAAAACCAGGCGTTCTCATGGCAATCACATCAAGAGAAACATCATCATCAAACTTTTTATTGCTACCATGAACCTTTAGGATTTCGGTCCTTCCCCTTATATCTGGAACATCAACAGTAACCTGCAGAAGCATTGATGTTCAGTAATTTACTCATTAACAAAAAGCATTAGGCATTTCATAATATAGTCATACCTGTCTATCAAACCGTCCAGGTCTCAATAAGGCAGAGTCAAGAATGTCTGCTCTGTTAGTTGCTGCAATGACAATGATGCCAGTATTACCCTCAAAACCATCCATTTCTGTCAAAAGTTGGTTGAGGGTCTGCTCTCTTTCATCATTCCCTCCACCAATTCCAGTTCCTCTTTGTCTTCCAACAGCATCAATTTCATCAACAAAGACAATGCAAGGGGCGTTTTCTTTGGCCTTCTTGAACAAATCACGAACTCGAGAAGCACCAACACCAACAAACATCTCAACAAACTCAGAACCAGATATTGAAAAAAATGGAACACCAGCTTCACCAGCAATAGCCTTGGCCAACAGGGTCTTCCCAGTTCCTGGAGGACCAACAAGAAGAACTCCTTTAGGTATGCGAGCCCCAACAGCAGTGAACCTCTCAGGCTTCTTCAGAAACTCCACCACCTCCATAAAGTCCTGCTTGGCTTCATCCACCCCAGCAACATCATCAAATGTCACTCCAGTGTTTGGTTCCATTTGAAACTTGGCTTTAGATTGGCCAAAAGCAAGAGGAAATCCTGGTCCACCAGGACCTCCCATTCCTCCTGAACGTCTCGAGAGAAGGAACAATCCTCCAATCAAGATCAAAGGGAAGGCCAGATTCCCAATCAGGTTAGCCAAAAGAGAGCCTGACTCTTCTTGGGCACTATGAGCTGCAAAGTCAATATTCTTTTCCCTGAATTTCTGAAGGAGCTCCTGGTTAAGTCCAGGGAGTTGAACTTTAACACGCTGCACCCTATTCCCCAATTCAGGAGAAACAGCCTCAACAACAGCAATGGTTCCGTTGTCATAAAGATCCACTTTTTTTACTCTATCCTTGTCCAAATACTCTAGAAACCTGGAGTAAGACATTCTGGAGGAGGAAGCCCCTTGTTCATCAGCATAAGCTTTGCCACTTCCCAACAATGCAGGAAAACCAACTCCCGCATTTCCAAGCAATAATTTCAGAAACCCCCTTCTCCCTTCTTGTTGCCTTTCCTCCAAGGATGCCCTTATGGAAAATGCTTTCGATGCCTTGTTATTGTTCAACGATGAAAGTCTCCAAGATGAGTAAAGATATCTTCTATTGAAGTCCTTGTTAAGAGCTATTCTATTACCCCTTGTAGATAAACCATTCCCAACAAGGCATGCAGATGATGCCGCCATCTATATCAACAACACCATCCAACCCAAAACAAGGGCTCTTAAATACTATCATTATGATTGTAAAAAAAAACTTCTCATTTCTTATTACATGAACCAACAAACAAACCACACTCTAAAGTTCGCAAATTTCTTGAATGATAAAAAGCATCAAACCAACAAATCCCAGTTCAATTGATGGAAAGATATAAAAAAATATGAGCCTTCAAAAGGCAATTAACAGAAAATTAAACATATGAACAGCCAAGTAGAGAAAAAAACCACACAAAAGAAAGAAGCACGTACCTTAAAAGTAAAATGTGACAGAGAAGTGAGAGTAGAGAATTAGAAGGTCTGGAGACCTTATTGGTGGTGCAAAGGAAGGTGACGATGGAAGGTGTTATTGTGTGGTTTTAGAGGAAGTGGCTATGGTTCAGGAAACTCATACGTGGCGTTTTTCTAACGTTTGATTCGTCCTCTTCTGTCTCAACTTCATATTTCAGATTTTTCCTTCTTTCCCTTTTAAGTTTCTTTAACGTTGAATCTTCATATTATTATTTTAATATTACATTTAAAATGAATTTTTGTCAAATAAATTATGAAGTTATTTATTTATTTATTATGAAAAAGAATCTTTCAAAAACATGACCTTTGCTAAATTGTTATGTATAATAAAAAAGAAAATATAATTGGAAACGTTTGCTCCCAAGAAAGGCACGTTGGCGTGAAAGAAATGTCCAATTGCCGCCACATGGAATTAGATTAAAATTTGACCATAAAATCTGAGTAATAACTAAAGTAGCTTCAACTTTTATCGTCATCTCATGATGACACGTAGCTTAATTTCTATGGTTTGCTTAAATTAAAATTTCATCACTGTTGAGAAGGAAAAAAAATTGAATATGAGTATTTTAATTTTTTTCTGAATTAATGAACATATATAAATATAATAAGATTTAATTTATATATAATGAACACATAAATATAATATTTATTTTGTAGATATTTGTAAATGATAGTTAATGATTTTTATTTAGGTATTTTTTAAAATTAAGTGGTAACATTATAATCGTTGAAAATTAAAATTTAGGAATTCGGTTTGTATTTTATATATTTATGTTTTTTAGTTAAATTTATGAAGTTAAAATTATTTTTAAAGAGACTAGCATATTTATATTTAAACTTTGTGGTATAGTTTATTTTATATTTAAATATAAATATTTTATTATAATAGTTTTATTCAAACTATACTTTAAGATCGAGATTTTATTTGAATTAATATTTAAAATAATTTATTAATAAAATTGTAACATCCCAATTATATAGAAATATATATATATAATATAGAGTGCTACATATATAATACGAGAAAGCAGTTAGGAGTAACTATCAGATGAAGTACATTATAATACAATCATCTAAAAGAAAGGAGGAATTAAAACCTTGCTTGCAATAAGGTTAACTCAAAATATAAGCAAGCTAGATACAAAAAGAACTAAGCTATATACATGTATGATCCTATCTGGCCTATACTACTCTGTAGTATCTGGAACATCGGCTTCATCCAAAACCTGCTCCAGTGGCACCTCTCCTACCTCTGCTCACATCCAATTTGGATGATCATTGCAAAAGAAAAACAAACACATACAAAACAAACAACCAAGCAGCAAGGGTAAGCTAGATTTTTAAAGAGTGTACAAGTTATATAAGACTAGCTAGAATAAAATGAACATGCAAGCAAACAAATCATAGAAGAATAGTTTTATTAGGTTATGTTAGAATTAGACTCGTCCGGACCTAGAATGAATATCGAGTTATGGCGGGTTATGCACCTGTGATGGCCTCTAATGCTCTGCAAAGCCAATTGCTATGGGTTCCACCCTACCACCACAAGGTTAGTTCGTTATCACTCATCTTGGCCCATTTAAAATGGAGACAATCAAGACTAGGACCTCCTACTACTCTCACCACATGACATATTCTTCTCTAAGTGAGATGGAATAACTATTAGAGTGTTAAGGAAAACCCCCAAGACTGAGCTACCTATATTCATTCCAGAAACTTAATTTTAATCTCACCAAGAGATGTAAATTAATTCATTAAGTCATATTACACCACATGGAACACAATCATTCTTTAGTTATGTCATAAAAACAACTTATACATACTCAAACATTACATATTTTCAGAAAAACATCACTTATTAAAGCAAATATCTTTATAATCTTTAATTACGAATACTTAATTAATTCAAATAACTTGGAGACCCTCACTAATGGCTCCGGAAGGGTCAAAAACCCCCAGAACGACCTAAAGAACGTCCAGAAATGATACCCGAAACCCCTAAAACCACTCAAAACTGTCCTGGATCATTTCCTGACAACAATAATCGATTATTACATATGATAATCGATTATTTACGTATGATAATCGATTATTACATGTGATAATCGATTATTTACGAGAACTTTGAAGAAAATATGATATTCTGACTAGAATAATCGATTATCAAGTGGGATAATCGATTATTCTTATCAATATTTGATAGCAACCTTATTTTTCTGGTTTTCGATGCATCTAAGACACTTTAATGAGTTTCTAACACTCCCAACTTGATCTATGTGATTAATTAGACTTGCCTAACTGGTTCTAAGCATTCTTAATCCCATAATTTAGTGTTTATGTAATCAATTTCCCTTCTAGGACTTCCATTTGATGAACGTAGGGTGCTAAATCTGAATTTACCAATTAGAAGTTGTTTTGAACCATTTTATCACTTCCTACAAGTCACATATGACTTACCTAAGTTGTCTAAACTGACTAGGACTATCTGTAATACCTAACTCTCCATATGACTATATTAGTTCCTCTAATATGACCTTAACTCAAATAATGTACCTAATTATTACCTAGTAGCTTGTTCAACAGAAATTACTACACCTAATTACTCAATATCATCATCAAACCCTACCCATACTGGTTCATAAGTAAAATTCCACAGTCCCATTATTTATCAGGCAATTATCAATCAAAATAACATGCCAAAATTCCCAAAGTTCAGTACAATTAACATCCACACACACATTTCATACATGTAGTATATCATCAATTCAAACAACAATTTATTGGATACACTTTCAAATTTACAGAATAGAAATCAAGACCTAGCTTCCCTTACCTTTGAATTAGCTAACCTAGCTCACAGGATGACCTAATCAGCACCTTGCACCTTAGGGAAATCTTGAAACACCTATAAATCCCCAATTGGAGATAGGAACTAGAGTTTAGGACATGATCGGAGTTAAAATTTGAGGAAAACACANAATCAGCCACATGCAACCGGATTTGTTGCATGATCATAGCTCTAAAGTTGTACGGAAAAGAAGATTCAACTTACCAGTTGAAGAACAGAGAAATTGATCGGTTGAAAATGTTGCTCTTGAAGCCTGGATCGCCTAGGCAGCTTCTGATCAACAAACCAACGGGTCAATCTTAAGCCAAGGTAGAGAAAGAAGGTAGAGGGGATTTGAAGAACTGAGTTTTAGAGAGAGATATGAGGCTTGAACTAATGAACCAGATGTTTTAAAATGCTTTTATTTATGTTGCTGATGTGTTTAAACTATAAAACCTGATTCTATTAAATTAATACTCCTATAAGCCCTTAATCCTATTTTTTTTTCAGGTTATTACAAAAATTTTAAAACATATTTACAAGTGTATGTAAACATTTGTAAATATAAAAAAAAATATGAATTTTTTTTTATTTAGATATCATTTAAGTAAATGAATATTTTTTAAAGGTTAAATATCTTTTTAGTTTTTAAGAGTTTGAAATTTGATTTCTTCATAAACTTACATTTTGATTAGTTCATATATTTTAGAAATGAATAAATATATAGTCTCCTCTCTCTCACCCTTCCTAGTTGTTTCTCTCCCTCTCCCACCTTTCTTAGTTGTTTTTCCCTTCACCCACCTTGCATTGGTGCTCATTCCTACCCTCTTTGAGATCATAAGGGGAAAGGGAGGTGTTGGAGGGGTGAAGAGAAATAGATTTATAAGAATGATGAATGGAGAGTCAATAAAAGAGAAGATAAAAGAAAAAGGGAGGAGAATGATACACAGAGATGACATTCTACTAACAGATGGACATACTTGACAATACTAAAATAGTCACATTTCTTAGTTGTTTTTCCCTTCACCCACCTTGCATGGGTGCTCATTCCTACCCTCTTTGAGATCATAAGGGGAAAGGGAGGTGTTAGAGGGGTGAAGAGAAATAGATTTATAAGAATGATGAATGAATAGTCAATAAAAGAGGAGGTAAAAGAAAAAGGGAGGAGAATGATACAGGGAGATGACATACTTGACAATACTAAAATAGTCACGTATACATACACCTAATAATGTTTTTTATCACAACAATAAATATTTAATATTACATCCATTCATTAATAAAATTTTAATATGAAAGTAGATTAAAGTTTAAGACAAAAATAGAATTCAATTTAGCATTAAATTTGAAACATTATAAAATTTGAAAGACTAAAAATATATTTAATGCAAATAAAGTAATTATATAATATGAAACAAAGTCAATAGACTTTGATTATTCACGAAAACAAATGGATTTATAATTTTAAAATTCGTACATACATTATATATAAGATTTCTTCTAAATGATATAATTTTATTCTAAATTTAAGGTTTTAGATATTTTTAAATAAAATTATAAACATAGGTAACTTGCACTTGAAAATGATAAAGTCATGAAAGGATAATGACTTTAGTGACTTATAGAATATATATAATTGTTTCTCAGAGCATACAAAGTTGAGTGTTCACTTCAAGTAATATTTTTTTTTCTTCATTGTTGTTTAGATACTTCAATTGTTTAAGTGTATTAGTTAAAGATATTCTAATGTTTAAGTTGGTTTGATATTTGATTGGTTTTGTTAGTAAAGTGATGCCTTATACCTCAAGTCAAGAGAAGGGGTGAATTTGATTTTGCTTAAAAAGTTGATCTTTTCAAAAGCTTTGCAAAATATTTGGTTTTCTTGAAATCAATTAAACAACAAGTGATAAATCAACAATAAAGGAGAAATGATAGAAAAAGATTAACTAAAGCAATTTATACTATTTCGGCCAAGCCTACATTTAGTCTTCCTTCAACAACCTGAGTTGAAGGGATTCCACTATAATGATAGAGTTACAAGAATACAGAGATATCCCCTCTCAAAGTACTTCTCACCTAACTCAAAATCACTATAGCAAACAAGAGGTGAACACTCTCACATTCTTACCAAATAGAGAACAATCCCAACTCTCTTTACACCTTGAGAACAATCTCAACTCTTAATGAGAACAACCACAGTACTCTCCCCTGACACAGCAGCACAGGAACACAATACACAGATTGCTAAATGTTGAAACTGATCGTCCTAGTACACTCCAATAGTGTAGAATGAATCAATACAATTCTAGCCCACGTTCTTGATCAAATCTTGATGTGTAAAACCCAAATTTAATCCTTGATTCGTTAAGACAGATCTTGGACGCTCTTGTAATCAAAACTCAATAAAAATGTTAGTTATGAAATTGATTGCAATTGAATTCGTTTGAAATAACACACAAGACAATTATTTATAGGATTTGTTGAATCCTGACGCATTTTAATCAATTACGAAATTTATGTAATCTATTAAACTTTTCCTTATGCTTTAACATATTTTCCTCTGTTTTGATTTAACAAATTATACAACGCATGCAATCGATCATACAATTCTTATAAGCAGTGACAAATTCATTTGATCGTTATAAAAAGTTAGTTTTTAAATGAATATGATTTTGACAAAAGAAACATACTTAACCGATCATGAAACTTATGTAATCGGTTATGTCAACACTTAAGCAATTTTTCAAATCAATTTTCATTCTAAACAGATCAATACACTAATGAAACATATATTACACAACTATTTGCCCTTGTTAAGCATACAAGTGATGTGGAGAAATCTAACAGATTATATACATTGCTTAACCGATTATTTCTTCCAGAAATGAAATGTTCAATCTTTTTTAAAGCATGATTCATCAACAACCAATGAATACAAATATCAAGCACAAACATAATAATGATAAAGTAATTGTTATGTCATTTGTTGTGCAAGAAACTATAAAACCATTTTCTTGTTCATCATAAAAAACATAGAACATAGATATGTAGGGTAGATATAGCTTCCCCTATCAATAGGTTTAACAATTAATATTGTAAGAAATATGTCCTAAAATTCCCCATAATCATACCTTTAACATGCATTTATATGTTTCTCCATGGGTTTCTGATTAGAGTCGATCTAATCACGATCCAATTCTATTAAATTTGATTACTAACATGTTTACCTTAATTGGCTTATTAGCTCAATATGATTAATATCAATCAATTTCCTCTATACTTGAATGATCGATTTAGGATAGTTTAGTTGGTATGTACCGACTGGTACATATACAATACACAGGACCCCAAGCCTTGAGCTTGGACTTAAGTCAACAAGCGAAAAGTGATTGTTAATACGACTGTTGGTGATTGAAAATTGTCTTTATAAATGTTGACAAATTGGCAAGTGTACCAAATCGTACAAGTAATATAAATGGTAAGACCAAGTATCGTTTTCCCAAGAGACTCGTGTGGCTTTCTCGTTCACGTGAATTAAAATAATAAGACTTGAAAAATAAAAATTAATAAATTGGATTTGAGAACAAAAATATTAACATGCAAAAATAAAGTTG
>NC_028357.1:25654655-25672226 GCF_000741045.1 Vigna radiata var. radiata
CATTCCGAGTAGTAAAGGGTGTAATTTGGTCCAAATTGACATATGAAAATAATTGTTTTTCAACCTTCATCAATAAAATATGACCGTTGGGTAGAGATATCACTGTTAGCGATGAAGGATCGTGCCACCTTATTAAATATGTTGTCAAGTCTGATGTCGAATGTGAAGCGTCGCTTACCTTTCGCCATTGGATTGTGTCAGATCTAATGGTTGTGAGGGTGCCATGTGTCCTCAAAAATTTCAATAGATAGGGGCCAAGTGGTCTCGTCATTTTCACCATTTTTGTTCTGACACTCATTTGCACTTCGTTCGACATTTGATTCATTTTGCTTAAGGTAATAATGTTTGTTATCAATATCTCTTCGATAGGCTCTTTTGGTTGGGAAGGCAATGATATATCAATGATATGTTTGTGTCATTGTCGTCGCTAAGGTCATCATCGAGTGATCGGTAGTATCACAACACCCATTCAACTTGCTAATAAAGGTTCGATCAGGGAAGAAGGTTAAATTGGAAAGTAAGGTCCAAGGGAGGAGGCTGTGGGGAGGGAAGTGACAACACCTTTGGAGAAATCCAAGTGGATACAATTACTGAAAGGGACAAACAAAGTTTGCCTGAAGTCCCCAGGTACGTGTGGGCACACAAGGTGTGTAAGTATGCCACCCACTTTAGGTGAGGCAATGACTTAATGGAGATCGTCAGTTAAACCTACATTTTAAAGGACAATGTGGTAGGCGACTCTATGTATCTTTGTGTCTATAAGGGGGATGATCCGGTATGTTACAACAAGGGGAACTCTGAATTAGACTTCTTCTTTGTCCACTCTCTTCATAAACTTGCATGTGCGCATCCATTCTATATATTCCAAGTCAAAGTCCTAAAAAAGTTGAATGTTGCTCCGTGCAACTCCATCTAAATGCCTGGGCGACTATGCAGGCACTTAGTGTCTTATGTAAGGCTTTGGGTATCAATCCTACCATTTCCTTGTTCCTTCCCCACTACCGCACTTGCCCGAACAATCGAAAAGGATGAGAGTTATTAATAAGTGAGAATGATTTAAAACTACTTTAGCTTTTTGAGGCCTCCTACAAAGGCTTCAACGATGGGTCCTTTAATTTCGCCATCACCACCAAGGCCACAAGCTACTTTTTTATAGGGATGATTGACCTATGTTCCCCTTGTATTGGACTCAAAATCCCACTCGAACTAATCTCTGGAAGTCCTCTACGATGACCTTTGAAGAATTTGCTGCTTTTGAGATTTTGGAGCAACTACCTCATAATCTTCTGACTAGAGAGCTTTTAAAGTGTTCTAGTTTTCAACGTGTCGACTATGATGTTTATTGTAAATTGTCTTTCTTTGTCCGGTATATTTTTTGATCGATTTTTAACCTTGTTAAGTTTTCTTTCTTGTTACAAATATCATGCGTGCACCAACTTGACCTTAATTATTTCAAGAAGCTATTTGAAAAACATCTAATAGGCCGGAGCGGTGCTAGAGTCACTCAAGGAGAAGGCCTTTCACATAGGATAAAAGGGACATCATCAATCAGTCTTATCGACGCTACACTGACTTACCTAGTCCAAGTTCTCAACGTTCCTCCAAAATGTTTTGGGTGTATGAAAACGAGTGTTTGCTTCAAGTTTTCTTCCTCACTCTTGACTTCCTTCCTTGTTTGGATACTCTAACTAATTCGGTGTAGTTGCTAAAAATACTCTGAAACTTAAGTTAGTTTGGTATTTAACCAATTTATCAATTAATGTTATATTTAATGCGTCGTAAAAGTCCCTTCAACCATAATTTTGAAGTGTATTTATAGTTTTTTTCATAGATTTCTTATTAGAGTTCAGTTTAATAATGATATAATTTTGTTAAACTTTATTACTAACCTATTTAACTTAACTGAATGATTCGTTAAATGTGATTGTCACTTATTAATTTTTTCCAAACTCAAGCGATCAATTTAAAACAATTATATATATATATATATATATATATATATATATATATATATATATAATTGTTCTTATTTTAGTATATACATTATATTTCTATCTTTTAAATATCCACTTTTTAAATGAAAACAATTACTATTATTGTATCTTTTTTTAATTTAATCTTTTTATCAATTTTTCAAAATTTAATTATTTTTAAAATATAAAATAATTATTTTGAATAAGATTTTGTAAATTATAATAATAATAATAATTTTATTATTATTTTATCATAAAAGTAAAAGTTAACAATAGAAAGGTCATTTAATGTAAAAAAGTAAACAATGAAATAAAAGTTCACTTAAAAAGCCGAAAACATAAAATAGTAAAAGAACCCGTGAATACGTCACTTAAAACATAATTCGTACAGAGAATTCACTAAAAAATATCGTATTTTTGGAATAATAATAAAATTCTATGAAGTCCAAAGTTGTTACCTGATAATTTGTTTCTGAGAGCTCGTTCACCCAGAAGTAACTTGTATTTTTGTATTCTTGTTTTAAAAACACTCAAATTCGTTAATTAAAAAAAAAAGAACTTACACCAATCTATTTACAAATCGTCAATTTATTTTTTAAATAACTACGCGTGATTGAGATAATAAATTAAGAAATTTTATTTGATGTGATCATGAAATTTGACCTCAAATGTACATCTTATTTCATGAATACATTGATCTTACATTCTTTTATAGATAATTAATTTCATATTTGAAGGTCGAACATTCTCTTCTCTTAAAATAAGATTAATGTAACTAACCTCAAATCCCTGAGTGAAAAAAATGGTATATTATGCATAAAAGTACATCTGTGAATCAACAAAGACAATGGGTTGTTGTACATTCTCACAGGACTTGCACCCGGTAAAATGTATAAGAAAATGTGAAATTTTGTATATTTCTCATCTTATTGAGCAACCCAGGTGACAATGAAAATAATTTTACCATGTCAATATGACTAACAACAAAACAGACAGACAATTAAAATCATTTAACATCTAATTATATTAATATTTTTAAATTGTATTGTTAATATATTAAAATAAACTTACCACGAATATTTATATAAATGTGCTCAACAATTAAATATGTAAAATATAATTTTCCAACATAATACTAAAAACACTTAACTCTAATCTTACACGGATAGTTAGTTTGCTTGCAGAAGGGAAGGGATTTACATTCTTATGTACCGTTTCCTGGTTATTTCCTTTCACCTCCACAAGGTGGTAACGGGTGAAATTACAATAGTGCACTAAAAAGGTATATGACATTAATTAATTCGGTAATAGGCAAGAGAAATGGGGCGATATATTTGAGTCTGCTTGGGCAAATAAATGCTCGGTAAAATTATGATACATGTACATTCCTCAGCCATACTAAAACAGATCAGTGTCAAAAAAGATAAAACCAAAAACAAAACAAAAGCCAATCAGAAACAGATTGGAGAAGATAATATACATTGATACAAGTGAATGATGAGTGACATGCCCAAATTAATGTTGCAACACGTATGGAACTGAGAACTCCCTCATGGTAGTGTAGGTAACAGCAAAGCCGCACGAACGAACCGTGGAACTAGAATGTGATCTCACAAGGTGCATGAAATGTTCTTCCTCGACATATAGGTTCCAGGTTTTCACCAGCATACGAACAGAGTGGTGACACTTCAACACCTGAATGAGGGACAATGACATTTCGTGAAAGGAAAAACATGTGTTAAGTAAAACAGTAATCTTTGTAACGAAAAATACTATCTCTCGATCTCTTTCTGTCGAAGATTCTGTGTGAGGACAATAGTCCGGCCACAATTATATTTATTCTCTCCTAGGCTGTGGAGTAATAACTTACCGGTTGCATATAAGGGCACAGAATGTGTTAAGAAGCCACCTGCAGCGACTACCCATCGAGTATGGAGTCGAAGAACAAGCAGTTTTGCACTGTCTGGAGTGTCAACATTGGATCCATTTGCATTTTTCACCGGTGCAAATTCTTCTTCCCGTAATACCTGAGCAGGGATGCATAAAATATGCAATAATAAGAGTAGCATCCTAAACATATATCACGTCAAGAAATGAATTAACCATTTTAAGTAAAAATTAGAACTATAGTCACCTCAAAAAGTGCAGTCGTAGGAGCATATGGAAATGCATCAAATATAAACTGCTCAAGTTTTAATCCCATTGTATATCCATGTATGGAAGGTATTTTCTTCTCCGCGAGATGATAACTGCGCATAAAATCAATGTTCGGGTCAACATATATAAAACTCCTAAAAGATGGCAAATTATTTGACCCAGAGAAGTCAAAAGGTAACTCCACCGCTTTTTTACTTCATCAAGATTCATTAACTATCAACTACTGATAAATCAGGCATTAGAAGAATAGTGTGATTAATCTTCCTGAGTAATCCATGTCATCTGATTAAAGTAGCAAAGTGGTTTTTTTAATTCAAATATGTGGTTATATGACCTTAAGGCTACCAGGTTGCATGGCTTGCAATTAATAATTCTCGCATTTGAAATTCAAAACAGTGAGAGGGAGGAGAAATAATGGGGGCAGGGAAGTTGGAATGAAGAGGGCAACAAACATACATGCTGTCTTTTTCAAGGCCATTTGCTACTTGGTTCAGAAAATCCAGAGTGAACATGTGTAAGCAGACCTGAAATCACAAGATTAATCAGAAACCTAAAGTACGAATATTTTCAAGATCTATACATGACCTGATGAAAACTCGTGCTTATCCCCTTAAAGGGGTTAGAGAAATAGATTAGTCGAGACCACTGTGGTTAATAAAGAAATTGAGTTATGAATCATATTAACAAAAGCCACTGTGATGGCAAAACTAGAGGGTAATTCTCATCATCAGAAGAGATTCAGGACTTTTTACATTTGATAATATTCTCTTTTAGAAATTTCCATTGGTCTCTAACGGCGTATTCCCATTTGCTAACAGAGAATATCTGTCTTCTCATCTTTTTTTTTTTTTTTTCTTTTCTGTTTTTCTAGGTTCCTAACATAGGGTGTTAACTCTTCAACCCTGGCTTTCCATTCTAGATGATCATAACCAAAATTCAAGGGCACAGATCCTCAAAGCTTATGGTAGATTGAATGCAGAAAGCAAAAACCATGAAATTAGAAAGAGGACAAATAAACTAACATTACTCCAGCAAAAACGAAGACGGCCAGTTGCTTGATTGACTGCAGAAGCTAGTGATGACTCCAATTCACTATATTCAACTACGGTAAGAGGACCACCTTTGCCTCGTCGTACAAACACACCAACCTTTTCTTGTGGATATGCCTGTATATAATGAAAATTTAATACCATAAATATGAGAAGAACAAACTTAATTGAATCACTGATTTTGAAGTGGAAAAGAACTACTTTCAGCCGCCTCATGCAATTTTCATCAATAACTGATTCGGAATATTGCCAACATCACAAGATACAGAACTCCAAACAAATTAGAATTCAGCTAGGTATATATATTGAATGCATGCTTCCGATGTTTTCCTACGCTAGTATGTCTTAAACAAATAGCTTTTTCTTCTGTTCCCCATGAGCAGTACAGCAACATAACCCATGCAGATAGAAGACAGAAAATTATCAATAATTAATAGATACTAACCTTGTTTTAATAATCATAGTATAGGGATAATAAAGTGGGTTCAAATTATAATACAGGGAAATAAGAACATAATTATCAGTGTATTTGGTAGAAGGAGAACCAAGAAAACTCAAGTGTATTCTTACTGTCATATCTTCTTTCTGCATATTCATTGAAGGACCTGAAGAATTGAATTTTTAATCAAGGTTTATGAGATGTGACATGATGGCGAGGATGAATATGGCCAAAAAATTCATTTTAAGGTGTGGGAAATCCTCTCCCCTTATCTACCTTTAGGGACTGAGTTCAGCTTGATTCAAAGTCTAAATAGTATTAATACAGGTTACTTGCATATGTTTAATTCAATCATGCAAACTTTATACTCTATATGTTCAATCCTAGGCATGAAGCATACATGTTCAGATGTCCAACATTAGCCCAATCCTTGAAAGGCTTTGGCATGACACCCTCGCAGAGCTAAGTTTGGAATTAAGGATTTGAGATAGCCATTCTATTTATAATAGGGTATCATCTCAATCATCATCATAATACAATCTAACTGCGATGTAGGAAATGGAAATGTAACAACGACAACAGATTCAAATAAAGGAACTAAACAACGGAGCATCCTGGAAAAAACATATGAAGAGTGATTATCAACAGCCTAATATTTTATCATATCATCCATCTAATCATAAACAGTCATAACTAATCTACAACTGGACAACAAAGCATTAGATCTTCCCCATTTGTTCAAGAATAAACTCCCTGAATTGAATACGATGTTCATAATTTTAGTGAAAAGGCAAATCCACACAGCTAGGTTTCATTCTTTGCACAGATGGGAAATATAAGCAGTAAATAACTTGACCTCTCAAATTGAGAGAGTATTCTACAGATTATCTCAACAGGAATTACATCATTTATCTGTTACCTTGCGGACAACTTTTGCAGCAGCAGCAACACCTTTATCAATAAAGTAGCCTAAAAATGTTGGATCAGCAACACGAACCTGTTTCACAAGTCCTTATCAAAACGTCTTCAAATGAGAAATGATAACTGACCAGGAACACTGGTTAACAAAAGAAACAACATAGTAAAAAAAATTAAATTACCAGTGCATTATCAACTCCATAGCAATCAATGTACTTTATTCCTTTTGAGGCCATGTCCTCCAATAATTTTGTTGATTTCAGAGCTGAACAGAAAAAAGAAAGGTATTCCAACGTATTCATATTTGACCAACCAACATGCTATAAAAAGCAAATCAGTCTATGTAAGTATTACAAACTGGAATATGAAATAATAACTCGTGTATATAAACCCGCTAGGTACCTGAATACACCCCGCCATTTCCGTCAGGAGCCTTTGCTACCTGGCTTTAAAAGTTTCAAATATTAACCAACATACTATTCAAAAATAGGAACATAAAACCAGAGGTATAGTTAAAACTTAGCTAGATAACTAAAACAAAACAAAAAATTAGGCTTAAAGAATCATGTCTTCGACTTCTTCTCCAATTAGATAAATTTATATTTCACATGTCCAAAAGGAATTGAAGGGAAAGTTAGAAAATCAAGGTCTTTTTTAAAGTTTAGTCACCAGTTACTTTTGTTACTTAAATGTCTTAATCATATGCCCAAATATAAAAATGTCATGTCATAAGGATTAAGGAACCCTGAATACTCTATAATCATTTCAACATATTGATTAGTAAATCTTTCTTTCCAACTAGAAACCTCAAGTTTAAGTAGTCCCGGTTGTTTAAAACCAAATATGCACACAATCCAGCCCAAAATGAAAACTCAATTCTCACATTCCCTCCAACCTTTTTCACATAAATTGTTCTTATTTTTCGTGAGCACTGTGAAAAGAAGGCAATAAATAGCAATGTTAAATTGTAAAAAAACTTGAAGGAGGAGCAGAAGAAAATTGGACACAATTGTTTATTGTTAATTAATTCCCAGATAATTCTTTGGAAAGTATTTAAAAACATCTGCTGGTGGACTTGCTTGGAAGATAAAGACTCTACCAGGGTGACACCTAAAGCAGTAACGAATTTCATTATTACTATCACCTACCTAACCAACCAACCACAAGCGTTTTAGTTAAGAATCATGCGTGGTGTATTCTCTCATTTTCAGAAGCTATTTGTTACGTGTACTTTTACAGGACACTTCAACGTGAACTAGGCACACACTGATATGCAGCAGCAGCCAAATTCCAATTTTGAAATACTTAAGGAGACGCACACTTTTGCTCCAATTTGTGGCATAATAACACTATCAAATAAATAAATTATTTATCAGCAACAATAGGTTGAATGGTAAGCTCTTGGTACCCTCATTTTTCAATGTTTAAGTTAACATCTATTTAAGAAACCAAAAATTGAGAAGAAAACGTATTTAGAGCTCAGTAAGAGAATGAGAGCACACACCCTGTATGGAGTCTCCATAATAAATCTGCCATCCTTAGAAACACAAGGGATTGTTCCTTGTTGGAAAAAGGTAACCTATACCAAAGAGGTGAGTTCTATAGTAAGTAAACGATGGTAAAACAAGTACTGATATAGTTCCAGAAAATGGTTTAGACATCTTACCTGTTCAGCCTCAAGACCAAAAAATCTATGACTTTCAAAGAATTTGCGTGTTGCCTCATCTGTGAAAGGACTAGTCATTATGTACCAGTGTATTTGTACCGAAGAAGCAGAATCTGCAACACATAAACTGATGAGAATGTAACACAAGAATGCACATAAAAACTGAAGCAAGACAAGTGGAACTTACTCTCATTTGTAGCTTGAGCCGCTAGTCTTTGGACACACAGAATCCTCTCGGCTTGAAGTTGAAAGAGTGATTTTCCAGATGGAAGTCCAATATCTAAAATATAACACAATTGTTAGAAATATGATTTAATTATGTTAGAGATATGATTTAAACATAACATTAACTATAGAGATATGATATGGCAGACAGTAAAATATCTTACCAATATACCAAATATTTTCCATATTTAAATATTAATTTTGTTCTCTATTATTATTCATTATAAATAATAATACTAATGTGTGAATACAGTAAACAATTACAATCCTTTCAATATGGTATGGGTATTATACTTGGTGGCCTGTGTTGCCACTAATTCACTGTTAGGCCTTGACTTTTTTTCTAGATGCATTGGCCTAGATTTTGTCAAGTAAACAATATCTAATCTAATGTAATAATTTTTACTCTCTAGTAGTCCCCAAGATCTTTTTTTTTTCTTCGTCAGCTGTCCCGCTCTCCGAGCCTCTATGTTCTGCCATGCTCTCCAAGCATTTTTGCTGCCTGACAGCTGCTGTGTCCTTTGAGCATGTTTACCTCCCGGTAGCCACTGAGCTCGCCTAACATATTTTTCTCTTCGGAATCCGTTCTGATCTCAAGGCATTTTTCACTTCTTGGCAACCACTGCACTTTCCAAGCCTCTGTTTTTTAGACCGCTGCCATACCCTCCAGCATACATTGACTCATATGGTACATATGGCCAGCTTATCATTGTAATTATTTACTGTATCAACTCCAGTAACATGACTTTCTTATGGAATTTTCTGTTAATAACATTTGTAACAAGCTTGTCTTCTACATATGCTCCAACTTTAACTTGAAGGAATGTTAGAAATATAATTTGAATATTACATTAGATATGATATGATTTGATAAAAATATCTTACCAAATATTTCTTATTATTAAATGTTAGTTTTATTCTTTATTGTTGTATCTCTTCATTATAAATAAGAATACTAATCTAACACACAATTACAAGCAGACCTTTCAATTATAATAAGACAAATTTTCATGATTACCCTCCAAGTTCCTTCAAATGTCAAAATTACCAAAACGTTTTGAGATAAATAAAATAGTAAGTGAAAAATAAATACAGAAAGGCTTATAAAAATTTCACAGAAAAGCAGACTGATACTTAGATGAAATTTAGGAGTAAAACTATGAAAAACACTAGAGAGGAAAGGGAATGGGAATTCAAGCTGAGAGGAAATGCATTTAGTATTCATATCTACACCCAGTAAAAATCAAAGTGATCACAGAACCAGAAATTATTANCTACCTTTTACTTCTACACNCAAATATCAACTTGTTAGTATGCCATCCAGGCTCAACATTCAACAAGCACCTTTCTGCTTCTATGGCGAGTATATTTTGCATTCTTTCTAACCAGAAGAATTTTATGTAAAGAATCTATATATAAATAGAAGTTTCCTGGTTTTCATTTAGACCAAAGAAAGTTGTAATCTTCCTAAAACTTGTTTGCCTGAAATAAGCATCTTCTATTGGTTCTAATTACTAATTATAATAATCTTACCATGAAATAGAAGAGTGAGTACGTCAATACATAATTTGTAAATTATAAACATCACTAAAATCCACGATAAATGAAAAATGAACTGAATGAAAAAAGAAATACACAGTAAAAAAAAAAAAGGAGAAAACAGAGAACAAATGAGTATCTGAACGAAATGATGAATACAATGTGTAGTGATACTGTATCATACCCTGTTAGCTGTTTAAAAAACAATAATGATTTTAACATTATATAGGATTTTATAAATTTTCCAGTAACATAAGAAATAAAAGGAACATGAGAAGGAGGGGAACAGGGGAAGTTGTTATGAGAAAGGATGAGAAGTAGACTGGGGGAGTTGGAAATTTTATAGAGGGATGAGAAGAGAGATAAGGGGCGAGAGAGAATATATTGGGGAAATTTCAGTCTCTGTAGCTTGGACTCAGCTATAAAAATTGAGAGCTTTCTTATATTTCTGATCATATTTTCTACTTGTATTCCCTACCTTTTGTCCAAAAGATATCTACAGTTTGTGTGGAATCCCATTTAGATGCATAAAAGAAGCAATTCAGAAGTATTATGCCTCTCTTTCTCTAAAAACTGTTCCATTATGCCAACCAAAGAAACTTTAGCTTAAAATAATATGCTTTCAGTATCAAGTGAAAATACTCACTGAAACATCCTTTTGGATCCGAACTTCCTAGTCGAGTACCCTGCAATTAAGTTTTGGGACATTTTTAAGTCAGCCAAACAGATAGTCAACTACAAACATAACATAACAGTTAAGAATGAAGACTGAATGGTAGATAAAAAATGGTCCAGGTGCACCAGTTCTACTAAGAATGTAATAGTGATACATAACTAATATTCTGAGACTGAAGACAGTAAGCATCAAAATAAATCAAGGCCAAAAGATTCTTTCCTCCAGCTGCCTTTTGTAAAAGATTTGTTTTATGCATCATATATCATTTGTAAGTAGTAACATATTTCATGCTACAAGTAAATGTTTATAATTAATTTTTTGTCCAAATTTACTGTAGGTGCTTGTGATTCACAGCAAAAGTCCAGTGTAAAAATTACCAAGAAGAAAGCATAAGACAATTCATCAGGCTAACATTTCCTGACTACATGCTGCAAGAAGTACTGAGGAAAAAAAACAAATGTATAATATCAAAATTTAAGATGAAGAATTGGATCAGCATTAACCTCTAATACAAATGCATAACCATATAAAAAATTAGTTACTTTTTTTATTTTTTCAACTAAATGTAACACTTAATTCATGATACTACACTTAGTTTCATGATTTTCCTTTGCCAAAGGGAGACTTCTTAATTTGTCGAGTAAAGAAATATCGAAAAAAAAAAGGCAAAAGACATCTATCAAGATATATTTTTATTGAGGTGAGAGAGAGACACAAGGACAACCCCATAACATAAAGCAACTTTATTGCACTTAATGATTACAATAAATCAGGTTAAAGCGACTGCTTTTTATGCCCCCAAGAAATCAATTACCAATTATTTTAAGTTAAAAACAAAAGAGATTATATTAGTTGTAGCATACCATAACACATCGAAGCAGATTACTAAAGTTAAAAAGAATACATAAAAGAGCATCCGCTCTTACAATCACACCTTTGCAGCCAATGATTCTGCTTTTTAGGAACAATCAAAAGCAATGACCCCGAGTTCTACTTTGTCTCTAACGGAGAAGGTTCCCAAAAAGGGTAGGCATAATAACAAAATAATGATAGAAATACAGAGAAATGATACCGATTGCCGATCATACTACTTCCTCCAATCCTAAGATTTTTTAAACTAAATCACATTCTTAAGAAAATTAATTAGATAAACCGAAAACAATAAATTCATCAGTTTTATCATTATTTTACAGTTATATATATATATATATATGATTAAAATATATGATTAAAATATCTGTTAGAGACATTGATATTCATAAATCTTTATATTCTAAATCATAATAGAGAAATCTTTATAATTTATTTAATAAATTTAACTAAAGATATTTTTAAAAAAATAATCAATACTCCATTCAATTACAAAAAAGCTTATATAAAAATGCAAACAATTTTCTAGAAAGTCTTAGAAAAATAAATAGGACAGGAGGTAGTATAATTTTTTTTAGTGATTATCTATAGTATCATAATCATTATAAACATGACTATAACACACCAATGTGCCTATCCAAAGATTGTAAACATATACATAACTGGCACCCACTTGAATCAAACGATACTGAAATAACACATCATTATTATCATTCATTATCTTCCAATCACTAAAAAAGTTAACAAAAAAAAAAGAAAGAAAGCATGTGCATATGTTCGTCCAAAACAGATTCGGATATACCTGGCCACCGGATAAAAGCAACACAGCTAACTTGCCATCTGAAATAGCTTTCAACCCCGTTTTCCACCATCTCTCACGATCCTCTTGGCTTCTATCCTCCACGGTGGACACATTGCTCTCCGGCACAGGCTCAATGGCCGCCGACGGCAGTCCTGGCAAACAATCACAGTTCAGCCACAGGAGGCAAACAAACAATCACGCACATGAAGAGAAGAAATAGATTGGATTAATTACAAACACACAATCACTAGTTAACATCCAAACCTTGAGATCGCAGCGAGCAGCGAATAATCCGGTCAATTCGTGAAAGATCTAAACTCTGCAACACGGAACACATTAGTTAAACAAAACAAAACAAATTATAAAAGGATCCGAAAACAAGAAAACAAGAAACGGAACGAAGTCAAGTAGCGAATCTGAAGCTCGCGATTCTATTCAGAGTCTGAGAGAGCGAATTAAATCGGGAGGAAAATAAATCACCTCAATGTCCTTGACGAGAAGGTCGCGTTCCTCGGGGGAGAGCTCATACCAGAGGGCGAAAGCGTCTTCCTGACCGAAGTCTTTGAGTCTCTCGAGTAAAGCTTGGGGCGGCGGAGAAACGATGCCGTTGCCTTCGAATCCCACCGACGACGGTTCCCTCATTTCGCAATCTCTCTCACGCGCTATCTATCTCACTCTCTTCGATTTGGATTCAGATCTCGAATTTTGAAGATAGCGAGTGTGAGTGAGTTTGAGTGTTGGTGTTATGTATAGATGGTTTGTTATGAAGACAGGGGAACAGTGACGGGGAAGACAAGAATCAAATCGGTAACCACCCTCCTTCAGTCACTCTCATAATTACCTAAATACCCCTTTCTCTTTCACATCTGGATTATGCTGCTTGCTGCCGTCATTATCAAATTCCCTTTAGTAATTTCACCAAACCATAAAATAATATACAAATTATTTCCCATTACATATAATAACATTTAATTATTTTATCACATCTCAATAATTGATACATGATAACTTGATTTTATTTTACATTTCCATATAATTAATATGCATGCAATGCAACTTTCTGAGTCTTACCATTTTCATTAACTTTGACACATGTTTGTTGTTATCATATTGATGAAAACCAATCTTGCATATTCTTTTTTGGGGTGTTTTATAATAAATTATCATAACTACCAAATAATCATCTCATTCAGTCACCCAACACGAGTAAAAAAGCATTTAAATTGAAGTACCCACCATACCACACCACACACTATCCACAAGGACACATTATATAAGATTGTTTAGGATGATCTCAACTTGATAAATTTTTCTTTAAGCAAGCACATTGCAATAATTTAATTTTGACAGATTACCATAATAGCACGCCCAACCGACCCAAGCATATTGGTGTGGAGATAGGCAAAAGCATATGTCAAATTTATATCTACGGATATGCTCTCGATTCTATCAATATCATCAACATATCTTGTCATGCCATGGCCCGCTGATGTGAAATTCCGATTACCCCCTCCACCCTCACTCTCCTATCATTGCACATTCTCGTATTTTCATTTTACGTACGCACACGTAAGATGCTCGTGTATGCTAAATCAAAATTCTTATATTTAAAAAAAAAAAAACATTTTTTTGCAGATCTAGAAATTTACATGCAGACAATTCACAGAAAGCCGAAAGGGACACGTAGTGCATAGATACTTAAAATCGTATATACATGTATTACTATACGCAGAAAATTTAGTTAAACTACGTTTTCAAACCTGTTCCCCCAGTCCCCGTAAAATTACGTTTAATGGAAGAGATAGGGAGATAGTTTTATGTAGGCAAGATGAAATCCCCTCACTGGATATGAAAGTATGTAGATAGTCTACAATTCCTGGATGCTGTGTGGGCTTTATGACATAAAGCTCAATTTAAATGAAATTCTTTCAACAATGCATTTAACTACTACTAGAGTTAGCAGTTTTAGTCAATAGGTTTACCACTCAATTATTATGCTACTTTGATGAAAATATATAAAGGCTATCATAAAGACTATGAACGTCTTTAGAAAAAATCCCACTCAAAATGATATTACTATCATAAGTGATAATGATGGAAGCAGCTTCAAGCTCCATGCACAAACAGCTCCATGAACTAGAAGTGACAGAGCGGATGGAAGGAAAGGTGGAAACAAAGATGCACGTTAAGTGTTCGATGAATGGATCAATGAAGGTTTCGTGAGTATGTTAGGTTTCTCAAGCTCAGAAAGTCTTCCAATAAGAAAGGAAACTAGAGGAGAAGGTGTTGAATAAGCACAAGAAGATTTGAACTTTGAGAATAGACCTGGAGTAAACTCAACAACATTTCACTATATCTTCAAAGTTAGATTTTACAAAGAGAAGAGTCTCTCTTTTATAGATGAAGAGAGGTATCCATTCTGCATTTACAAAGCTTCTAAAATGTACAAAGGAAGTGTGTTGGAGAAGCTAAGAAGCTTGGAGCTCATGTTTCAGCCAAGCACATATTAAAAACGTGATAAATGTGTAAAGCTGGTTTGTATTGGCTAGGCGGATAGTGCAGGAGGAGGCTGAGTGTGATGTTCATTCCGAAAGCCACATCCCTTTGTTATCCTAATCCGAAAGCTATGTTGGCTAATTAGAAAACCACTTCATTTCTTCTCTTCTTTGCTTCTTTTGCTTTTTATTAGCTTGTTAAGCCTCCTAGAGTGATTAGGCATGGTCTCCAACCTTTATTTATAACCTACAAAAGAGTGTAAATGTGTTTAGTAATGGGAAGAAGGATTAATAAGTGATTCTCCATAGGAGTAAAGTAGTAAGTGATGTTACCAATGAGGAGCATTGGTACCTTGAAGCTACTGTGAAGTTTTGATGATGATAAAAGCTGAAGAATTAAAGACTCTAAGTGCATCTTTTTTAAACATATTTTGTAGAAACAAATGTATAGGATTAATTGTAATGATGTAAAAACTCTTAGAAATTTTTGTGTTTAGTGAGTCATTGCGCAAATAATCGATTATCAAGGATGATAATCGATTATCACGAGCCAACTTAGAAAAGAGTTGCTCACGCAAATAATCGATTATTACACGCGATAATTGATTATCACTATTTGATTTAATATTGTCCAGGTCGCGGAAATAATCGATTATCCCTCAGAATAATCGATTATCACATTTTGAAAACCCCATACATTATAAGAAAAAACGTCATTATCGACAGCCAAAATCCGTATATAAGGCCCAAAATCCGTATATAATTATATACGGATTACATACGGGCAAAAATTTGTATTTAATACTGTCGTAGGTACTGTTATATAAGAATTATCCATATATAACTTATATACGGATATTCAGTATATAATTTATATACGGATATTCCGTATATAAATTATATACGGATATTCCGTATATATCTTCTATACAATTTTTTTACCAGTAACATGAATATCAAACTTACCCACTTCCAAACACACAAATGACATCAAATCAGAACACCTGCCCATTATATCCATTCGTACATTTGACATATAAGTTAAGTCTTAAACTCAGAGACAAGCATTTAACATTAATACATAATAGAAAAGTTTACATGATTGTTAATTAGAACAAATAAAAGTTCAAATAAGTTCTCCAGAAAATAAGTTTGAGTCCTAAATGCCCTACTCTAAAAACATAACTAGTAATTTCTTTGATAACGATCATGTTGTGGATGATCCTGTTGTGGTTGATCGTGTCGTGGTTGATCCTCCTGATCCTCATGTGGTTGATCCTCTTGTGCTTGTTGTGGTTGTTGTGGTTGTTGAACATTAGTTTGTGAAAGAATTTGGAATTGAAGAAATTCTTGTGCAGCTGCTGCTGAAGGAGGCGGAAGGTAATTCAATGTAGTGCCAATAAAGCCTTCAAATTTAGAATTCATCTGCCGAAGTTGCTCATAATGGGTTGATACTATATTTGAAGGTTAGAAATGTCATGCACAATTGGTTGCTAAGAAGAAGATGCCTGTGTTTGTTGTATGTAACTATCGACACAGTCATCTCTAGCACTGACATTTCCAATGCCATATACCTGTCCCTTGTACCTTCCACCAGTAGCCTGCAACCAGCATTGGTTCCTCAATCTTACCTCATCTGCAGGGTTTAGGGGAGCAGTAGTTGAAGCACCAACAGATCCACTCTCAGATCTTAATTGAGAAAATCTTGCTTGAAACTCTTCCTGTTAAATGAATACATGATTATCGTTAAATAGATAGGCCAAATAAGATTTAAAACCTAATAAAGAATATAACAGGGTTAGTATAAACTAGCATGTGTCCGCCTAGACCTTCCATCGACAAATTGTCCTGTTGATGCTCGAATAGGTAAGAAACCTATTATTGCTTCATCTGACATCTTCACTTCTGATTGATGTTTATAGTGTAATTGATATCATAAAGTCAAGAAGCTCAAACTAGTGCATCCTATTTTGATTAAACAGTTAAACATGATGGGTAGCACAACAAAGTTCTGGCAGAGAAGTTGGGAACTAGTTGTGGTTGCATAGTTTCGTCCCGTGCTAGGAAATGTATATGCCCCTAACTATTTATGCCTTTTCTTCTCTTTATAGTATTCCTTTATTGAAGTACAATTAACTTATAGATAATCATGTTCATAGTTACTATTCTAATTTTCTTCATAATTGAAAGTCGTTAAAGTAGATGATTTGGGTGAGATACATGAAAGAAGCAGAGAGGGGTAGCAATAAACAGAAACAAATAGAAAGAGTAAGGGAAGAATGGACAAAACAGAATGGGGAAGGGAATTTATCAAAGGGAAAAGTTATCACTAGTCTATTGATTTTCAGCAATATATCTTAGTGAGAAAATTACTTTCATGTAAGAATGGGTGACTAAATTTCGACTGTATAAAATGGTCAAAATTAAAAGCTACTTAAAAAGTAAATAAAAGACGTGGAGCCATTAAATTTACTTGTAACCACTGTTAGCAATTTGGGTCACATATATATATATATATATATATAAGTAAATATTAAATGTGTTAGGGCCATTATATTTTATTAGCCAATTTTATAAAGTGATCTAATTAAGATAAATATGACTAAGGGTATATTTGTCATGAAAGGTATTGTGTAGAGACCAGCAATAATTATAATTTGTTGAAGGGGCCAAATTGTAATTATTGAAACTAAAGAATATTAACCGCCAGAGGTTATTTAAGGGGTCATGGTCCCCATCTGTGAGCACAACAATTCATTCCT
>NC_028357.1:25676806-25678460 GCF_000741045.1 Vigna radiata var. radiata
ATTCAAGTTTTGTTGAAACCAATTCACTTTTGGCAAATAATAATCAATATATTCTTCATACAGTGACTTCCTATTATGAATCCTTAAATATGGAATTGCATGATATGAAATATAATTTTTTTAGGATATTGAGTTTGGGGGGAAGATTAAAGTTTAGAGGAAGAATCGTTAAAAAGGTATCTGATTCATAAAGTTAAAAACCTCTAGTAAGTTAAGAACCTCTATAAGAACAAACTCAAGATCCTTATAAACATGTGCTTCACGAAAGGGGATTCTCTAGTTTCTAAGGGAGACAAGTTTAGTCTCAATTAATGCCCAAAAGGAAATTAAGAAATTCAGGAAATGCAGAAGATTCACTATGTTTCAGCGGTAAGGAGTCTCTAATGTATGTCCAAGTATGTATGCATCTGGATATAGCATACAGTGTTAAGGTTCTAGGCAGATATTTAAGCTATTCATGAATGGATCTTTGGAAAGCAGCCAATAAAGTTATGAATTTTTCAAGAGAACAAAAGTTTATAAGCTCACGTATAGAAGGTCAGACCAGTAAGAGATCATGAAGTATTCTAACAATTTTGTAGGATGCCAAGATAGTTTAAGATCCACTTCAGGTTACATTTTCATGCTAGTTTGTGGTGTAGTTTCTTGGCCTATTACCAAGCAAACTCTTATGGCTTTATCCACTATGATTGTAGAATTTGTAACAACTTATTATCCATCAAATCAAGGTATATGGTTGATTTATGTCACAGGGCTGCGTATTCTGAAAGGAATTGAAAGACCAATCACGTTATACTTTGACATCAAATCAGTCCTTAAAGGAAGAGTACAAAGTGGATGGATTTCCATAGAACACTTAGGGACAAACTCCCTGATAATATATCCTCTTAATAAGACAATTACACTCAAGGTCTTTCACGAGCATATATTGCTTGTATGGGTGTTTTTACAGTTTGAGGAATCTTTGGTTCAGTGGGAGTTAGTCATCTTTGTTTGTTTGTGTTCTATGTTTGGTTTTCATGTATGCATACATTCTGATTTATTATTCGGATATTACACTTTGTACACTAAGGTTATTGTATTGATCTCATTGAGATAAAGTAAGGACCAGTTGAAAATAGACGTGTACAAATCACCTTCACGTAACTTTTCATGCTACACATTTCATGATGTATCCATGTCATTTGATTATGTCAGCATTAGTGATCACTGTTGGTTTGGTTGCAATTGCTGCAATTAAAACTGTTTTGGTTCTACATGCAAATATAATCAATGGACGAGACTTTGGGATATACTCAAGGTATATAATGGCAATTTTGAGCTCATAAAGTCTAACACATTTGTAAGGATTTATATGGATATATATATTTGTGACCAGTGGGAGATTGTTAGCAATTTGGGTCACTTATATATATATATATATATATATATATATATATATAAGTAAATATTAAATGTGTTAGGGCCATTCTATTTTATTAGCTAATTTTATAAAGTGATCTAATTAAGATAAATATGGCTAAGGGTATATTTGTCATGAAAGGTATTGTGTAGAGACTAGCAATAATTATAATTTGTTGAAGGGGCCAAATTGTAATTATTGAAACTAAAGAATATTAACCGCCAGAGGTTATTTAAGGGGTCATGGTCCCCA
>NC_028357.1:25678780-25712488 GCF_000741045.1 Vigna radiata var. radiata
GGTACGCTTCCGCTCTATTATTATAGAAATATTGGGAACTGTTTTGATTGAAGAATTTAATGCATGTGATTTATTACTCTTTATTGTGAATCTCTAAATCATAAATTCTAACAACCACTACATATAAAATAGAAACTATGAGTCAATAAATAAACATCATGTGATGGAAGTCTTATGCCCTACAGACAAGATATGTGAACATAATAGAAGAAGGAAGAGAAGAAAAAGAAGAAAATTAAGGAGGTGTCTCATGAGTGGTCTTTGGTGAACAAAGAAAACAGATATGTACATATTATCTTTCTAATTTCAACCATATTTCAATCCATAACCAATATATATATGGTACAGAGCGGAATTTCTAACTGCATATTAGATATTAAAAGGACATACAACACCAAATAGTTTAAAATTTGATTCCAAAACAACAAGGTCAACATCCTGATTTGCATTCACTGAACATTAAAATAAAATAGCATAATTTGACAGAATGGGACACACTCATACACTTTTACTTTGCATATATCACCAGAAGGATTGTAGAAAGATTGGCCAATCAATATGTTCATGGATAACAATCCATTATAAAATTAGACAAATTAGTCTATACATCATAAGTTAACCACCAGAAATCAATCTCAAATTGATTCATACAAGTAATCAAAAACCCCTTATAAACTATACAATCGTAGCGTAGTGTTAGTAATAAATTTTAAACAATAGAAGATAGTGCATACAACATCATTTTAACACAGATCACACAACCCAACAACAGTGCAACTAACTGCATTTTGATGTAGCAGTTTCATTCAAAATAGCAAGCAACCAGAAAAACAACCCAGACATTGTGATAAATAACACAACATGTGATTCCAGTACTTAAATAGTTAGTCTTACTCAAAGTAGAGAATATCCTATCAAAACATGACATTTCAGTACTTACATATATCACCAAGAACCAAACCAGCCATCGAAGTAGGCGAAATTAAAATACTGATATATATATATATATATATATATATATATATATATATATATATATATATATACTTACTTACTTTCAGTGCTATTCATTTCTTGGACTGCCATCAAACAAAGAACATTTATTGAACTATAACCACATCCAATTATCAAATTTCACATGATTAACAATATCAATTTGAATTTTTTGTTCTTTGGCAAGCAATTTAAGTTTGTTACACAGGTGTAGCAGTGGGGAAGGTTCTGACTTGGTTGATAAAGAAGGTGAAATGGTGTTGTTTCTAATGACGACATTGTGGCTCCGAGACATGAAGAACTAGAGGAGGTATTTGTTGCAAAAGTTTTCACTTCAAAAATACCAAGAATAACAACATCATTAACAAACTCACAAACAATTGAAAAGCTAACTCCAAGTCATTTGTATATTCCAATACGTGAAACACCCTTAAATGTGAGTCTAATAAATCTTTTTGAGTATTGGATGAGACTACTATGATTTTACACCTGCTTATTACTTTGTTTAGGTATTGGTAGACACACAACAGACTAGTGAATCGTGTCTGATGAAGCAGAAAAAACCACTTGGTGAAATTCCTAAGGTAAATGACAAACAAAAATACCATAAATTATTCTAAATTAACATGCATATCCACTTGCCATGAACGATAACCCTATTACTATATGTCATAGAGAAGTCAAGTCTGCAACTTATTACACCAGAGTTACATATCATTTCTTCATGCACAGAGTATCATCCAAAATGGTGTTAAGAAACTCAATGCTTTGCAACTACTGTGGCTTGATGCTAACGTCTTTTTTGTTATATTTTCTTCTTATTCCACCTAGGGTTAAATTAACAGCAGCCAAATTGAGGCACACATTGCTAAAGAAAGTGAAGGCCATCCTAAAATCATTCAAGACTTTGGGGCCAATGATATCATGAGTTTATTTGCACCAGGTTGTTTTGGGGAAAGAGGGTAAAGATAACCTAGTTGGAAAGACCCTTGCTGAGTTAGAAAAGTATCTGAAGATGTCTCTGAAGGATATAGTTAGCTTTGAGACTAATAGTCTTTGCCTTTTGTCTGCTCTTAATTTCCTACCCAACCTTCCTTTCAAAGATGTGAAAGTATCAGATGGACTCAAACATATTATAGACACTATGCACCAACACTTCGAAATCATTTTATGTTCCTTTAAGCAAGCTTTGCCACCACTGACAAGTTGGCAGAACTTGAACCTCATGCGAATGAGGTGACCATTAAAAAGAATTTGTATGATTCACTTCAACGGAAGGAAGTAGTTTTGAAGGAACAAATCATTAAGTTGAAGGAAGAAATAAGAGTTTGTGAGGTTGCCTTATCATCCCTGGAGGACGACAAAAATAAACGCATTTTGGAAACTGTAGAATACAAAACGGAGCTTCAAAATGCCAGGAAAGACGAATCTCAAATGTTGGAGGTGGCTCATAAATGGTCAATTCTGTGTAGTCAGTATGAGCTCAATCGCATGGCTACTACAAATCCCTCGTGAGGGTTTTCCTTGTTCATTATTAATAAGGTTAATGTCTTCTGTTTTTTGTAGTGGTTTATGCTTCAATAAGGTAGCTTGGTCCTAAATTAA
Organism: Vigna radiata var. radiata; assembly: GCF_000741045.1. Classification (NCBI taxonomy): domain Eukaryota; kingdom Viridiplantae; phylum Streptophyta; class Magnoliopsida; order Fabales; family Fabaceae; genus Vigna; species Vigna radiata. The sequence goes on from NC_028357.1 coordinate 25,681,379, forward strand.
CTTAATGTGAATCCAACCATCAACCAGTACCACTCATTTTCCAAAGTTCACTAGGTTACAACTGCTACAACACACAATTTTATCATATTTCAATCCACATGCAAACCACAAATAAAGGATGACTACTCATACAGTCCACTAGAATTCAAATATCATATCACAATTACATGAAAATTTCTTTCTATTAAAACAAACAAGACATAACTATGAGCACATACATTTATATCCATAGACATTTGAATTTATCAACCATAGAACTAATAATTTACTATATTTTTTATATCAGAGGAGCACTTGGAGCGGTCTTCTAATATTGTCCTATATCAATTCATGAATGTTTGTTTCTTTTTGCCTCAAACATATTTAGGACATGATTGTATAACCGTGGTACCTGAAGGTGGTCTTGCTAGGGAAATGTGTATGCCAGGATCAACCACAATTTCCAATGTGGCAAAATCTTATGTGCTTTCTATGCCTAAAGACCCTCATATAATGACTGCAGGTCTTAATGGTCAGACTAGTTCATCAAAGCGCACACAATATAACACAATATAATTCATCAGACTAACACAATATAACATATTATAAAACATGTATTAAACCACATCATTTCCAGTAACATCCAAGACATACAACAAAAATTGTACTAAAATAGATAGTCATCATGAGAAGGCAATTCCCAGTTTCAATAATATCCAATAAACACAAACCCAACTCTAACGAATTAATACTTACCAGGTACAAAAGGCAATTGGACCTCGAGCTTATCTCTTCCAATGGGAACAAACCAACCTAGGGTTTCAAAAGTCCAGATTTTCAACCTCCAAAGAATGAAGAACAATAATAGGTCAATGTAACATTGTATAATTCAAGAAAATGAAGGAAGTTTGGATTACCTACCAGATGAAGGTCTCAGCAAACCACGGAGGCTAAACGATAGTGTTTGCTGAACCAGATTGTTCGGGCAACGACGCACAACCACAATTATTGAAAACGCTTCCAAGACCTTCACTGTGTTCGACAGAGGAGACTTCAATTTAGGGTTCGAGAGAGGTTCGAGTACGGGAACAACTCCGATTGGACTGAGGGAAAACGAAAGCTCCAATGCAACACTATGGGTTCGACTGAGGGAGAATGGTCGCATAGAAACACAGTTCCAGTAGCATAGACAAGAAGTCTCGACAAGGGAGAACAAAGCTCGACGAGGGAGAACAAGGCTCAACGAGGGAGAACGATGGGTTGACAACACAACAATGAGTGACAACACAATCAAAGAGGGAGAATCATTGGTGGAAGTGAGTGAGGGAGAATCATGGATTGGGCAAGCTACGGCTTGACAAGGACGAAAATATAGGGCTCGAGAAGGGGAGAAACTTTGGTCGAGGAAGGGAGGGAAAAAAATGACAGCAGTTTCTTCATCAAATATTGTATATTATTAACATGTATTATTTAATTATTAATTACCTCCATATCCGTATAGAACATTAGTGTGTAAATAGTTTTAACCGTTACATACGACCTTATATACGGATCTATCCTTGGCAAAGTTCCCGCCAACACGCGCCAATCTTACCCACTGATATTATATACGAATATTTCGTATGTAAAATTTTTTCTCAATTATATACGGATTTTCCGTATGTAATGTCATTTTATAGATCCGTATATAACATCCTTGTTACATACGGATAAAAATCTGTATATAATGATCTATATATAATTGCCATTTTTCTTGTAGCGATAACAAACACAAATAATCGATTATCACTTATGATAATAGATTATTTCTAGGAGTTGGGAGATGTCTTTTCAGTTTCTGACCTTGAGCTTATAAATAGGTTTTTGCACAACTCTTAGAAAGGAACTTTTCAATTGAGAGTATTAGAGTTTTGTGCCTAAGGGAAGCTCTCTGTGAGTGAAAAAGATCTATGCCATTTTGAGGATACAGTTTGTCTAAGGAAGTTCTCAAAGTGATAGAGTGCTTTTGCCAAGTCTTGTGAATAGGAGAAGCTCACACTTTGTGTAACAAAGGTCAGAGCGATTCTCTTCAAGTTGGCATAGCTATTTCTTTTGGTTCATGCGTCGAAGGAAGCTCTTCCGATTCGTTTGTCGAAGGAAGGTGTTTTCTATTCTTTTCTCATTTCATTATCTTGTAAGATGTACAACTATATTTTTAGTAAAAAACGTTAATCACTCTTTATAGTGATTAACAACTGGACTTAGAATATTTTGATTTGAACCAATATAAAAATCATGTGTGTGAATTTTTCTACTCCTTACACTCTTTATATTCTATACACATCAATTGTTTGTTAAAACGTTTATAAGAAAATTAAAGGAACCAATTTTTAAATTGACCGAACAAGCTCTTCGTTTTTTAACAATATGTATTGTACTCTGTTTTAAAATTTTTGCTACGTGACTCGATGATACCGGTTGTCTAACCAACAATTGGTATTAGAGCTTGCTTTGATAGTTTTTCAAATTTTTTCGAAAATGGGCGACCGTAACCAAATGTATGATGAGGGTGCTTCTATTGATAGACCTCCTTTGTTTATGGGGGGAAATTATGCTTTTTGGAATATAAGAATGCAAATTTTTTTGGAGTTTATTAATAAGGGTATCTGGGAAGCAGTACAAAATGGTCCTTATATTCTTAAAAATATTGTTGATGGTGTGGAAGTTGAAAAACCTTATTTTAATTGGACTGTTGAGGAAAGTAGAAGAGCCCAATTTGATATTAAGGCTCACAATACAATATCCTTTGCTTTGGTATTAGATGAATTTTACAAGATTTGAGTGTGCAAAACAACTCAGGAGATGTGGGAAGCTCTTCAAGTAACCCATGAAGGAATCGACGATGTGAAGCGTGCTAGGAAGAACACCCTGATACAAAAGTATGAGATGTTCAGGATGCAACAGGGTGAAACCATAGCTGATGTGTGTTGACTCTCTGGCAAGTGTACCAGATCGTTTTAAGTAATATAATTGGTAAACCCAATATCATTCTTCCCGAGAGACTCGAAAGGCCTTATCGTTCGTACAAATTGAAATTGTAAGACTTGTAAAGAAAATTAATTGGTGGGAATGCAAAAACACAAAATAAATATGCAATGCCTTTGATTCAGTTGACGAGAAAAAGACTATGGTTGAATGGAGTTGTTGGGGGTTTACAATTTCATCTTATTCGCTCTTTCTTATCTAATCCTCTTGTTTAATTTGCTTTGTTATCTAATTGTCATGCAAACTTTCTTGGCCTACTCTTAACCCGATCCCTCGGCGAAAAGAGCCTATTACTAATTATTGGCTTGCTATCCCTAGCCTCCCCTAGTAATTAATAATGCGTTAAGAACAGAAGCAAAAACAATTGATCATCCTACCCCCTATCCCTAGGTGGTATTGCTTAATCAAGGAATTTCTCACCAGTTCATGACAGTACCGTACGTTCCCGTATCAATAAAGACAAACAACAGCTATCGAATGAGTTAAAGGATAAAAGCTTTAACCGCAAATGAGAACCCAAGAATTGATAATCAAAGCATACGACAAGCATAAAAATAAACAAGAGTTTCAATAAAAGAGAGTTTCAAAAGATTACATTGTTTCCCCTAACAACAAAAGGGTTTAGTTCACCATTGTCATGGTGAACTTAGATGAAAAATGATGGAAGAATGGAAAAGCAAACCCTAGAATGGATGAAAAGGAGCCTAAGCATCCAAGATTTCTTCTCCAAGGAGTGAAAATTAGGTCTGGCCGCCCTCTTTTATCAAAAGAATGACTCTCAAATCGCAATAGGGCTATTTATAGCTGAGGAGCGTCACTAAAAACATGCCCAACCCCAACAGACAACCACCCGACATCACACTTATGCCGCCCAACGGTTTGCCCATAGCCGCGCCACCGCTCGACGGTTTGCCTTTTACCACAAAACCGCCCATCTTCGTCGCCTGGGTGTCAGACAGTGGCTTCTCCTCGCAATTGGTCGTCCAACGGTTGATTTTGGCATTGGGCGGTTCCTAGACTCTTCTTCTCTTCATTTTTCTTCTTCCTTCTTGAGTCTAAGACCTTCATCTTCCATCCTATTCTTCATTTTCATCAAAGATGCTACAAAACAATGCAAAACAAGCATAATATCGTTAAAAACAGCTTTTGACTCTCAACTAACTCAATTTATGTGTTTTGCTTGATTCTAAGCTCGTTCTAAGTCTTAAAGGGTATAATTTGGTCTTAATTGACATATGAAAATAACTGTTTTTCATTCGTTATCACAACCCCAAACTTAGAACTTTGCTTGTCCTCAAGCAAACAAAATAAAACAGCAAAAAAAACAAAGCTTGGCTTTCTACTATTTAATCCAATGGTTCAACACTCCTAAGGTACATGACAAGAACTACTCAATTTCAGACCTTCAGTGAAATCAAATCAAGATGCATGAATGCTTTCAATTCAATTCAGTTCACATATTTCTCAACAGATGTTACACTTTATGAATGACCAATCCACTAAGCAAAAATGTAAGCATGAAATTTAGCAATTCTCACCAAGCAAGTGTTTCACTCAATCACTCGAGTGTTTTATGGTGACACTCCAACTCTCTATTATTCACAAGTCACATGAAACAACATTGCCATTCATCTAAGAGAATCAAAATCTTTACATGCAAGTGCCATCACAAGAACTTTTCCAAGGCTTGTATTAAGGCTGGGCTAACAAGAAAAATTCGTTTTTCTGGAATGCAAAACCCTTGAGTTAAGAAAGAAATCATATTGTTCAAACTTTAAGCACAACTTCCTTTCTCACCAATCTCACCTATTCCCAACTTCTTCCCTTTTCTTTTACATTGAGCTCGTTTCCATGCTTTTCTTCTTTTCTTTTCTTTTTCTCATGCATTTTTCTTTCTCAACATTTGAGCTCAATGTTTTTCAATTGCCTTTCAATTTCCCCCATACAACCCCAAACTTGAACCTTTTCAACACATACAGTTAAGCTCCACCCAACTCAAGGTAAAGAATTTCAAATCAAGGGTTCTCGTCCTGTTTAAGGTTAAGGTTCAAAAAGGGTATAAAATTTCAAGCATTTTGGGTAAAAATTTTGGCTTAGAGAAGGGTTTTCAAAAATGGCCTTGATCATATGACATTCTCATGCAATTCAATCAATCATCAAGGTTAAGGCAATATCATTCATGCTTTCCTGTGGACAATACATACAACAATGAAAACTCTAGAGCTCAATACCTCACAAAACATGCTTTCTCACACAACATTCATCCATACACCCTACTTAGCATCATAAGCACAATCATAATTCATCACACAGTTGTTCCATGAATAACAACATGCAATACAACTCAGTTATCATCCACATCAAATCATCATTAAATAGACTTATCATGCAAATTAGTCAGTCAAACATCTTCAGAAAAGTATTCAAGCCAAGCATCCACACTGAAAATAAAAGTCAACCTATTCTAAGAATTTAAAATGCAAAAGTGAAAGAGAGAATCTAGGGTGCCTCCTAGTAGCGCTTGCTTAACGACACGAGCCTGACCCAAACCTCATGGATCCACCAACATCATTTCTGAGGCAAATTTTTCCACATCTCCTCCCAAATAATGTTTGAGCCTCTGGCCATTCACTATCCAGCTCCGTTGTTGATTATCATCATTTGAATGCTCTAACTCCACCGCTCCATTTTGGAAGACACGCTTTATCACAAAAGGTCCTGACCATTTTGATTTCAACTTCCCGGGAAACAGCTTTAGCCGGGAGTTAAATAATAACACCAACTCCCCTGGATGGAAAGTTCTCTTGATCAGCTTCTTGTCATGATAAAATTTTACCTTGTCCTTGTAATTCCTAGATGAATCATATGCATGCAACTGCATTTCTTCAAGTTCAAGCAATTGATTTCTTCGTTTGCTTTGAGTTTCATTAGGATCAAAGTTTAAAAATTTCAAAGCCCACAAGGCTTTATGCTCCATCTCAACTTGCAAGTGGCATGCTTTTCCATAAACCAACTGAAAAGGCGATAACCCCATAGAAGTTTTCATGGCAGTTCTATATGCCCAAAGAGCATCATCTAGTTTTTGTGGCCAATCTTTTCTTGAAAAAGTGACAGTCTTTTCCAAAATTCTTTTGATCTCCCGGTTAGAAACTTCAGCTTGGCCATTTGTTTGTGGATGATAAGGTGCAGCCACCTTATGTTTTACCCTATAATGTTTAAGCACCTTAGCTAGCTGAGCATTACAAAAGTGAGATCCCCCATCACTGATGAGTACCCTGGGAGTTCCAAAACATGAAAAGATTTGCCTTTTTAGGAATCTGATCACAGTACTCGAATCATTCTTGGGACAAGCTAGAGCTTCAACCCATTTGCTCACATAATCAACAACTACCAAAATATACTCATTATTGAATGATGGAGGAAAGGGTCCAACAAAATCAATACCCCAAAAATCAAAAATTTCAACTTCCAAAATGCCTTGCAGCGACATCTCATGTCTCCTTGAGATAGCCCCTGTCCTTTGACATTTGTCACAGCTCCGAGCATGATTTTGGGCATCTTTGAACAAAGTTGGCCAATAAAATCCTGCTTGCAGCACTTTTGCAGTTGTGCGCTCGCCATGATAATGACCCGCATAAGGAGAATTATGACAATGCCACAAAATTTTCTCTGCTTCTTCCTTTGTTACACATATCCTCAGAATATTATCTGCTCCTATCTTGAACAAATACGGATTATCCCAAATGAATTGTTTGGCATAATGTAAAAACTTCTTTTTCCGTTGCCAATTAAATTCTTCAAGAATAACACCTGCAGCTTTAAAGTTAGCCAAATTAGCAAACCATGGCCTTTGCTGAATATATAAAAGAGTTTCATCTGAAAACGACTCCCAGATTTCTTTCTCCTTGCTTGTTACCTCCTCATTGACCAACCGAAATAAATGATCAGCAATTAGATTTTCACTTCCCTTTTTGTCACGAATGTCTATGTCAAATTCTTGTGACAACAACATCCATCTAATCAGCCATGGCTCTGAATCTGGTTTTGTCAATAAATACTTTATAACTTCATGATCCGTATAAATAATCACCTTAGATCCAATGAAATAGGATCTAAATTTCTCCAACGCATAAACTATAGCTAAAAATTCTTTTTCTGTAGTAGCATAATTCAGTTGGGCTTCATTCAAAACTTTACTAGCATAGTAAATGGCATGGAATACCTTTTCAATTCTTTGTCCCAACACGGCACCTATGGCATAGTCATTAGCATCACACATCAGTTCGAACTCTTTATTCCAGTCTGGAGCTACAATCACTGGAGTAGAAATCAATCTTTTCTTCAGAGTATTAAAAGCTTGCAAACATTCATGACTCATTACAAATGGTGTCTCTTTAGGAAGCAAATTACTTAGAGGCTTAGCGATCTTTGAGAAATCCTTGATAAATCTTCGATACAACCTAGCATGACCAAGGAAACTTCGAATTCCTTTCACATTTGTTGGTGGCGGGAGTTTTTCGATAACCTCCACTTTTGCCTTATCCACTTCAATTCCCCTGGCTGAAATCTTGTGCCCCAACACAATTCCTTCTGTAACCATAAAATGACATTTTTCCCAATTCAGAACAAGATTTGTTTGAACACATCATTTAAGAACAACATCCAGGTTGGTCAAACATCTTTGACAAGAATCCCCAAAAACTGAAAAGCCATCCATGAAGACTTCTATGTTTTTCGCCGTGAAATCTCCAAAGATTGCTTGCATACACCTCTGAAATGTGGCTAGGGCATTACATAACCCAAATGACCCTTTCATCAGAGACTCCATTTATCTTCACGGTATTGCAGATTTCACTAAAAGTGGTTAAATGATCATAGGGATTCTCATTTAACAACCCGTAAAATTGGTTGCTCTGGACTAGCTGGATGAATGCAGGGTTCATCACCATGTTTGTTGCATTATCTGCTGGCAAAGCTATGCTGTTAAAATGCAAAGGACACACCGTGTTTGATGCGTTCCCCAATGTGCGTCTTGGAGGAGGTTGGTCCGCCATCTCCTCAATGTCCTGTGCAGAGGTCTCAAGTGAAGAGTGCAAAAGTTCTTTAGGAGAAGGAAAGTTTTCACGTGCAGGACGTATAACCTTCCTCCTTCTGCTGTCTAAAAGCCCTTCAAGAAGAGGTTGTTGGTCTTTTATGCTTCTAGTATGTATTGTTTCCTGCATACACAAGAAACAAATCCTAAAACCACTTTTACTGAAAATAAAACAAAATTAATTAAAACAGAATAAAAACAAATAATTACAAACAAGTCAAATTTCAGTCAATCCACACTACTTGAAAAAGTAAAACCTCGAGTCCCCGACAACGACGCCAACAACTTGTTGACTCTCTGGCAAGTGTACCAGATCGTTTCAAGTAATATAATTGGTAAACCCAATATCGTTCTTCCCAAGAGACTCGAAAGGCCTTATCGTTCGTGCAAATTGAAATCGTAAGACTTGTAAAGAAAATTAATTGGTGGGAATGCAAAAACACAAAACAAACATGCAATGTGTTTGATTCAGTTGACGAGAAAAAGACTATGGTTGAATGGAGTTGTTGGGGGTTTACAATTTCATCTTATTCGCTCTCTCTTATCTAATCCTCTTGTTTAATTTTCTTTGTTATCTAATTGTCATGCAAACTTTCTTGGCCTATCCTTAACCCGATCCCTCGGCGAAAAGAGCCTATTACTAATTACTGGCTTGCTATCCCTAGCCTCCCCTAGTAATTAATAACGCGTTAAGAACAGAAGCAAAAACAATTGATCGTCCTACCCCCCTATCCNTAGGTGGTATTGCTTAATCAAGGAATTTCTCACCAGTTCATGACAGTACCATACGTTCCCGTATCAATAAAGACAAACAACAGTTATCAAATGAGTTAAACGATAAAAGCTTTAAGCTCAGATGAGAACCCAACAATTGATAATCAAAGCATACGACAAGCATATAAATAAACAAGAGTTTCAATAAAAAGAGAGTTTCAAAAGATTACATTGTTTCCCCCAACAACAAAAGGGTTTAGTTCACCATTGTCATGGTGAACTTAGATGAAAAATGATGGAAGAATGGAAAAGCAAACCCTAGAATGGATGAAAAGGANAGTTCACCATTGTCATGGTGAACTTAGATGAAAAATGATGGAAGAATGGAAAAGCAAACCCTAGAATGGATGAAAAGGAGCCTAAGCATCCAAGAGATCTTCTCCAAGAAATGAAAATTAGGTCTGGCCGCCTCTTTTGTCAAAAGAATGACTCTCAAATCGCAATAGGGTTATTTATAGCTGAGGAGCGTCACAGAAAATAGGCCCAAGCCCAGCAGACAACCGCCTGGCATCACACTTATGCCGCCCGGCGGTTTGCCCATAGGCGCGCCACCGCCCAGCTGTGGGTTCCACCACCCGACAGTTTGCCTTTTTCCGCAAAACCGCCCAGCGTCATTGTTAGCAAAATTATGAAGATGAAGTTTTGATGATGCCCAAATCAAGTCAAGATTTATCAAGATTCATGAAGATCCTTTGAAGACTTATTTTTGTTATGAAAAACTTTTGTAATAATTGTAGTTTAATTGTTTAGGACTTAGATTTGTAGTAGGTTTTGATTCTTGTACCTTTATACTTTGTTTTAATCGATTAATCCCTGATATAATCGATTAAAATCACTACAGAAGCCAGAACCCAATCATCTTTGGAATAATCGATTAAAACAAGTTTTAATCGATTAATCCTGAGAATAATTGATTAATACTAGCCGTTGGAGGTTTCTGATTTGAAAAACTAGTCGTTGTACTTATTTTAATTGATTAACACTAATATTAATCGATTAAATGCGTTAAATGGCCAGNTTCGTAGAATGGAAGAGTTTTTGCTTGAGTCTATTTATAGGCTCTCTTTATCCATCAACAACAACTCTTCCCTTGCGCTAAAACACTCATAACTCTTTGAGAAGTGTGTGCTCTTGCTCAGCTAAAGAAACTCTTGTCTGTGGTGCTGGTACATTGCAACTACGGTGACGGAGGAATAGCCGTTTCATCCTTGGTGCGTCTGAGGAGGTGTGTGGAAGAGGATCATCCTTCGTGAAGTATTCGGAGGAGGTGTGTGGAAGAGGATCATCCTTCGTGAAGTATTCGGAGGAGGTGTTTCATCCTTCGTGAAGTATTCGGAGGAGGTGTCTCATCCTTTGTGAAGATTCCAAGGAGGTGCAAGTTCATCTCTTGTGGTATCAAGAGAGGTGGTTTCTAAACTTTTACAAATTATTTTTCTTTGTGATTATTATTTGTAATTGTTTTGTGATAGTGGACTGTTTATCTCGGTTTGAGATAAGCGACTGGACGTAGGATTGGTAAGATCCAAACCAGTATAAAAATCATTTGTGCAAATTTCTCTCAACCTTACTCTTTTATTTATATTTATTATTTGCGTAGTAAGTGAAAATGAGACGAAATTAAAAGGCGCACGTTTGAATTAAAAACCCTCTTGGTTTGTTATTCCACGCTAACAATTCCGCTGCAGCCGATTCTAACAATCGCTTGGGTGTCAGACAATGGCTTCTCCTCGCAATTGGCTGCCCAGTGGTTGACTTTGGTGCTGGGAGGTTCCTAGACTCTTCTTCTCTTCATTTTTCTTCTTCCTTCTTGAGTCTAAGACCTTCATTTTCCATCCCATTCTTCATTTTCATGAAAGATGCTACAAAACAATGCAAAACAAGCATAATATCGCTAAAAACAGCTTTTGACTCTCAATTGACTCAATTTATGTGTTTTGCTTGATTCTAAGCTCGTTCTAAGTCTTAAAGGGTGTAATTTGGTCTTAATTGACATATGAAAATAACTATTTTTCAACCGTTATCAATGTGCAAAAATGTTTCACACATATCGTCAACCATCTTTTTGGTTTAGGTAAGAAATTTTACACTGATGAATTAAATGTTAAAATTCTGAAATCTTTGAACAGCACATGACAGCCAAAAGTTACTACGATAACTGAGTCTTAGGACTTGACGTCCATGCCTATAGCTGTGCTTTTTGGAAAGTTGAGAGAGCACAAGCTCAAGTTGAATAGACTGAGTGTTGAGGAAGTCCAAGGAAAGGAGAAAATGTTGGCTTTCAAAATTGAAAATTCCAAAGACAAGAGTTAAGAAAAGGATGAGGAATCTGAAGATGAAGACTAAGATGACAAAAATATGAGTCACATGATTAGGAAATTCAAGTTCATGAAATCTAAAGGTAAGGAAAAATTTAAAAATAATAAGAAGAAGCAACGATCTTCTTCAAATTACAAGTGTTATGGTTGCGGAGAAAAAGGACACGTAAATGCCGATTGTCCAAACAACAAGAAAAGTGAAGAAAGAAAGGAAAAAAGACTTCACAAAGAGAAGAAAAGAGCTTATATTGCTTGGGAGGATAAAGCATCAAGCACTTCTAGTTTAAGTGATTCTATTGAAGAAGCAAACTTATGTTTGACAGCTAATGTTGATGACACTGCAAGCAAAGTAAGTTGCTTTAGCCTTAACACTAGTGAATTTGATGTACGAAAAGCTTTTCTTGAATTGCTTGATGAATCTGAGAAATTAAATGTTGCTCATAAAAATTTGAAAAAGGAGTTTAAAGAATTGCAAATTAAATATGAGAAAGCATTAGATGAGGAAGTTATTTTAAGAAATAAAACCTACAATTTAGAAATGAAAGAAATTACAAATGTTAAACATCCTGTTGAATGCCTTTCATGCTTGATATTGATATTCTTGAAAATCTGCTTGAAGTTGCAACTAGAAATAATAATGTTGAAATGCCTATACCTGTTAAAAAGGTTTATAAAAACAAAATGGTTTTTAAAAGTAAGAACTAAATTAAAAGAACTCGTAGGGTATGGGTTGAAAAAGGAACTGTTTGTTATAGAAATTTAAATGTTAGCACATGTTTTTATTGCATGAAAAAGGGACATACTTCTAACAAATGTGGAATCAAACATTTTGATGTTCTTAATGGAAAATATGCTTGGATTCTTGTTATAAAGTAATTTGCCTCTAACCTCAAAGGACCCAAATGAGGTTAGGGGGACCAAAACTCTATTGTTTTGTTTTGCAGGTTAAATTTTCAAAAGGAAAAGAAAGTTCTACGGTATCCTGGTAATTTTGGCCCAAATTTGTGTTTTTCGGAAATTAACCTAAATAATCGATTACCAAGGGTAATAATTGATAAATAATCGATTACCAAGGGTAATAATCGATTATCTCGTCCTCAAAATTTGGATTTTGACAATTTGGTTTGCAAATAATCGATTATTTAAACTAATAATCGATTATCTTAAGTTGTAGCGTAAAAAAAGACTTTTTTTTATAATTTGTTTTAGGATTTTGTTTTTAAAAATGGATTATTACATTTAGGGGGAGTAACTTTAGTAAATTAAAAGGACTTAAATTCTTTTTAAATCACCTATTTTAGGGGGATCATAAAGTTTAGATGATTTTTTTATTGAGATCTTTTGTGATAATTTTGTGATAATTGGCTTTTATTTGAGGGAGAGATATATGCGTTTGTTAGATATCTTGTTTTTATCTCTATTATGGATTAATTACTCTTTTCCCCTTAGTTGTCAAATTAAGAACATAAAATATCACAAAACCTTCAACTCCCTGATTATCCTCCAACCCTCCTTTTTAAAGTTTGTTTGTATTTCTTAATTAGAGTTGAATTTTTGTTTTTCTTATATTCCATAAGGTATTTTGTTCATTCATGTTATTAAATTTGAATTTGAATTTTGTTTTAAAATGCATCAATTATTTTGTTAAGGGGAAGAAAAATTTGAGAGGGAGTCTTTCCACTTTTTACTTTTTGCTTATGATAAAAAAGGGGAAGAAAACTTCTAATTTAATTAGTGCAGTTATTACTAACATGTTTGTATGTTTATAAGTATGAAATTTGTGCAGGAAATTAGAAATGCTTTTAACAAGAAGATATTTTTTATCATCATCAAAAAGGGGGAGATTGTTACCAATAAGAAGCATTGGTATCTTGAAGCTACTGTGAAGTTTTGATGATGATAAAAGTTGAAGAATTGAAGACTTTAAGTGCATCTTTGTTAAACACATTTTGTAGAAACAAATGTATAAGATAAATTTTAATGATGTAAAAACTCTTAGAAGTTTTTGTATTTAGTGATTCATTGCGCAAATAATCGATTATCAAGGGATAATCGATTATCATGAGCCAGTTTAGAAAAGAGTTGCTCGCGTAAATAATTGATTATCACTGTTTGATTTAATATTGTCCAGGTCGCACAAATAATGGATTATCCCTCAGAGTAATCGATTATCACATTTTGAAAAGCCCATAACGGACACAAATAATCGATTATCACTTATGATAATAGATTATTTCTAGCAGTTGGGAGATGTCTTTTCAGTTTCTGACCATGAGCTTATAAATAGGTTTTTGCACAACTCTTAGAAAGGAACTTTTCAATTGAGAGTATTAGTGCTTTATGCTTAAGGGAAGCTCTATGTGAGTGAAAAAGATCTATGCCCTTTTGAGAATACAATTTGTCTGAGGTCTTGTGAAAAAGATCTATGCCATTTCTCAAAGTGATAAAGTGCTCTTGCCAAGTCTTGTGAATAGGAGAAGCTCGCACTTTGTGTGTCAAAGGTCAGAACGATTCTCTTCAAGTTGGCAGAGCTGTTGCTCCTGGTTCATGCATCGAAGGAAGCTTTTCCGGTTCGTTTGTCGAAGTAAGTTACTTGTTGCATTCTTCCGATTTGTTTGTCGAAGGAATGTGTTTTCTATTCTTTGCTCATTTCATTATCTTGTAATTTGTACAGCTATACTTTTAGTAAAAAATGTTAATCACTCTTTATAATGATTAACAACTGGATGTAGAATCTTTTGATTCGAACTAGTATAAAAATCCTATGTGTGAATTTTTCTACTTCCTACACTCTATATTCTCTGCACATTAACTGTTTTTTAAACGTTTATAAGAAAATTAAAGGAACCAATTTTTAAATTGACCGAACAAGCTCTTCGTTTTCTAACAATACTATCGTACTCTGTTCTATGTGAGGTAGATGATCATCCCAATTCTTTTGATTACCCCTTAACATTACCCATAATAAAGTATATATAGATCTAGTGACGACTTCGGTTTGCCCATTAGTTTGTGGTTGACATGTAGTAGAAACTAGGAGTTTAGTTCCTAACTTTGCCCATAAATTTTTCCAAAAGTAGCTAAGGAACTTAACATCTCTATCATATACTATAGTTTTAGGTATGCCATACAATCTTACTATTTCCTTAAAGAAAGTCGTGCTATATAGCTAACATCATCTACTTTGTGGCAAGGTATAAAGTGAGCCATTTTGCTAAATTAATCAAATACCACAAAGATGGAATCAAACCCCTTTTGAGTTCTTGGTAAGCCTAGGACAAAGTCCATACTAATATCCTCCCAAGGGGAACTAGCTATTGGAAGAGGAAGGTAAAATCCATGAGGCAAAATTTTAGATTTAGCTTGTAAGCAAGCTATACAACTACAACAATGCCCTTGGACGTCTACTCTTATGTGTGACCAATAAAATTTTCTTTTCAAAATATTTAGAGTTTTGTTAATTCCATGATGGCCCATGAGTCCTCCTCCATGACTTTCTTTAATAAGAAGCTTTCTAATGGATCCTTGGGGTATATAGAGTTTTCCATTGTAATATAAAGATACCCCTTAAACAGATAGAATCCATCAAATGGCTTCTTAAGACATGATACATAAGTGGATGCAAATGTTTGTTTAGTTTCATAGAGTTGTTTGATGTCATCAAATCCTAGTATTTGTGATCCTATGGTGACTAATAATGCATGATGTCTAGATAAAGCATCTGCAACAACAACAATACTCCCTTTTTTTTTTATGTTTGATGACATAGGGAAATTGCTCGAGGAATTCCACCTACTTTGCATGTTGCTTATTTAATTTTTCATGCCCTTTAAGATACTTGAGAGATTCGTGGTCAGTATTGATAATAAATTCACGAGAGACCAAATAATGCTCCCAAGTCTTCAATGCTCGAATAAGGGCATATAGCTCCTTATCATAGGTAGGATAGTTTAAAGTTGCTCCCTAAGTTTTTCGCTAAAGTAAGCAATGAGATGACCTTCTTGAATTAACACTACTCCTATCCCTACCCCAGATGCATCACATTCTAGCTGAAAAGCTCTGGAAAAATCAGGCAAGCGTAGAATGAATGCATATGTTAACTTATGCTTTAAGGTCTCCAAGGCTAAAACTTATTTTTCACCCCAAATGAATGGCAAATTTTTCTTGACAAGCTCATTGAGGATAGCAACAATAGTAGAGAAGTTTTCTACAAAACGTCTATAGAATCCAACTAGACCAAGGAAATGTCTTACTTCTCCCACTGTTTTTAACACAGGCCACTCTTGGATAGCCTTGATCTTTTCAGGATCAACATGGACACCGTCTTTCCCAACTTTGAATCCCAAGAAAATTACACTTTCTTGACAAAATCATGCAACTCATACCCCTCACACCAATTCCAACCCTTTCACCTAACTTCTAACCCCTCTAATTCGTGATATATACCTATTTAAACTTGTCTAGACTAACTTTATCAATTATACAGTGATTCTAAAGTGATTTAGGCTTGATTTTAACTCCAAAACGTCAAGTTCTAAGACTTATGGACTTTAATTCAAATTTACCATTTCTAATGTGTTTAGTTCAATTTTATATGCCTAACAAGTCACAATTGACTTGTCTAAACTGCCCAAACAGACCCAATGCACTCAGTACCCCAAACTCTCAAAATCATTCTTTCACTTCCCATCCAACACCCAAACGATTTCTATTTGGTAAACTACTTATCTAATAATCATCACAGTAGAGACCTTACCTTCCCCCAATCCTCCTTACACCCCCAATTGGTCATCGGAGAGGAATCAGATGTCTGAACGCATCAGACTCACCTTCGGCGCTAGCACATATGACTAGTCACAACTGACTGGACCAGGCCAGGACTGCTCTATGATCAAGGATGTGCTAACTCAGGTTTTTAAGAATCCTTTATCCTACCAACAAAGTGTTCTCACAAACCTCATTCGACTTATCCGAGTTATCCACACTGCCCTATTATACCCTACTTCAAATGCCCAATCTCACTACCAACTTACTATAAACAAGACCTAAATAATACCCACCACCAAGTTCTCAATCTAAAACCAACTTCAACAGAATCACCTTTTTACAACCACTTCACTCAAGGCTCAATTCAGCAGAGACAACTTATACACATCAAATTCCACGTACATCAGTTTAAACGTGAAAGCACATACTATTTAAACACAATATCACAGTCTCAGTTATAACATCCAATAATATTAAAATTGTAGAATAGTTTCACAAGAATACACTAGTTCAACATTCAACATGCATATATTTTTATAAAATAAATTCATACAAAATAATTAGCTCCCCTTACCTGGAAAGCTTGACAGTACCACTTGCTAAGAGTGCCCTAAGACAGTACCCTCACAGCGGAGCACAACAACACCCTACAACTCACCAAACAGGCGATGGAAAACAACTCTTAGAGCTAGAATATAATAGAAATCAGAAAGGGAAGGTTCTAACTGCATGAAATTTGTAAAACCCCAAGCCCTAGTTTTTGAAAATAGCAGAGGAAACAGGAAAACCACAACCGGAAGGAGATTGAGAAAGTAATCGATTCAGAATGAAGCCCTCGACGTCAGGAGCGTTTAGATACCTTCAAACCAAAGATTGAACGGTTCAACAGAGTGGTATGTTAGAGAGAAGGCAGAGCAATGTTTAGGGAAAAGGTTTTTTTTTTTTTTTTAAAGAGAGAGTGGAAAATTAGCAAATGAAGAATCTGACTTTGAAAAAGCCCCTTCTAAGTTCATGTGCCCTTAGTCTAATGGGCCTGGCTACCTCCAAGTAGGGCCCAATAGCCCTTTCTTATTCAAGCCCTTACAAAAATGAACCTTGAAACCAAATGAAAGTTTATCTGAAGGCAACATGCACCTATATATCAGGAGACTTAAAACATAAAAGGCATTCAAGCGAATTAAAAGAAAACAATGCAAATGGAAAACGCTAAGCGGTTTAAGTGAAAGTACAAGTGACACTTTGAGCCCCTTGACACACTTTCACACTAAGAAGCGGAAACTAGACTATTACAATGTTCAAATGTGCATTTGGAATTACTTGAAAAGCATTTTTCCAAGCCACTTAAGTTGCAAAATGAAAATGCCAAATAAACTACAAAGGTTTTGTGATACAATGTTGGAAAACACTTGAAATGTTGCTTAATACAATGCAAATTTTAAAACTTTCATTTTTTCGCCATTTTGCAACACCAAACAGATGTGAAAAGTGTGTTTGTTGGTGATGAAATGTTGCTGGATTATGAAGGCAAACTGCAGCTTTGAGCTCAACTCTTGAAGCCAATTTAGCAAGCTCTCCACTTCCTAGTATGATAGCCTATTGGAGAAAGGTTTCTGCACCTTCGATACCTCACCAAAACTTCACAACACCACTGCCAAGCACTAAACCAGTCACAACAAACACAACTAGTGCACCATTTTTTTTTTATTTTCACGAAACAGATTTGAAAGACACAATTAGAAGCCAAACAAGTTGAATACAATTGAAATGAAGTATGAAACCAAAGGAAGGAAATGAAAGGAACCTATGAAAGGCACTAGAACAGATTAAAAAGCAAGAAAAATAAAAAAATAAAAAAAACGCAGATCAAAGTCAAGTGCATTGAAACTGTTTGATAATTTTGCAAATTGTTTGATGAAATTCCCCAAAGAAGTGCAAATTTTGAGATCTTTGAATTTTGGGGTCAAAACTGGATTGCTTGGTTTTCAATTGCTTTTTATGATTATTCTATACTTTTTTATCATATAATTCCGTTTGGAAACATGAAACAAGCTCTTGTCAACCCAAAATTGAAATTTAAAGAATTCAAATTTTCAAACAACACTTGAAATGCACATTACACCAGAAAATGGCTTTTAAAATGGTGGTTTTAAACCCAAAAATGCTTGGAAGTGATTTAGCAGCTCAAGTGATGTTTCAAACAACTTTATATCATCACTTTGAAGATTTGTAAACACTTAAACAGCAGAGAACAAACTACGAAGCTAAATCACTGGTCCACTTCCATTTTAAAGCAAATTTGATGGTTTAAAGGGTGATTTTGCATATAGGCTTAAAATTTACCAAATGAACAATGCACACAGCTTCCAAATGGCAAAATATACTTGCTCAAATGTTGGCAATGCATAGAAACAGCCAAACTCGTCAAATCATACTAGTTGTGGCAAAAAATGGAGCAAAAATGCACTCAAAATTGCATCAGTATTTAGAAATCAGTGGAAACAATGTTGAATGGAAGTTGCAACATCTCAAAGAGATCCTAACACATTAGATCTAATTGTAGAATATCATCTAGAGAATTTTGAATGACCTAAGACACATCAAAGATATCAATCACGATGAAAAAAATTGCATGAAATAATGGACAACACCTATTATAGGATTTTAAGCAACTCAACTATGTTTTTTTCAATTCAATGATGAATCTTAGTTGCTACAACTTCAGACATGTTTAATAACATCAAAGAAACTTGTCTCATGCTTTAGAAACAACAAATCTGGACAGAAACAGATTGTGCATGATTAAACCAGAAATGATTTTTTTACGTAGATTTTTGAAATAGAAACAACATTGGCAATGTTTTAGGTCATATGATCAAAGCTAGACATTGTCTCACTGCTTTATATTATCAATGTATGGCCATCAATGCACTGAACTCAATTAAAGGCAAAAACTAAAGCTAGAATAGAATCAAACACATGATGACAGAATTGAAAACTGCACATAAGGCACATGACTTGACAAAACTAGAAAATGAAAGTGAAAGCTAAACCGAACCCACACAAATGAATTTCACCGATAAAATGATTAACAAACACTAAGGAACATGGAAAACACACGAACAACAATAAAAAAATGTAAATTGAAGCAAAAACAGAAGTGAAAAAAAATGCAAAACAGTGAGCACAAGCACTGCACAACACAAACAAATATAAAACGAAGAGAAGAGCAACTTAGCTCTTGTAGAGAAGCGTGGACATGTTGGCTCTGACTACCAAATGATGGAAGCAGCTCCAAGCTTCATGCACAAGCAGCTCCACGAACCAGAAGTGACGCAGCGGATGGAAGGAAGACTGGAAACGAAGATGCACGCCAAGTGTTCGATGAATGGATTAGTGAAGGTTTGGTGAGTGTGTGAGGTTTCTCAAGATCAGAAAGCCTTCCGAGAGGGAAGGAAGCTAGAGCAGAAGGTATTGAATAAGCACAATAAGGTTTGAACTCTAAGAATAAGCCTAGAGTAAACTCAGCATTTCACTATATCTTCAAAGTTGGATTTTACAAAGAGAGGAGCCTATCTTTTATAGATGAAGAGAGGTCTCCATTCTACGTTTACAAAGCTTCTACAATGTACAGAGGAAGTGTGCTGGAGAAGCTAAGAATCTTGGAGCTTACGTTTAAGTCAGACACATGTTAAAAACGTGATAAATGTGTAAAGTTGGTTCGCATTGGCTGGGTGCATGGTGCAAGATGCTGAGCGTGATGTTCATTTCGGAAGCCAAATCCCTTTGTTATCCCAATCCGAAAGCTAAGCTGGTCAATTCGGAAATCGCTTCATTTCTTCTCTTCTTTGCTTTCTTTACTTTTTTTAGCTTGCTAAGCCTTCTAGGGTGATTAGGCATGGTCTCCAACCTTTATTTATGGGCCTACAAAAGAGTGTAAATGTGTTTAATAAAGGAAAGAAGGATTAATAAGTGATTCTTCATAAGAATAGAGTAGTAAGTGATCTTTCTTCTTCTTGAATCCTTCTGGTCACGACTTTTGTTAGAGGTCCTATGTACATCTTAGATGATCCTCTATCAAATAACTCCATCTTATGATCACATATTAAGGAGGAAACTCGAAACTATTCCTTACATATTAAGTTGGTCTTCTAATGATAAAAATTTCAATTAAAATTTAATTAAAATAACAATATAACTATTTAAAATATTCAATCAAGTCTTTTAATTTTTTAAAATATCGTTCCTTGGGTTCAAATTGATATAGTCGTATAAACCGTCAATATGCATCTATTATAAATTATATTATACACAAATTAAAGCCATCAATGTTTTTTTTATTAACTATTTATTACTGATTAATTGGATGAGAGGTGTTCTCGTTATTTTAATTTAAGAATTTGATTAAAACTTGAATTAATAGTACAACCAAATTGAATAAGATAGATAAATAAATCAAGGAATAATGAGACGAAAATTTAATTCAGGCCATATATTAAATTTTTATATATAATAATAATACAAATTAATAAGTATACTAAATTTTAGTCATGGAAAGTAAAAAATAAACTAAGTCTGTTTGTTTCAGGGTGTGATATTATTAAAGGGTAAGTGTGAGGAAGATCTGGAGTTCCTACTCTAGTTTGTTTCAATGTTTTTTAATGGATTTTAGAGTGCATATTTGCGTGAGAGTAGAATGGAAGAATTCACACATTGTGGTGAGGTACGAGGATATTTATTGTTCACCAAAACACCTTCGTGTCGTCACACTAGTGAAATTCCAGTATTCACTTGCCCATAGTGAGTCTAATTGAAGGAAATGGGATGGCTGACCTTCCCTTTTGTTGTCAGGGTCGTGAAGGAGAATGAGATAAATATGGTTTGGGCTATGGCAACCTTACTCTCAACACCCCATCTTTACATCATGCTTCTCTCATTTTCATACACACACCTCCAATATTTTATTTTAAGTTTTAACCCATTTAAAATTTTACACTCCAAAGAAAAATAATTAAACAATAGAAATAATATTGTAAGAATCTAGAAAATAGAATAAATAAGTGTTTTAAAATAATGAAACTGATTATTTAATATTAAAATGAGTTGATAATATAATTAAAATTTCATACACTCTCATTTCTTTAAAATTTATTCTCTAAACTCTACCTTTTCTCTAAGTTTTCTTATTCCTCTTTTTTCTCCATCCATTGTGGGTCTTTGATCATATGCATAAATCTTCTTTTGCATGTATCAAAAGGTTGTCTTCTTTTATTCTTTGTCAATTTGAAATTCTAAGATCCGTTTCCAATCATCAATTGGCAATTTGTAGGTTTCTTTTTCCTTGTGGAGAAAGTAACGCTTGGGGTTAGAGAGCCATAGTAATTCTAAAAACGATAAGGGAAGCTAATTTGCTTTTTATAGCTATTGTAAGATATTTAAAATCTATGAATTTGGTGTATGTGATTATATGGTGATTTATGATGTTAAATTTGGAAAAGTGTTGAATTCTTGTACACTATGAGGCCATATTCTTGGAATAAACAATATGCCTTTTCAGGCCATATTCAAGAGTTGGCATTTCCATGCTTCCAAGTTCATATTTGCTGCAAAACAAGCTCAGGTTGTGATATACGAGGCCTCTGTTTGCCATACTTTCCTGATTATACTGATATTCACTAAATTTTATGGTACTTTTGGATCAACTATGCATTGAAATCATATCTCCTCTGACAAGTTAATCTAGAAGAAGTAATTATCAAGCATATTTAAACGAAGATCTCTGTTTATTGATAGAAAATAATAGAAAAAGAGAAGTACATCTCAGGAAAAGACAATACCAGCTGCAAAAACAAGAGCAGAAATCTGCTTCAAAGAGGGAATGAGAGGATTTCCAATCATGTTCTTCAGATCACGAAGGAAATATAGCACATTGAGGAGAAGGTCCCATATAATGAACCGACCACAGAGTAAACAAGCTTAATGGAAATCACAAGGATGATGCTTTCTCATTGAGTGCTTCTTTGACTGCTCTCAGAAGCGATGGCATTAATTTCTGGTTTGTAACAATAATACCAGAAACAACATCGAGAAACTTTCCTTTTGAAAAGTCCAAGGGATTCCCCGCAGCATCCGTGACGATACCTCCAGCTTCTACAAAAGTCCAATCGCATTTATAGAAGATTAGAAGACACATTCCACAATCGAAGCAATGCATGAACCTAAATATCAGTTCATTGTCAATGAAAGTCACAATTATCGGAAGACTCAAATATTATGCAACATAAGTCATTCAAAACACGAGAGATAGGAATATATAGCTCATCCATGAGATAATGTCATCACTGTAATGAGGAGTTGTGTTGGTTGCACAGGAATATTAAATCCACACAGAGAATATTGAAAACCGCACTCCTCTCAACAAGCAAATCTTCAGCAATCTTGTAGTACCTATCCCTTACAAATATTTTTCTTTATTTTGCAGGTTCTCTTCTTGTTTTCATTCTATTTAAGAAACATCAGGTGTCTTCCCATTAAAGGGAAATGACAATGAGTGCATATAATATGTTTGGATTCCCAATCCCCCCAGACCTTCCACGAGCAATAAATAGATAGTCGTGCATTCAAATTATCTTTCTTGTCAATTAAAGACCAAAGAAAGATCAATGCTAAGTAAAATGATAAAGGCAAGTCAAACATAAACAGATTGAAATATAATTATTCACCGGCACTTCAACAGAGTTTATTATACAGTCCAGACCAAATAGAATATTGTAAGATGCAACCACTGTCATACAGAGTTGGCTATTCGACCGAAGCAATTTAAAAGGGTTTAATTTGAGCTGGACACTACTTTAATTTTGGAACATGTTCTAAGATTTGTACTTCATAACCTGTTGTGAAGAATTTTGGGTGCCCTCGCTTGGAAAATGAATAACTAATTCCCTACCGAAAATCAAACTCCTCTAAGGTGTTAGGAGAAGAGCTACCAAAATCTCTTAAGATTTCATCATGAAAAAAGTATTTAAAGTATATTAATATCGTTTTACCAGTGAAATTCCATAATTTAAATTTAAAATTCTACAGTAAGAATTGAGTATGTAACATGTACGAGTTTCGTGTATCTTAAAATATTTTAGATGATATTCACACCACAAATATCTATCACTTTCCTAACTGCAAATCAAATTGAACCATAACTCCTAAAATACTTACAAAGATTCAACTATCATTGAATTTCACAATGAAGTAAACTTAATCCTAGAAATCAAAATTTATGGTCCATTAACATCACCTTTGAGACCAGCGCTATCTTTTCCTTGAAAGCCTTCATTATTTCCCTTTAAGGTGCTAAAATTCATTACCACAAACTAATGATGGAAATGGCTTAGAACTTATCAAACAAGGTTAGTTTTAACTTCATATTTAGAGTTCCTTGGCATCAAGCTCCAGGATGCAACATGCTAAAAGCAATAATAATCACAAAGAAAAAAGGTTTAGAAAAGTTGCCAAGCTCCCTAAATTTGTTAAAATGTATAAACTTTACCTACAACAAGGAAACGTAGGACATTATACATATGATCAAATTATATTACATAAGTGAGTGCAAACCTCACTTTATAAGCTGCTTTTAAAAGATTGAGTCAAACTTAAAGTTCATTTTCTAAGATGGTATAGATCCTTTCTTGACATGGATTATTAGATCTATCATGTCACCCACTTTCAGACTACTCACAAATATCTAGTTCTACACTTAAGATGTTAAGTTCACGCTGTAAGAAGGTGCATTGGTGATCTCACATCAATACATCAATTGGAGATATGAACCGATTATAATATGCAAATCTTAACTTATAAGCTAGTTAGGTGAAAGTGAGTTAGGCTTAAAAGTCTTACTTTATAATAGAAAACATTAAAACATATTCTAGAAACCTATTCTATATTCTATATGAATTTGAAGAGAGTCCGGATCCAAGTAAAGTTTTAACTAGGACATAGACTTGATAAACATAAACATACGTCAAATGTAATTTATGACCAATTCTGGACAGTTATGACACTCATTTTAAGCAGAGCATGTTTACCAAGAAAAGATTGGTCAAATTGTTCATTAAAAGAAATACTTCAGAACAGGAACGAAAAACTAATGAAAAATAATACCAGTCACAACAATGCTTCCAGCAGCATGATCCCATATTTTTTCACGGTATCCTTTGTGAGGGAAACGCAAATATATAGCCCCATCTCCTCTTGACAGAGCTCCATATTTTGCTTGGCTATCAATTCTGACTGGTGGTGCTTTGACACCAAGTTTCTGTTAATTAAGTAACGTTCAAGAATTGTGTGTAATTAAATCTAAGAGAGCTAAGAGAAAAAACTAAAAAACAATGAAAAAGACAAATGTGCTAACTATAGAAATAACATTACTTCTGCAATGGAGCTAGACAAGTCATGCGAGGAGTGTGCTGCTTCAAAAGACTCAAAAAATGATGCTTCCTCTGGATTATCAACATCACAAACATGGACCTGGATGATCATTTGGACATGGAACAACTGTCAAATGACATTACCAAAGTGACAAGTATGAAAAAAATTTGCAAGCACCAACCTTAGTTTGTGTAGAACCACCCAGTGCTTGCAAATATGCTCCATCACCAACTTTAGCAAAGAAGAGACAACCAACTTCATTTGAAGAATGGAGCTGATTAGAGCCAATGGATGCCAGTGGAAGATTTGGACAAGCCAAGACACCCAATACAACTTTTCCTTCATGTAGCAAACCTAATGCTATAGCATATTGGTCTCCTCTTACAAACCTATTATGTTATCTCACAAGCATGAGCTACTTAATGACATTGTCTCCATAAGTGACAATGCAAGTGAAACAAATGGTATAAAAATAAAGACAGTAAAATTGGAAATAATGAAGAAAAATAATTATTTAATCAAATGTTCGATTAATTTGACAACTAAAGAATATAAAAGTAAATACTAATATACTAGTATTTTATATTATCAAATTTTTATGAGTAAAAAAATAGATTTCAAGGTTTTCTATTATCATTTTATGTTTCATTTGTTTCCAGATTATAAAAGTTGGTATAAAAGTTGGTACAAGAATCGGTGAGAAAAGAAAATGAAAGTAGAAAATAATAAGTTGTTTTTTCCTGTTTACCTTACAAACTTTTGAAAACGGGAAGTAAAATGAAAAGAAGGTGGCCTTTTTTTAATTAAAAATGAAATATAAAACGCAAACAGAAAACAATTCTCAAATTAAATGGGCCTTTAGATAGTCAATTTCACCGTGCCAGGTAATAAATAATGTCTTTCAAAATTAAAATCACCATTACAGATATATGTTAGTTGGAACTTTGAAGTGATAGTCGATGGATTTCAACAATTATTTTGTCCTTACTTCCTAAACAATATAAGATGTTGAATGACAACTGCAATCTCAGATAAAAATCAGATTAATAATACTAGATAAATTCATATATGTTTTAAATGAGATATTACAAACATATTCGTGCTGCAAGAACATAACATTTTTTAGAAAAATAATATAATGAAATTCGACAAACAGTGAACAATTTACTTCAAAATGAATTTTTTTGAGAAAAAAAAAAAAATAATACTCACCCTTTTGTACCATCTATCGGATCCAAAACCCAGTGCTGTCCAACTGGACCACCTTCAGACTTACCATTGTCAATGGCCGCAAGCACATCATCTGTTGTTAAAGTAGGAAAGCTATCTGATCCTTCACTAGCAAGAGTATCATTGACAAGTTCTGTAATGCGCTTCAGTGTTTCCTGGCCACTTTCCTTACGAAGATCCCCTGAATCCTGAAATTTTAAAATTGGATTTTATACTCAAGCATGGAAATGAAAGCAAAGTTTACATGTCCAAAAAACCTGTAAGAATTTACAATTTCACCTCCTCGGCTACTATTGAAAATGGTTCAGAAGGAAGTTCTCTCTCAAGTATAAAGCTGACCAATGCCTGTGAACCTGTAAACCACAAGAAAGCAACCTGATTTATTTGAAGTGAATTGAAGCTTCATCTAAATCTCAATGAACAAGTTTAGCAACTAAAATAATATAAAATGAAAAATTACAGCTAAAATTGTAAATAACTTTCTTTTTCACAAGTGATCCATATTATAGGCAATGAAGCAATTTAAATCGCCACATTAGAAAGTTCATATGGAAGATCCACTATTTATTGAGGTGGTGGTAGCAGGAATTTCAACTAATGTGCATAAGGACTAGTTTTTATGTGAGAGCAATTTGCCCAAGAACCTTCTGGTTGAGCTAACTATAATTAGGTCCTCTTTTCGTACAAGAAAATGATTACTAGAATATGGAGACACGTAGCAGAACAATACATGATGTGAAAGAGATATATAAATTAGTGAGGGAAGACAAACAAAACATCTGCTATAGTTGCATACTTGCCTATCATAACATAGAAGCAAATTTATACAAGTGGAAGGTCTTTCCTCATGTCTGTCCTGTAAGGAAAAATGCTTTACACCAGCCAACCTTTGGTAATACATAGTAAATCATCAAACATGATTTACAACAA
This sequence comes from Vigna radiata var. radiata, assembly GCF_000741045.1. Lineage (NCBI taxonomy): Eukaryota > Viridiplantae > Streptophyta > Magnoliopsida > Fabales > Fabaceae > Vigna > Vigna radiata. The sequence goes on from NC_028357.1 coordinate 25,707,911, forward strand.
TTTGCTTATACTAGCTAATCATCACAATTTTTCAACTAAAATAGAGTTTCAATGCATGGTTTAAAACAAGTACGCTACGACTATTAAGTCACTGGTGTAGAGCTTGTATTTGTAGAAATATTATTAAAGAACAACTCCCCTACTCTCGTTGTAGAAATGCAAAAGATTTCAAAACTACAATGATACTGTTAAAATTTGCTGGCTCATTCTTGTAAACTGAATTAGTTGAATATTAACAGGACACATCATCTATAACTATTATAAGGAAAAAAAAAAAAACAAATTTTGAGAGTGCGAAAAACTCATAGAACTGGACTCAAGGAACAACAACTTATTTCAAAGCACAGGAACAACAAAGCCCCTTAAATTAGAGCTGATAAACTACACAACATGCACGAAATGTTCTGATCAAATCAGTAACCCTTGATTATACATCTGAAAAAATATGGCAAGGATTTGTGAAGAAAACTAAAAAGCTTACTCCGCTCCCATTCTTCAGCTTCTAATTATGTAAACATAATCCAACCGGTAAAAGCACCCGTAACAACTAGTCCAAGAGCATAACATTATACACAATCAGCACTAATTCTACTCGGTCAATTAACAACTAAACTTCTCATTTTCCAACTACAATTAACTTTTCAATGTGAGCATTTGCACACAAAAAAAACGATTCAACGTTAACACCAGATACAATGGTAGCAGGACTAAATAGCATACCATAATCGGCCACTGTAACGGGACTTTTGTCTGACTTTGAGTGAACATCGGATTGAAGAAGAGCCTTCTGAACTTTCTGCACAAAGCATGCAAAGAAGAATAAATCAGCATCCATTAGTAGTTAATAAAACTAGTTTAGAATTTCAATTAAACGAAAAATAAGGGTTTTTCTTTTGTTTATGAAAATGGTGATGGTAAAGAGAAATTGCGGATGAGTGCCTGGCAGAGACGAGCGGCGAGAGTGGCTGCTTTCTTTGCAGCGGCGAGTTCCTTCTCATAAGGCATTGAAGAAACGATTAGTGTTAGTGGCGATGAACAGCAACTACTTCTCGTTGACACGCTAATGCACCTTGTTCGGATTCTGGCTTCGGACAACCTCCAATCGCTTCCTACTCCTGCACTTATAGCTCTCGCTCTCCACCAAACCGTTGCTGTGCCCATTTTCCTTTCTCTTCCTTTTTTTTTAATTTTAAATTACGCATCCCAAAATTACTTCTCAATTAATTGCCACACGGCGTTTTGGCTTCCTGGGTTGTGTGCCCATTCCAGTCCCCCCACAATTTTTTTTTCTCTTTTTCCTGAAATATAGAAACAGTTTTTTTTTTAAATTGTTATTAATCTATTTATTGGAATGGTGTAAGATTTAAATATAATTATATTTTGAAAAATAATAATGTTAAATAAGATTGAGTGGATTTGACTTTATTTAATTTATATTATTAAATAATTCACTTTTTAATATTTTACTACATTGCTTACAAAATAATTGTTTATGTCTATGTACACCTTATTATTTATTTAATTTCTATTTAAAATAAATCTGTGAGAAATTAAAAAAAAAATAACACACACGTACATAAATTATATTTAAATAGGAAATATTCTTAGAGTATCCACTGATAAAGCATTTAAAGAATACTTTCTGATTTTAGTTTATAATGATAAAATTATTTAAAGATATATTTAAAGATATGGATAATAATTCATTAAAGCATTTATTACTTTAAAATAAAAATATTAATGGGTAATAAATGCTTTAAACTCAGTATCACTTCATATAATTACGATGTTAAATTCTATAGATAAATGTAATTACAGCTTTATAATTTATAAAAATCTTTAAAGAAGTTATAGCTTTATAATTAAAAAACTTAAAAGCATTTCTTGATTTATAATTAAAATTTTAAGCTATTTATTGCTTTAGAATTAACAAATTAAAACATTTATTATATTTCATATTATTTATTACAGGAATAACTAAATACCAAAATATAAATAAAATTATGTTACGTATTTTTTTTCCTCCAATTGTTTTTAAAAAATCATGTTAATCCTCAAATTAAATTATACAACATTCAATTAGAGTTATTTTATTATAAAATAATTTCATAATATAAATAGAATTTTTTTAAATCGTCTCATTACTTAAAACATACTTTATCTCTCTAGAATTCTTTTCTTTTTGTTTCTTCTCACATCTTTCTAAGTGTTCTTTCTCCTAAGTCATTTGTTTGATGATCAGGAGGTGCCTAGACTATTACACCATCAAGGTCAACAAATTTAACCGATCAATTTTTATCTTAGAATAAGTAATTTTTTACTCTTCTTTTCCTTCCGTTCCAAATATGTTTTAGAAGAATATAGTATTTTTGCACGCGTAATCATGCCTCTCATACTTGTTCTCGGTTCATCTAGAGTTTTAAGGACTTTGTCCATTTTCAATTTGGTGTTTCGTAGGTTCGTCTATGTATTTCCTTGTGGTTCAAGTAATTGGCGGAGCATTCTTTGAGTTAGGTTTGTTTCTTGTGAGGTAAGGGAAGCAAGACCTTGTCTTAGTTGTGTTTTAGTATAAATTTGGTATTTCCATGATTTATAGATGTTTTAGTGAAATTGGTGTAATTGGGTAAATGTTATGTATGTTAAATTGATGTTTTGGTAATATGGTGTTGTGTACAATTGGTGTGATGAAATGGTGATGTTAACTACTGTTGTAATTGTGTATAATGATGATATTTCATTGTTTAGAACTGAATGCAAATAGTTGTTGATAGTATTGGTTAAGTCATTCAGGTTCCTAGCTTAAAAGAAAAGGGATTTTGGGTAGTGAAATTTAGAAATAGGTATGGAAATGTTATGGGAACTTATGTGATACTCTCATGAGGTAATTTGAAACTTGTTTGGAGGGTTAGTTGGTAAAAAATTGTGTGCCACAAAAAGAATAGTCTATATTGGTTGTTGTCAAGTATTTTTAGTGTAAAAAGAGGGTTTTGAATAGTAAAATGTTTAGGTAATTGGCATTTTTTTTTTTTGGAAGGTTAGAAGTATATTGTTACAACTATTTGGACTTGTCTAATAACTAAAACTAGAAAAATCTGTTATGGAATGGTAAATGGCTTCATAGGTTGAGTTTTTAGCCCATTTTAGAGGCTTTAAGGGTTGAAAATGGAAAGTAGGATAGCTGGGAAAAATCTGAGGTTTTGGAGAGTACTAGCAAGTGTATTTGGACTGGTCTTTGTAGGTTGTAAACTCGTTTGAGAGTTTAAAAGTTAAAATTGAAATTTGGTAGCTAGTAGGAGTGAATTTAGGTTTTCATAGGTCAATTTGGGTTTTGAGTTGTCAAGTCAACTTAAAGGTATGTTTTTAGATGTTTCTCAACGCTTAAGAGTGTTTCGGAATCATTTAAACTTGTGTAGAGAGTCACCAAATTCAAAATAGGTGAATTTAAGAACCTGGTGCAGCGTTGGGCGCACTCTAAGGGGCCCTTTGATGGAAGCTCTCTTGGAATTCAATAACGAACAACCTCCAAGTCCAGAGATGGCAGCGAAATGAAGGTGCACCATGAAGCACGAAAGGTGTTTGATGAAGGCTTCAATGAAGGTGGGTGGAAGAAGCAAGGATTCTCAAGCTCCGAAAGCCTTCCAAGGGGGAAGGAAGCTAGAGGAGGGTGAAGAAGAGGCACAAGTGTTTGAACTCTGAAAAATGATTCTGGAGAAATCTCAACAGCATTTCATTAAGTTTCAAAGTTGAAGTTTTACAAAGAGAAGAGTCCTCCTTTTATAGATGAAGGAGTGACTCAAAAACGTGCTAAGCAAGTTACTCTAAGTGTAAAAGAAGCTTGCTGAGGAAGCTATGCAGTTTGAGAGACTTGGGACGCAAGGTACAGCATGCCAGGTCAGCAATCGAAGTGAAGAAGAAGACTCTGCAGTGTTTGGCGCTGGGGCGCCCTAGAGAGGGGCGCCGGGGCACCATCTGGCTTCCTTTTGTGATTTCTTGGTTGTCCTTCTTGGTAACCTTCATTAGCTGTATGTACATGGTGTCTCCTCTTTATTAAAGGCCTACAAAACAATGTAAAGTTTATTTAGTAAAGAGAAATAGGTGTTTAGTAATTAATACTCCATAAAAGTAAAGTAGTGAGTACTCTCTCTTCCTCTTCGATTCTCTTGGACATGGCTCTTGTTAAAGGACCTATGTTGATCTTGGATGGTCCTCCATCAGTCCCTCCCTCTTGAAAAAGATCTGACCTCAGATCTTGGGAACCCTGTTGGGCATCTCCTGTGAAAGGAATTAAGTCACAAATGTTAAAAGTAGGATTGACGCCATAACTTTCAGGAAGGTCTAATTGGTATGCATTATCATTTATTTTCTTGACCACTTTGAAAGGATCATCACCTCTTGGGCTTAATTTGGATTTACGTTGAGAAGGAAATCTATCCTTCCTCAAGTGAAGCCAAACTAAGTCTCCTTCTTTAAAGATTACTTGTTTTCTCCCTTTGTTGTTGTATTCAGAATATTTTTGAGTTTGTTTTTCAATATGTGTCTTAACCTTTTCATGCAACTTTTTGATGAACTCCGCTTTAG
>NC_028357.1:25714558-25772605 GCF_000741045.1 Vigna radiata var. radiata
TGATTTGATGATACCCACTTTTAAGATCAATCTTGGTGAACATGTTTGCTCCATGTAATTCATCTAACATATCGTCCAATCTAGGAATAGGGTGCCTATACTTGACTGTAATGTTATTAATAGCCCTGCAATCTGTACACATTTGCCAAGAACCATCTTTCTTAGGGACTAACAACACTGGCACCGCACAAGGGCTAAGGCTATTTTGTATCCACCCTTTTCCCAATAAATCATTAACTTGCTTCTCTATCTCTTTGGTTTCTGTGGGGTTAGTCCTATAAGCTAGCTTATTTGGAAGGTTGGCGCCAGGAATCAAATCAATTTGATGTTCAATTCCTCTAAGAGTTGGTAATCCACTTGGAACCTCTTTAGGAAATAAATCATCAAACTCTTTCAAAAGCTTTTGTAACCCCTTTGGATGAGAATCAAGCGGATGATTTCTGGAAAGGAGTGTCTCTTTACAATAGAGAAAAAAGTGAGGTTGTCCAAGAAAAAGATTTTTAGAAGAGTGTGGTGGGACAACTTCATTGGTTGAGGCACATTTGACCAAACTCAACTTTTTCTCTTTGGAAACTTTGGTAGAGTGAAGCTTTTTCTCACCATCCAACTTCTTCTTAAGTATTATTTGATCCTCTCGCACTTGTGATGGTGTAAGATGGCTCAAGATAATCTTTTTGCCTTTATGTTGAATGATTATCTTGTTGGTGACTCCATCATGCAAAGCTTGTTTGTAAAATTGCCAAGGGCGTCCAAGTAAGATGTGACCCGCTTCCATTGGAACAATATCACAAATGATGTGATCTTCATACTTGCCTATGGAAATGGGAACATTTACTTGTTCCTTAACAACTATTCCTTCATCCTCTTTTATCCATTGAAGTTTTTAAGGGTTAGGATGAGGAGTAGAAGTTAAGCCTAGCTTTTCAACCATTCTAGAGCTACAACAATTACAACAAGAACCACTATCCACAATCATAGAACATGTTTTATCAAGAACTTTGCAGCGAGTGTGGAATAGGTTTTCTCGTTGAGTTTGTTCTAACTCAACATGTTTTGCCTCAAGGAGTCTTTTAACCATGAGAAGATCTCCATCACAAGGTGGAGCTTCATGTTCCTCTTCAGATGAGGACAACTCAGACGCGCTAGAATAAGACTCCTCACTTGGACTCTCATGTTCAAGGATATAGGTTGACTTTTTGAAGTGACACTCATTTGAATAATGTCCTTTTGCTCCACATTTGAAACATCTAGTCTCCCTACCCTTGGTATCTCTAGGTGGCTCTTTTGAAGTCTTTTTTTCTTTTCCCTTATAGCTTTCTTTGTCTCTTTTTAGCTCTCTATCTTTGCCTTTGAGCTTGTCTTGTGGTCTTTCTCGGTCTCGCTCCTTTGTTTCCTCATATCTTGGAAAACTACCCTCCCTCTTAAGATCTTTCCTATAGGATGATGTGGTAGGGTAGGTTCTTTTTGTGGAAGCTTTTCTCCTATTTTGTTCTTCCACTCTCACACATAGCTGTACAAAATCATTTAGATCTAAGTAAGGTAAGAGTTCTACCTCATCTCTAATCTCATAGTTTAATCCACTCTAAAATCTAGCTATGGTGAATCTCTCATCCTCTTTGATCCCAACTCTCAACATGAGTAACTCTAACGTTTGTCTGTATTCCTCAACACTCATGTTTCTTTGTTGAAGTCGATGAAGCTTGTCCATGACTTCTCTTGCATAGTAGGCCGGGACATGTCGCCTGTGTAAGGCTGCTTTCAGCTCATTCCAATATTGGATTGTGTAGTCGCCATGCATCCTTTGGTCTCTCATGATGGATGTCCACCAATAAAGGGTTGCACCTTGAAAGGTTAAGGTGGCTAGGGTCACTCTCCTCCTATCATCTATGTTGTAGCATTAAAAAATTTGTTCAACCTTCATCTCCCACTCAAAGTATTCTTCAACATTATCTCTACCATAGAAAGGAGAAAGGTCAAGCTTGGGTTCTACATGATGTTCTCTATGGTTGTAATGACGCCTAGGAGGGCGTTGATAGTGATCATAAGGTTGGTAGGTATGGTGATCACTATGGTGGGAATGATCATCTTGATCATGATTTTGCCTATGAGAGTGAGCTCCTTGGGTGTGCCCGCTTTGATTGAGAGTAAGAGTGGCGACCATTTGCCTTAGCTCATACAACTCAGTCTTGGTTCTATTGAGTTCTTCTCTTAACACTATGTTCTCTTGATCTTGAGTGACATTACCTTGAACACTAGAGTGACTCATGCTTGTGAAGTAGAGAAATTGTTTTCACAAAGATTTGAAAGCCTTGCACAAGTATGAATCAAAACTTGGGAAAAGAGAGTTTTAAGTGTTTTTGGTGAATGACTTCTATAGAGATTCTAAAGGTGAAGAAACCGAATAGCTCCCAGGAAGGAGAGGTGAGTCACAATGGACAAGCTTAGAAACCTTGTCCTTCCTTAGCCAGAGTGTCTCCTGACATTTCTCACCCAAGTTTCTAGATAGAAGTCTTTCAAAACCTTTTTGAATGCAAAGGTGTTATGCTCCTAGAAACCAAACGAAGGTTTTAACTAAATGAAATGCGCTCCTAAGTATCACGGAGACTTAAAAAATAAAAGTCAATCAAGCAAAAAAAAAAAGTAAATGAATGGAAATGGAAGACAATGATAAATGGCCCTATGTGAAAGTGCAAGTGACACTTGGAGCCCCTTGACACACTTTCACTCTAAGAGGTGGGAACTAACTATTACAATGTTGCTTAGTAAACTTGGAATTGCTTGAAAAGCATTTTCCCAAGTTACTTTAAGTGTGAAAAAGGTAAAGAGAATTAAACTTCAAAGGTTCCGTGATACAAGGCTGTAAAAGTAATAAGAGGAGCTATAGTATGTATACAAAGGTATCCTATCTCCAAAGTGTTTGAATTTATTGGTAGAAAAGGTGGAGAAATGCTGCTGGTTTCGCAAGGCAGTTGCAGCTTGGAGAACAACCTTTGTGTCCAATTCTACAAACTCTCCACTTCCTAAGATGCTACCCTCTTGGAGGAAGCTTGTGGAACCTAGATCACCTTAAAATGAAGTCACACACCACTGTCAAACACACCAAACCGTGAGATAATGGTCAGCTGCTGCACCAGAATTTAATTAGCCAAAAACCAAATTGCAAGTATAGTATGGAAGCTAAAAATGGTGAATTCAAGTGAGATACAACTGGAATAAAAGGTAGCACACAAAAGGAGCCTAGGAAAGGAACTAGAACAGATTATAAAAGTAAGAAAAACTCAAAAACAATGAGGACAACTCTGTGCAGTGAAACTGTTTGATTAAATTTCCAAACTATTTGTCAAAATGCCACAAAGAACTGTAGAATTTGTGTTTTCTGGTTTTTGATGTGTAAACTGGATTGCAGGGATTTAATTGCCTTTTTCAGATTGGTTTACACCTGTGTATGGATTTAATTGTGTTTGGAACAAGATCCCCAACTTTTGCCAAACCAGTTTACAATTTGAATTTGAAATGGTAGCTGAAATATTACAGCAACAGTAAAAGTGGATGAAAAATGAGAAACAACAGTATGAAATTTGAATGGCAGTGAGGTAAACGACTCAATGACACTTCAAGCAACTTTCTATCATCATAATAGATGTGTCCAACCACCTAGACAACAAGGAAAGTGATGGCATCAGAATATAACAAGTGCACTTCCTAAAAATGACTAAAATGTGGAGATGCAGTAGGTTAATACCAATTTGGCTCAAAATTTACCATATGAACAATAATAAGCCAATTTCAATTCACCAAAATTGACTCCAAACTCAATGAAATTGATCCAAAACAGTAAGGATCTCAAGATGAGGTATACACTTGCATATGGCTAGCAAAATGATGGTTTAAGATGTGAAATGATGTGGTGGCTGGGAAAAGAGCAAGTAGACCATTCAAACAAGTTTTAAATGTTCAATGAAACATGATCAAACAGTTGCTATGCACAGAAACAAGCAGAAACTCAAATTCACCTATTGAGTTGCAAATTATGCAGTAAAAGCAAGAAATCTGCAACAGAATTGAAAAAAAGAAATATGGAAGCAATGATAGCTGGCTCAAGCAAACATATTAGGATGGTCCTATACACTAGATCTAGTTGTAGAAAATCAACTACGAGAATTAAATGGACCTAAAATATGGCAAGGAAAACATCAGCACGGTGCAAAAGCTGCAGAACCAAAATTCTCGGGAAATCCAATTTTCACACAACTCAATCACTCATTTTGCATTTTAATGACTTAAACGTATAGGCACAACTTGCAACATGTTTGAAATCATCAAAGAAACTTGCTCAAAGCTGTAGATGCAAAGAAAGTTGGACAACACAGGAGTCACAATTTAGTTCCAGAAATAACGTTCAAGGCAATGACTGAAATCAGAATTTACTCAACTGCATTATGCTTTTTGAGAATTATGGATAATTCTGGAATCGTAACAATTTAAACTGATTTAAAAACATCAAACAAAATTGTTTCAATCTTGAAATTCAATAATTCTGGTTGAAACAGGTTTGGTCACTTTAAACCAGAAACATTGTTGATGCAGAGGTAAACAACAGTGGATGAACAGCAGAACGCGTAGGCTATGCGGATCTAAGCAAGACAAAGTCTCAGTGCTTATTTGATCCAAAATGAGCAATCATTGCATTCGTTCTCAAAGACAAACCGAAACAAAGGCAGAGTACCAAATCAAACTAATGGACAGTGATAAAATAGCAAAGATTAATTGCACATGACAGTAATAATACAAATCTGAAAGTAGAGGTTGAAATGGAATGAACACAAATCAAAAGCACCGATTAAAATGATGTAAACACTTTATGGAGCAGTGAACAAAGCAAAATTCACTCAAACATAATGAATCAAACCAGAAAAGCAATGTAACAGAACAAGGAGAACAAAACAACACGGCAAAGGAAAAAAAATTTGGAAGAAAGAGCACTTAGCTATTGAAGCGTGATTGGAACGACTGGCTCTTGATGCCAAATGATGGAAGCTGTCTTGGAATTCAATCACGAACAGCCTCCAAGTCCAGAGATGGCAGCGAAATGAAGGTGCACCATGAAGCATGAAAGGTGTTTGATGAAGGCTTCAATGAAGGTGGGTGGAAAAAGAAAGGATTCTCAAGCTCTGAAAGCCTTCCAAGGGGGAAGGAAGCTAGAAGAGAGGGTGCAGAAGAGGCACAAGTGTTTGAACTTTGAAAAATGATTCCGGAGAAATCTCAACAGCATTTCATTAAGTTTCAAAGTTGAAGTTTTACAAAGAGAAGAGTCCTCCTTTTATAGATGAAGGAGTGACTCAAAAACGTGCTAAGCAAGTTACTCTAAGTGTAAAAGAAGCTTGCTAAGGAAGCTATGCAATTTGAGAGACTTGAGACACAAGGTACAACATGCCAGATCAGCAATCCAAGTGAAGAAGAAGACTCTGCAGTGTTTGGCGATGGGGCGCCCTGGAGAGGAGCGTTGGGGCGCCCTGGAGAGGGGCGTTGGGGCGCCATCTGGCTTCCTTTTGTGATTTCTTGGTTGTCCTTCTTGGCAGCCTTCCTTAGCTGTATGTACATGGTGTCTCCTCTTTATTAAAGGCCTACAAAACAATGTAAAGTTTATTTAGTAAAGAGAAAGAGGTGTTTAATAATTAATACTCTATAAAAGTAAAGTAGTGAGTACTCCCTCTTCCTCTTGGATTCTCTTGGACATGGCTCCATTTAAAGGACCTATGTTGATCTTGGATGGTCCTCCATCAGTCCCTCCCTCTTGAAAAAGATCTGACCTCAGATCTTGGGAATCCTGTTGGGCATCTCCTGTGAAAGGAATTAAGTCACAAATGTTAAAAGTAGGACTGACACAAATGTGAATAGAACTCCTAAGTGCCCCTATTCGAGGGGTCTGGCACTCGAGCTTGTTGAGATTGTTGACAACACAATATCTATATCAACTTGGTTTTTGATGATGACAACACACTCCTTAATAACACACATATGTTGTTGTTGTGTTACATGTTCTTATGCTTATTGATTGTCATACTTGTTGAACATGTTTATGTGATATGTGGCTATGTGAATGCATACTTATTGTACTTGTTACATCATTCTTGGATGCATTGCACATATTTTGAAAGATGAAAACCACAAGCACTTTTGTGAACTTATAACTGTGTGACAAAGCTGCAATAAAGTCGACTCCAATATTAATTGAATCGACTATACTAAAGTCTTTGTATAGATTTTGAGAATCATTGCTTTGTGAGATTTTGAGAAGAAAAGAATTTCAAAATGTTCTTACATGTCGAAGTCGACTATGTGCGCCACACATTTGACTGTATATGTTGTTTGATTTGAAATTATGTTATGCTCTTGTATAGTAACGACTATATTTTCAAAAGTTAGTTGAGCATTAAATAGTAGGTCAACTATATTAAATGAGAATTTATTTTTGGTTGACTGGATGCTACTTGGTTGACAAACTGTTATAACTGTCAAACCTAGTTGATTGTATTAGTAGCATATTCGACTATGAGAAACTTTGAAAAACAGAATTCTATAAATTGACAGAACATGAAGTTGTTCTAAGACTTTTGATAATTTTGACATTTTCATATTCTAGTTCAGATAGATTTCTCTATGATCGAGAGCTCCAAGAATTCTCCAAGAAGACCGTGGTGATCGTTCTTGAAAGAGATTCCAAGGAAGACTTGTTGCGCGCTTATTGATTGATCATCATCTGCACATTGAAGGTGTATCTGGTTTGATCAAGAAGTTATTCTGGCTTGGCATCCGTGAAGATTGCTACATTGAACCTGTTGTGATTACAAGAGTTAGACTCGTGGAGTCTTGTTCACGTTGAGGATTGTTCGACATGGTGTTGCAGATTGTAGGAGAGGGGATTATTGTTGCAAGTTTGGTTTTGTTGTTGCAGCTATATTTTGGTTAGAGGGTTAGAGAGGAGATTTATATTTTTGACGTGGAGGTCTTCTATAAATTCCTTGTTGTAAAAACCTTGACCATTATAGTGCATTTGCTTCCTGGGTTGGAAGGACACTAGATGTAGGCATTGTTGGCCGAACTAGTATAAAAACCAGTGTTTGAATTTCTCTATCCCTTCTCTTTTATATTCAGTCGACTGTATTATTTGCATAGTCAACTACGATATTCTGTTGCACTTATTTTTCATTACTTGCAATTCAAGAAAGACTTGTAAAGTTTTCAACTTTGTGTGAAAGATTTTTAAAAGACTCTGATTTTGAAAACTTACCAATTCATTCCCCTTCTTAGTGTAAATTGAAGCCTACTTGTTTCTCAACAATTGGCACCAGAGCTGGTTTTCATAAAATATTTGAAAAACTAGTCGACTCTTGTTTTCATTGAATCGACTATAAACCTGGGGATGGCTTCTTGTTTTCAAACTTTTGGTGAAGGTGCTTCAACAAACAGACCACCTTTGTTTGCTAGTGAAAATGATCCATTTTGGAAAATTCGAATGCAAATCTTTCTTGAATCTGTAGATAAAGGAATTTGGGATGCAACCTTGAATGGTCCTTATGTGCCTACTAAAACTGTTGATAAAGAAACTGTTATTAAACCTTTTATTGAATGGACTGCTGATGAAAATAGAAAAGCTCAATATGATGTTAAGGCTAGAAATATCATTGCCTCTGCACTAACAGTTGACAAATTTTTCAAGATATCTCAATGCAAAACTGCAAAGGAAATGTGGGATGTCTTAGAGGTAACTCATAAAGGCACAGATGAAGTGAAAAGAGCAAGAAAGAACTCCCTGATACAAGAGTACGAAGGGTTTAAAATGAAGGCTGGAGAAACCATATATGATGTACATAAAAGATTCACTCATATTGTAAATCATCTCATGGATCTCGAGAAAGCTTTTGATAAGAAGAAATCAACATCAAGATCTTGAAAACAAGCGCTAAACAAGCGCTACCTGGGAGGCAACCCAGTTGATTGTTATTTAATTTTTAACTTTGTGTAACTACATTTTAGGATTTGAGTGTTGCATGAGAGAGGGGAATTGCATAAAAATTGAAAATTGGGAGTTAAAATTAAGTGTTACAGTCACAAAACGCAAAGGCAAGCAAAAGAGGGGGAGAATTTTAATTCGCATTACCGCTCAACGGTAAAAACCACCGTTGGGCGGTGGCATCGTAGAGGCATTTGGGCTTTTTAAGTGTAGCTCAGAAATGGAGGCCCATTTGCATTATTTAAACACCCCTTAGGGGTTGCCCAAGCGTCTTTGTCTGACCTACACACTTTGCTTGCACTCTCTAAATCTTTCCAAGAGTTCCTCTCCACTTTTCCTATCACCCACTCACCAAAAATCACTTGTTCATCACTTTTGCACCATTCCTTGGATAAAGTTTGGGGTTTTTGGTGAGAGCATTGCATTTGGGCAACATCCATCATCATTCAAGAAGCATTTGCAAGCATCTCCACCCAAGTAAGTCATGCAATTTCAATTTTAGGGTTTCTAAAAATTGGATTTGATGAGAACATGTGTAGAAACATGAAAAATTAGGGCTTTTGATTTCTATGCATGATTTGATGAAATAGAAAAGTTTTGTGTAGCATTCCAATTTTTTTTTGAGATGTCATGGTGCAATTTTTTTTTTCAAAACCTTTCTATAAAACATTCAATGAAAGATAATAATCTTTATTCGATTAAAAATGCGGAAGCTAAACATAACCATAAATATTGTTTAGAAATCTCAAAAGATCACTTTTACATAAAATTGCCAAATTGAAAAACTTTTTAAAAATAAATAACAAATCCTTGAACATAACATCCCAACTCTCGTTAGCTACTCAGATCCGATCTTATCTACAAACCATCTACTCCTGTACAAGTACGATCATCGTAGGTGGAAACCACAACCACAACTTTCAGGGTGAGCAACCAGAATTATCTTATCATGCAACATACAATTATATTAACCACAATAATAACCAAATCATAAACATATATTATCACAGGATTACCATCACAACATTACATCACAAAAACATCAACACTCAATGGTCTATTTCCTCTACACTACCACACCACCTAACCACCATAACCAATTCATTATGAGTCACACGACATCCTCTTTCCATATCAAACATCCAAATAAAATCTCTTTCCCGCATCACCCAGACGAAGATTCACCATTATTAAACCATCCTCTTCCCGCATCACACGGCCGAAGAGAATTTCTTTCCCGCATCACACGACCGAAAGAGTCATCAATAGCAAATCATTCATCTTCCACACTCATATCCTCACTCTCACGTAACATCCTATTAAATCCATGGTTCCTCCACAAGTCATTCCTCTCTTCTTTCCTTTCCACCAACCACACTTTCACGTCACCCATTATAGTCATCACTCCAAATTTACCATGCACCCCAACAACCATATAAATTGCAACATATAATAAAGAATATCATACAATGGCACACCATACACACAAGGTAATTCTAGTCACCCCCCTTACCCTGCATACACAAGATAATTCTAGTCACTCCCCTTACCTGGTCTCGTACGATTTTTGTTTCCAAGATCACCAAGGAAGCTTCACAACATCACTAATGGTCCTTCCATTTTGATGCCCTGTTCTCGGCTCTATTTTCTCCTAGAAAACGTCTTTTCTTTCCCTTATCTTTCTAATTTTCGTTTTTTACTTTTAGGGTAACAAAATGCCAACCCCTTTTTACTCTTCTCCTTTTTATCCTCTTCTATTCTATCTCTATCCTTTTAATATTAATTAAATCTCTCAGTTCATATCTAAAACCACTAAAATTTCCTCTCTTATTCTCTCTTAACTACTTTCTAAAATATTGTCAACCACCAAATCATTTTAAAATCTACAATATCTAATAATGATTTTATATAATAATAATATTTCTTTTAATCTTTAAACTCACTAAGATTATATCTCCTATTTTCATTTAACTAATTTTTAAAATAACAACAATTAAATCTTTTAAAAGATTTACATAATATTATTTTATTAAATATCCATATTATTATATTTGCATATTTTTCCTTTCTACACCCTCCCTTAATTAATTTCTATACCAATTAAATAAAGGTAAAAGACCATTTTGCCCCTAGGCAAAATTATAAAAATAAAGAAATAATATAACAATTATGTTCTAACAAAAAATATAAACTCAAGAACATTAATCTCCAAACAAAAATCCAAAGTCTCAAAACAACTTTATTTTTAAAAGCCCTTTTTTCCCGGATCTTACATTTTGAACCGATTAAATTATATGAATTTGGTCTCAAACTGAGGAATTTGTGTTTGGGTGGAGATTAGAGAGGTTTTGAACGGGTTTTGGTAAAACTGCCGCCGTCACCGCTGAGCAGTGAACCTGCCGCTGAGCGATGGGCTGCAGAATTTCTTGTGTGCTTGTTTTTGACTTGCAAGTGGCATTAAGGGGCCCTGTTTTGCCCTCAACGCTGGTCAGTGATGCATTGATGATTATTTGATGGTTTGCTAACCCGTAATTGTGAATTCTTTGATATTGTGAATTGGATTTGATGTAGGAATGACATCCGCATTTGGGAAAAGAGTTAAGACCATGGGCAACAAGAGGGCATTTCTAGAAAGATTCTACTCCAACAGGGTTAAGACCATGGATTTGATGTAAATTGAAAACAAATTACGTTCTTTAGGATTACATTAAACAGAAAAATAAAATGAGAATCATTTCAAATATTACCAACCAAAACTGAAAAAAAAAAATATTTTACCATAAAATATAATATGGTAGTTTTAAACGAGCCACCACAATGTTGATCATTTAATATACTGTAAAAAGTGATGTTTTAAAGTGATGTTTTAATGATGTAAATAATATCACTTGAAAATGTCGTATTGTTTATTGAAAACAATTTTAATATAAATAGTAACTTGTTGAAACATTATTATTATCTTGTTATATTAGTAAGTTTATAATCGTCATTAATATAATAAAGGGTTAAATATGTTTTTAGTTTCTATACTTTGGAGCGATTTTGGTTTTAGTTCCTCTTTCAAACTAAGGTATAATTTAGTCCTTTAACTTTAGAAAACTCTGGTTTTAGTCCTTTTTACCAAATTTTTTAACTTTATTTGCTGTTTTAAGCACGTTTCATTATAGCATTTGGGTTGTTTACATTGTTTGACACATTTTTGCTTCAATGTTAACTGAGAAACGCGTTTGAAACAGCAAATAAAGTTAAAAACATTCGGTAAAAATGACTAAAACCAGAGTTTTCTAAAGTTGAAAGACTAAATTGTACCTTAATTTGAAAGAGGGACTAAAACCAAAATCGCCTCAAAGTATAGGAACTAAAAACATATTTAACCCTATAATAAATTCTTAAATGAAATAAGTGATGATTGTCAATGTAATTCAAATATTGAATGTCCAGATGCATTTATAATCTTGTAATTTAATACAGTATGTTATTTTTATAGTCACAAAAAATAAAAAAAAAATACACAAAGTAATATTTACCAACATTTTCATTCATTGGTTGGTTTAACATTAAAAATACATACACACACTTTCCTTTTTTTTACTTATTTTCCTAATCAGACTTGTTTCTTTTGCTTGTTTCTTTTTAAAATATGAAAGTCATTTTATGATGAAGCACCGCCACTTTCAACATCTTGTCATGAAATAAATAAAGAATAACTATAAATTATTCAATTTCAATGACAAAGAACATTCTTTTGTAACTTTGCCAATAAACATGACTTAATTTTATTTTATCTTTGAAAATTATTCTTTTGACACACCTTAAATTTTTACATTCATTTGATACTATCTTTACTTACTTTTTACTCTATTTTTTCTTGAAAAATTACAAAATTTTATACTTTTAAACCATTTTATCTTTATGTCAAATGAATGTAAAAGTGTGTTATGATATTATTATTTTTTATCTTTTTGCAAATCTAAATCTTGTACACAATTATCCTTTTGATGCGTTGTTTGTTTTATACTCTTTTAACTAGGGGTGGACATAGTGCATCGTACTACCTGTACTATAAAAAATGATAGTTAACTATAAAACAGTTTATGAAAACTGAACTGAACTAAAACATAAGTTCAGAGTAACTGAATTGAATTGTTTTTAGTTCAATTATAATGCAGTGACTGAACCATTTTTCAGTTAACTATAGTGCAATTCAATTAACTACAATGCAGTTTGCTGTTATAGGATTTCTTAAAAGAATTTCTAAGCTATTTTATTCAAGAAAATCTAATAATTCTAATCTAATAATTCTGATTAGATTTCGCCAATATTTTTATAAATAAAAAAAAATCCTATTTCAAATTCATTTGTTAATAAAATCTAAACTTAAATTGTGTTTCTGCATTGTACACAGCCACAATAATTATGCTTTTAAGGGTGAAACCTAAAAAGAATACAAACATACTCTTTGTTCAATGAAATCCTGCGTGCCAATGTTAACCACTGTACATTCAATTGCTTTAGCAGAGTTGAGGCAAAGTGTGTGATTTTCATTCCTTCCCATGGACTCAGTATCTTTTCGTATTGATTGCTCGTTCATCAATGGTCCCTGGAACTGTCACATTGATAAGCTTGCTGCAACAACATGTAACTCGCTTTTAAAACAAAATTTCCATGAATAGTTAAACTGGTAAAGCAAGTGAGAATATGTGCAGTACCATCACCAGGTTCTGATGCAACAGAAAACATTAGTTCAAAGAAATTTTCTTTCCTTTTTATAGATTGAAACCATGAAAACAGTTGGTCGGGATAAAAAACAAAAGGGAATAAGGTGATGCATAGTGTAGATACAGAAATAAAAAAGAAACCACAAGATTCATCACCCTGAAAAGATGATTAGCAAATGAAAATGACAAAATAAAACTCACCTTAAGAAACAATTCACCTTAAGATCCACAACCTTCAACCTTGACATCTTCGAAAGCCAAATCCGCAATGACAAGCCTCCCACTCTCCCTCATGCTCATGAACTACATAAACATGGATTGGCCAGACCTGTCCAAACAAGAAGGCAAAAGTTAAAACTGCACCTGTATCCCAAAAACAATATATTTCTAAAGAGCATTACTATAAAAGAAAAATATATAATTTTAAATACAATATAAGGAAAACTTGGCATCAATGAACATAACAACATGCTTTTAAATTATAAAACAGGACGATATACAACGCTTCTGACCCATTTAGTAAGAACAATAACGAAAGTTAAAACAAAAATTGAGGTTTAAACCATTTAGTTGTCCCTATTTTCGGGAGGTTTTACCATTTTGATCCCCGTCTTATTCGAATCCCCAATTGAGTTCCTATAAGTGCTAATTTCAATCAATTAAGCCCCTGCCGTTAAATTTAGTTAACGACATTAACTTTTTTGCACAGCTGGGAGGATGACCTGTTAATTTCTATAAACGTGGCCTATTTAGAATTGACACGTGGCATGAATTGAGTCCCATAAGTGCTAATTTCAATCAATTTCAACTCTAATTCATGCCACGTTTCAACTCTAAATAGGTCACATTTACAGAAATTAACAGGTCATCCTTCCAGCTGTGCAAAAAAGTTAACTAAATTTAACGGCAGGGGCTTAATTGATTGAAATTAGCACTTATAGGGACTCAATTGGGGATTCTAATAAGACGGGGATCAAAATGGAAAAACCTCCTAAGGACAACTAAATGGTTTAAACCCAAAAATTAACAAACAAATCATTTTAAAAACAAGAGCAGATTACACGAACCTCCCTTCTATTTTGCATTTCTTATCTTCCAAAATAGACCTTTATAAATCAGGAATGACAATGAACTTGAACAGAAATCCAAAACGTGAAACATTGCAAATCAGCAGCTCCCTCAGTTTAAAGTAAATGTCAGCATAATATGCAAACCAATAGTGATATCTAAACGAAAGATATCATTTTGTCAAGCTTTATCCAATCGCACGAAGAAAGAAATAGGCAATAGAGGGAAGGCATTCGCTCATATTACATTAAATTAACACAACAATACAAATTTGATGAAAAATTGACGATGAGGTATTACTAAAGCCACATTGGATAAAACAATTATACATAGAAGAAACAACAACAGTACAAATTTGATGAAAAATAGACAATTGTGTCACACAACCCAAATTAATCAAAATTAAAATGGTGAGAATGGAGAGAATATACTAACCTTCAAAACCAACAGGGCAATGCTTTCAAATTCTAGAGAATATGCCACCAATGCTTTCCAAAAGTTTCTCTCCCTGTAAACAAAGCCTAGATATTAATCAAAATTATAACAGAAGAGAAAGGTTATCCCATATATTACAATTTCTAGCAACATTCGCTACAAGCTAATCATAATTTTAGAACTAAAACTTGACAATAAGACCAATAGGAAATTGAGAGAAATTCCAAAGACCCGGACCACGGAGTGTGTCCATTTGGGTAGCTGTTCATTTTAAGCCTGAGGACATTAACGGGTTTCTTTCTCAAAACCCTAGAAAGTAAAGCAGCAGTGTTTAACGATGATGGAAGAACCCCAGATGGTAACTTTAAACCCTTGTTGGAATAATAAAGTACCTTGGTCACTGATGATGGAAGAACCCCAAATGCTCCCTCCACGTACAAGCAATCATTACCAGATTTCTAACAAAATGTTTGAAATACTAAGAATGCATTTAAAAAATGTTTGAACAGTGCAGGAAAAATATTCGTACCTTTGGGTTGCATATTTGCTTCTCTTTGCAGCTAAAGAGAAGTTTTTTCAGAATCTTCAATGATGGTGGTTAGGCGACGGCAATTCGGCGACGGCAGAGTATGGCAAAGCCTTCAATGGTTCGGCGACGAGTGCGACAAAGCCTTCGATGGCAGTGAGCCTACGACGGCGACGAGCTTCGACAACGACGTGCTTTGATGGTGACGACCTTCGATGGCAACGAGCTTCGATGGAGGCGAGTCTTCAAAAGTAAGGAAGCTTTTTGAAACAATAAGAAAGGAATGTAATATAAGAAACCTAATCCACAATAAACCACAGTTAACTATTTAACTGTAGTATTCAGTATATTTAAACTGAACTATTAAGAGTGTAACTATGTTTTAGTAAAAACAGTTTCAATATTTTTAAGTACGAAAAGGTACAGATTAACTACAGTTTTAAGTTTCTAACTAAACCGTGCCCAGCCCTACTTTTAACCCAGACACGAAAGCATCTATTTTTAGTAAATAAAAATTAAACACACCAATACTTCCAACATTTTTAGCCAGTGATAAATGCATTAAATAATGTTTGCTAAATACAAACAGGACAGCAAATTCAGACTTCATAACTACTATAAAAATGCTTATTACCTGCCAATTTATCTATGAAAAATCTTTAGTAAAAAGTTCTTGCATATCTTTCTTTGAAAACTTTTTTGCATGAAATTCATTTATTTTTTCTTATAAAATATATTTGGCACAAAATATTTAGGAATTTTATTATGATTCCTTTTTTTTTTGCATGCAATACTTGCAAATTTTTTTATATAAAGTTATTCTCAAAAAGATATTACTTACAATATATCCTGCAAAAGGTTATTCACAAAATTACTTACATTTTTTGTGTGAAATATTTTTAGTAAAGAATATCTATGATTTTTTTAGAATTATATTTTGCAGGAAATACCTACACATTTTTTTGCGTAAAATTATTTGCAGAAAATTATTACTGATACTTGTAAGTTTTACAACATCAGTAATTAGAAAATAATTATTACTTACAATTTTTTCTTTCAATTTCTTTCTATGAAAATATATGTAACTTTTCTTAAATCTAATTTGACAAAAAAATACTTGTAGATTATTTTTTTAGAAAACCTTCTGCAACTAATTCATGTGGATCTTGTTACATAAAATCATCCTAAAGTAGTTTATATTTATAATAATTCTTGATTTTTTAACGATTAAATTAAGTATTGTTATCAAATTATAGAAAACGTTTTTTGTTTTTATCACAATTATTATTTTAAAAATATCAAAGTAATTTTATAATAAATTAAAATAATTGGCAGTTAGTTCCACTTTCTCAAATTATAGAACGTTCTTCCTTACACATTACTGTTCTTTCTCTTCTCCATTTAGTTCACAGGCATTCTTCTCTCGCTCCTGGCAACAATCTTCATAGGTTTGAATTTCGATCTCAGTGGTTCACTCTCCTTTAGGTTTCTTGCTTTCACTCCCATTTTCTCTTCTTGCTCTCTGTCGCCCTCTCAGATGCTCTCGTTGTTGCTATTTTCACATGTTATCGAAATGGTTCTGGCATTTGATTATTAATTGCTATTTTCGTTTTTTACAGCTTATCGTGTACTGGAATTTCAGAGGTTATGCCATTTTCATAGGTAGGTTTTCTCGCTTTTTCTTTGATTTTCGTTTTCAGTTGTGGTTTAATTGTGTTTCATTTTTGTGTAACAATCTCTCGCAGACATTTCTAATCCTTTGCAGAACAATCCTACTTACTCAGTTGTCAAGTAAGTTGCATATCTATATGAATGTATATCTGTCTCTTCTTCTACTTTTTTTTTTTTTTTTGCTTTTTTTTATTATGCTCTTTTAGGCTTACTTTTGTCTCACAATTTTAATTTACTTGCTACTTCTCAGGCATATTTCGTTCACGTCGATGATAGTGTTACGCAGAAGGTTAGACTTTCTTATGTTATATATTATTTTTTCCGGTGAACTTTCCTTCTTTCTGAAGGACTTTTTTGGATTACTTTATCATGCAATAGCCAAACGCGCTCTGATTTGAACCTAACACATGTTATAGAAATCGGGTGATTTTATCTTGAAGGGTATAGTGATGACAGTTTCTGAAATAGAGCCCTAAATTTGTGATTTATGAATAAGTTATTCAGTGTAGCTTTTTCATTATAGTGACATGTATTATAAAATGACAAGACAATTGCCTTTTGATATGAAAGTTCTTCAATGAAGATTGGAACCTTTGAATGGTTTTCTTTATTAGTTAGTCAGCTTTAGTGGTAATATTTTAGTGGTATGTTTCTAATGATTCTGGGAGTGCTCGAAGAATATTTTAGTGGTATGTTTTTAATTTGTGTGGTCTTTTTCGCTTCCTATACATTCTAGATACACATGATTTCTAGCTTTTTGTCCTTTTGACTTAATTGTTTTTGGCTTCTTTTTATTTTGCATCTGGTGAAGTTTTTGGTCCTGATCAACTTGATCTCAAATTACTGGGATCAGAAAGGTCAATCCAAGCTCTTGAAGGTTAGCTTTCTGCATATGGTAAATATCGCATCAGTTTCTTAGGTAATCTTGGTATATAAACTGGTATCTATCTGTCATTAGTTGTATATCATAACTCTGATGTATTTTTTTACTGTATATTATAACGATATAATTTTAATCTCAATGAGAAAGAAGTAAAATGGGTTTTGTTCTAATTAATGTAATATTATTGTTGATAGGAATTATGCTGTGGGTTATACTAAAATGGAAATTAAGAACTAAGGGGAAGAAAGAATAATAGTGTCCATTGCAATAAAACGTTGGGATAATTAATTTGAGTTTTTGATGTGTTGAAAAAGAATTAATAATTGTAGTAGGTTGTTCTCAAAATAAGACTGTCTTGTCGTGATGTTTGATCACTCGGGCTCTCCAAATAGCACTAATGCAGATTGTAGAGATTTGGAAGGCAGGGTTACAATAACTAACAAACTCTTGATTTATTTATTTTGTTTGTGGTATTTGCGTTGCATAAATTTTGGTAGATGTGGATTGGTCGATCAGGTTGCCTTCTAAATATTAGTGCTTGAAATAGTGGGGTTGGGTGCTTGAGTTTACCACAACACTGCATGTGGTATTTTCATGTGGAAATCATAGTATTCCAGGAACAATGGTGTTTGACAATAAAACTAGAGCCCATTTACTTCAGTGGCAAGTGGAAGAAATAGAGAGCTTAAGGCTTAGCAGTTATGAATTTGAAGAAGTTGTGGTTAAGCCTGGCTCAGTTGTGCCACTGGACATAGGCCCTGCCACAGGTTTTCTAGTACCATTAAGCTAATCACTTGGTTTTTCTGCATAATAAATTGTGAATATATAGGTAACCAATGCAAATGTTGTTGACAATTTTCAGTTGAACACATATTCTGAATTTGAAATCGAATATTTAGCATCCAAAGAGACCGTGAAGAAGGGGTGTGGAAATGGAGCTTTTGATAGAAGTAGTTACGGGTAGCAAAACAGGCCAATCCGCCTTGCCCCGACTTTGGTCTGCAAAAAACGAGCCGGACAGGGTTAGTCCACCACTTAATAACAGATTGACTTTTACAACCCGGCCTGCCAAGCTGTTGGGTTGGTGGACTGGCGTGCCAAGTTATCGGGCTGTCCCGTCGAGTTGTCGGGCTTCCAAGCAGGCTTTCGTGCAGGTTATCGGGCTTCCAAGTAGACTGTCGGGTTGCTAGGGGTTGCCAAAAGGGTCGGTGGGCTGCTAGACGGGCTGCCGAGCTGTCAGATTGATGCCGGTCTGGTAACATTCATAAGCCTCTGTAATGGTTACTCCTCATAACGTTGCCTATATGACAAATCTAGTTCACTTTGAACTGTTTCCATATCCAGTCCAAGTTTCTTGACCTGGACAAAATCAGAGAATTGTCCATTCTTAGACATATCATCAAATTACTTTAGCAGTTTAGGTGCATCTGAACTGGTTGAGCAGCAACAATGATCACAAAAAGCAAGACAGTTGAACTATGACAACACAAATCAAAGTGGATGGTATATTCTGATATCATATGATGAATTAGAGATAACTCACTCAATAAAGCTAGCTCAAGAGAGGAGAAATGCCTTACTCTTGTGGAGAGTTATGGCCATATTCCTAAACAACTTGCGGTATCTTAGCAAACATCCTTGTATTGTCAAAAGTTGTTGAAGCAATAATTTGTACCTTGATAGGTTCTTTAATCCCACGTAACTTCCTAACATACCTCCACCTGGAAGCATGTGTTCGGTGATTTAAATGATGATGTTGATGAAGATGGAAGAGTGGAGGAGGGGACAAGTTGTGTTAGATTGACATACAAACCATGAGGTGTTGATGTTGATGAACAAACTTAAAATACCATACAAATCACGGGCTGGCATGTTGGGATAGGTAGATCAGGTTGTGCCGGGCTGGCTGGGCTAGTCAGAATGAGTTATGCTGGGCTGACGGGTTGAAAAGTTTGTCTCGTCCCATATTTTTTGGCTTGACCCTTTTTACCACCCCTAAAAGTAGTTTGAACCATTTGGCATTCTAGCTATTTCAGATGACCAACTTTCATAGTTAACAACAATTTATTTCCATCTTTCTAGTATTACCACCAGGTTCATTGTTGATGTCATTTTGAATATGATTGTGATTTGTTTGATATATTTTGAAGAATATTTTAAGATTTGAAATAGTTTATGTAAAGATTTATTAACTTTGATGTTTTGACGATGTTATTTAGTATAATTTATTGTGTAGAAAAGCTAATTATATGCATAAACTATTTTATTTTTATAATTAATTAATGTACAAAGATGAATCATGTATTAATACACAAAATACTTTTTTTTGTATTTGTGTATTTTAAGTACTCATTTCATAATTTATTTTTAATTATTAATAATAGTAAAATAAAAAAATTCTTTACAAGTTATTTTTCCATTTAAAAATAATATGAAAATAAATATTTGTTAAAAGGCAAACCACTGTATCTCAACTCAAGAGAAGGTGAATTGGTTTGAAAACAAATTTTAATGTTTTTTTAAAAACTTTAAGTCTTTGGTGTTGTTTTGAAAAGATTTTTAACCATAAAAGAAATAGATAGCATTAAAGCAAAAGAACACAACAAGATTTATACTTGTTCAACTTTAAGCAAGTCTACATCTAGTCATCTCCAATAACTTGAGTGAGAGGAAATTCATTAATCTTTGAAAGTTAAGAATACAATATTCACTCAATGTATTCTCACCACACTGAAATACACAAAAATACCAACCTAAAGAGGCTACACACACACTCTTTAGGAATCTTGCCTATCCAACTCAGACTAACACAAAGAATACATAAGGAATATAGAACTTGGTGCACCACAACTACAGATTTCACTAAAAGAGACAGTACAAATCTTTTGGTTGATCACTCTTTCTCCTTTAGACCCTTATAGACCTTGAATTTGTTCAAAACAATGGTTAATGCCTCAAATATTGCACCAAGACAACTCAAAATGTGTTCTTGTTTCAATTTGATCAGTATCAGAATGTTTTTTGTACTTGAAAAGGAATTAGAGCACATATAGATAGCCTAGGCACAAAACTAGTATATTTAATCGATTATGTTATTTTCATAATCGATTAAGGTTTACCCACTGTCTTAATTGATTAGATCCTTCTCTTAATCGATTAAAATAGAGAGCAAACGCCTGATGTGCTTCAACCTTATTTTAATCGATTATGTTATTATCCTAATTGATTAAAATTTGTTCACAACTTTAATTGATCAAGGTATATGCTTAATCGATTAAAACAGTGACACAAGCCCAAACATGTGTAGTTTTGATCCTAAGTCTAGAGTAACCCTTTTAATCAGTCAATAGCCTATTTTACATGAAATTTATATCTGGGATCTAACCTAATCTAACAACCTATTTATTTAGGAAAGAACATTAATAACTTCATCATCAAAAACACAAACTTTACCACACCTTTTTCTAGGTGGAAGAGCTTGAGAGACTCCTCATCTCAACAATCTCCCCCTTTTTCTATGATCACCAACTCCATCATATGTTCTTTTTGTTCCTGCATCGTTAAACACTTTTATTCTCCCCCATTGGGCATTAGCAAAAAAAAGGCAAGAGAATGATATACTATGAAAGATAGGCATGACAATTATGTAGATCTTAGACATATGAATAGACAAACATTAGAGGTTTAGGACATGCATGCCCAATACAGTTATCAAGCGTGAAACTAAAGGTAATTCATCAACAACTAGCAATTTAAAACAAGTCATAGTACTTAAAAAAAATGAGATAATAACAAAATTCATTCAAAATCTTCCTCTTCTTCTTCATTTTGCTCTTCATCAAATGTTCCCCCTCCAATGTCTTGGTTCTTTAATTGCATCTGCAGAGCTGCAATTTCTTTATCTAGAGCATCAAATATGGCCATATGTAAGTGGAATGGTTAGTCACAAAAGTCTTCAACTGTTTAAGTACATGCTTCTCAAATTCAATTTTAGGACGAACAACAGGCACAATAGTTGACATGTCCACATTGACAGGATCATCATCATCCCCCTCATCCACTAGGGGCTCATCTTTGAATGATCAACAATCCTCCATTTTGCGAAGACCCATATGATGTAGTGCAATTTTTTGCAATCTTGTTTAAATTATTAAAACCCATTGTGACTTCATCTTGTAGATCCACCTAGAAGAACTCAAAAACTTTTGATAGGAAAACAACATATGGAAGACTTGCCACGAGATGCCTAGTGGCTTTGATCATATTATCATTAATGACATCTTCCTAATCTGTTTGAATGAGGTAGATCTCCTCAGTTGTAAGTTGGGCATGGTTATTCCCCCTTGGGAGAAGAATCCAAGCAAGAACAAAGGCATGTAATTTGTCATCCCTCTTCATACCACTAGCACGAAATAAAGTGTAATCTATAGGTTCATTAGGATATCTCAGACAGGCTTGACACAAGGATAACATGTTTAACCGAGGAAATCCATGTTGGGACTTCACACCACCAGTGAAAAACGCTACAATAGAGGACCATATCTCTTCATCCAGTTTAATGTTCACTCCTTTTACCTTGGAAGTGATTATTCCATCAACAACTTTCAGATTAACATAGAAAACCTTTATGAGATCAGGCTACCAAGACACAATAATCTTTACAAACTTATTGAAACCTGATAGGATAACCAGTCTTGAAAGGTGAATCCCTTATGACGAAGAAAAATTGTGTATCAAGGAAGTTGTGAGTGACAATGTTTCATACTTGCTAGTAGCACGTGAAATTTTTTTGTGCATCTTCGTCATCAATCCACCCATCGAGATTAGCAATTCGAGTCTTCTTTGCAGCGCGTTTTACACATTTGGCTCGTAAGGAAGAAGCCATTTGAGAGTTTGATTAAAATGGTGAAAGTTAGGGTTTGTGAAATTTGTAAAACAGAGAGGAAACCCTCTGGACAAGAGCTGTAAAGGCTTTTAATCGATTAGGAAATTTGGCTAATTGATTAAAACAAACAACATAAATTTTAACCATTTTAATAGTGGTTCGTAATTATGAATTCAATTAGAACATGCAATGCAAAGGTATTTCCAAATCCTAGGATGCACATCCAATATCAAGGATACCTAGTTCATTTCTAATGGTGTAAAATCTATCCTTAGATAATGGTTTTGCGAAAATGTTAGCCCAATGATGAAGTGTGTCAACAAATTGAATTTTACAGTCACCTTTAGCTACATGGTCCCTTATGAAATGATGTTTTATCTCTATATGCTTAGTTTTAGAATGGAGGATTGGACTTTTATGATATTGTTGACACTAGTATTATCACACCTAAGAGGAATTTCTTCTAGATAGATGCCATAATCTTCTAATTGGCTTTTCATCCAGATTGACTGAGCACAACAACTATCAATTGTAATATATTCAGCTTATGTATTAGATAATATACAAGCATGTTTCTTTGAATGCCATGAAACTTGTGAGCAACCTAGTAGATGACCAGTGCCACTAGTGCTTTTCCTATCAATTTTGCAGTCACCAAAACTAAAATCCTTATAACCTATTAGTGAAATGTTTTCACCTCTTGAATACCATAAATCAAGAGTTTTAATTCCTTTTAGGTATTTCATTATTCTTTTTACAATAGTGGGATGAGATTCTTTAGGACATAATTGAAATCTAGCACAAACACAAACACTATGCATTATGTCAAGGCGACTAACAGTTAGATATAACAATGATTCAATCATACCTTTGAACATTGTTTGATCCACACCCTTACTAGCTTCATCTCTATCTAGATAGTAGTTTATGGCCATAGGAGTTGAGGATTCTTTGCAGCCATCCATCTTATATTTCTTTAATAGTTCAGTACATACTTTGACTAGTGAATGAAAATACTAGTATACTAAATTATTTAACACATCATGGACATTTCAAACTCTTCTTGCATACACTTAGAGAATTCTTGGCATAATAATGGATTAGTAGAACCAAAGATAATATCATCTACATATATTTGTACAAATAACAGGTCATTTCTAGATTTTTTTAATTAAAAATGAATAATCAACTTTACCCCCTTGAAAGCTATTCTTTATTAAAAATCCACCTAACTTTTCACACCATGAGCGATGATAGATTTTACACCATTAGAGATGAATTAGATATCCTTGATATTGAATGTGCATTCTAGGATTTGGAAATACATCTTCATATTTTAATTGAATTCATAATTGTGAACCACTGTTAAATCTATTAAAATTTGTGTTGTTTGTTTTTATCGATTAGCCAAATTCCCTAATTGATTAAAAGCCTCTACAACTCTTGTTCAAAAGGTTTCCTCTCTTTTTTATTCGATTACATTAAAATCTTAATCGATTAAAACAGAACCTATCGTACAGATTTCTGAAACACTAGCAAATGAGCTTTCACCTCTACTTTAATTGATTATATTAACCTTTAATTGATTAAAACAAAACTTATTCACTTCGAGGGAGGTTTTCTTTTTCAAATTCAAAACATTCCACTCTCTTAAGAACAATTTTCGCTACACCTAAATTTGAAACCCTATAAATTGTTGTTCCATCTGTTTTCAAATTTCACAAACCCTAACATTCTCCCTTTCAATAAAACCATCAAATGACTTCTTCCTCACGAGCCAAACGTGTAAATCACGTTGCAAAGAAGACCTGAACTGTCGATCTTGATGGGTGGATCAGTGATGAAGTGTACAAACAAATTGTGTGCTACTAGTGAGTTGAAGCATTGTCACCCACAAGTTCCTTGATACATAATTTTTTTTGTCATGAGGGTTTCGCCTTTCAAGACTGGTTATCCCTTCACAGTTTGGATAGGTTTGTAGAGATGACTGAGCCTTGGTACCCTGATCTCATAAAGGTTTTCTATGCTAATCTGAATGTTGTTGATGGAATAATCACTTCCAGGGTAGAAGGAGTGGACATTAAACTGGATGAAGAGATATGGTCCTCTCTTGCAATGTTTTGCCCTGGTGGTGTGAAGTCCCACCATGGATTTCCTGGGTTAAATAAGATATCCTTGTATCAAGCCTGTCTGAGATATCCTGATGAAGTCAGAGATTACACTTTATTTCGTGCTGGTGGTATGAAGAAGGATGACATTATGTGCCTTTGTTCTTGCTTGGATTCTTCTCCCAAGAGGGGGGTGAGGGAGGGGGGTTAACCATGCCCAACTTACAACTGAGGATATTTGCCTCATTCACGCATTAAAAGGTCGCATTCAAACAGATTGGGCAAATGCCATTAGTGATAATATGATCAAAGCCATTAGGCTTCCCGTGGCAAGTCTTCCATATGTTATTTTCTTGTCCAAGGTTTTTTAGTTCTTCCAAGTGGATCTACAAGATGAAGTCACAATGGGTTTTATTAATTCCAAATAGATTGCAAAATCTACATTACATCATATGGGTCTTCGCAAAATGAAGGATGATTGGTCATTCAAAGATAAGCGCCAAGTGGATGAGGGGGATGATGTTGATCTTATCAATGTGGACATGTCAACTATTATGTCTGTTGTTCATCCCAAAATTGACTTTGGGAAGCATGTGCTTAAATAGTTGAAGACTTTGGTGACTAACCATTCCACTTACATGGTCAGATTTAATGCTCTAGATTAAGAAATTGCAGCTCTGCAGATATAGTTAAAAAAGAAAGGCATTGGAGGGGGAGCATATGATGAAGAGTAAAATGAAGAAGAAAAGGAAGATTTCTAATAACTTATGTTATTATCTCATTTTTTTAACTATTGTGACTTGATTTAAATTGCTAGTTTGTTGAACAATTAGTTTTAGTTTCATGATGGATAACTGTATTGGACACGTGTGTCCTAAACCCCTGATGTTAGTTTATTCATATGTCTAGGATCTACATAACTATCATGCCTATCATTGATAGTATATCATTCTCTTGCCTTATTTTTTTGCTAATGCCCAAAGGGGAAAAACAAGTGTTTAATGATGCAGGAGTCTCTCAAGCTTTTCTACCTAGAAAAGGATGTGGTAAAGTTTGTATTTTTTATGATGAAGTTGTTAATGTTCTTTCCTAAATGAATAGGTTGTTAGATTAGGTTAAATCCCATATAAATTTCATGTAAAATAGGCTCTTGGCTTAGAAGGGTTAATATGGACTTAGGATCAAAATTACACATGTTTGGGCCTATGTCATTATTTTAACCGATTAAGCATATTCATTAATTGATTAAAGTTTTGAACAAATTTTAATCGATTAGGATAATAGCATAATCAATTAAAATAAGGCTAAAACACATCAGACATTTGCTTTGTGTTTTAATCAATTAAGGGAAGAACCTAATTGATTAAAACAGTAGGTAAACCTTAACCGATTATAAAAATTACATAATTGATCAAATATACCAGTTTTGTGCCTAGGCTATATATATGTGTTGATAATAATCAAATTGAAACAAGAACACATTTTGAGTTGTCTTGGCGCAATCTTGAAGGCATCAACCACTGTTTTGTAGAAATTTAAGGTCTCCAAGGGTCCAAGGGAGAAAGATTGATCAACCAAAAGATTTGCTTTGCCTTTCTTTGTGAAATATGCACTTGTTGATGGAAGCAGCTCCACTCTTCAAGTTAGAGCTCTCCACGAGTCAGAACGAATGCATCGAAATTTGAGGAATGAAGGAAATGTCTGGTGCACACCAAGTGTTTGGTGGAATGTTCAGTGGAGGTTGGATGAGTGTATGAGGTTTCTCAAGCTTAGAAGGTCTTCCAAAGGGAAAGGAAGCTAGAGGAAGAGGTGTGAAATTAGCACTAGAAGGTTTGAACTCTGACGATATGACTGGAGCAAACTCAACAACATTTCATTATCTCATCAAAGTTGGTTTTTACATGGAGAAGGGCCTCTCTTTCATAGGTGAAGAGAGGGCTTTAATTCTGACTTTCAGAACTTCTAAAAACTACAAATGAAGTGTATTAGAGACGCTTCTTAAGCTTGGAGCACAAGGTTTCCTCCAGTCATATTTAAAACATTAACAAAATCATAATCGTAGCGAACATCAACAAAATCGAAACCAAAGAATTGCGATTCAGGAAATCTTGCAAGCGCCACCCAAACGCCATTGTGCCATCAACAGCGATGAGCTCCTCCTCCGTTCGTGAAACCCTTCGCGTCACCATCGACCTCGCACCATACCAGTTAAGTCGCCGTCACCTCGCAAGCTTCATTGTCGCTGCCATCCAAGCTTTGTTTATCATCAATGCGGACCTGCAATTACCAAATTCCAAAAACCCAGCAGAAACCAAAATCGGAGGAAACGCATCGCGCCACCACATTCTCGAAAGCCTCCTCCTTCACGAATTAGGGTTTCTGTGTTGCCACGTTTGGGGAAGAACTCACAGTGGGTTTCATGGTTCGATTGGGTTTTCTGATTCGGAGATTTTTTGTATTAGGGCTCTATGATTTCTAGGTTTGCAAGTGAAGTGAGGATTCAAAGAAGAGATGATGTTATGGAGGTTTCGTGCATGTTTGAGTGGTGCTCTGGCGAAGATGAACTGTGGTGGAGAAGTTGTGCATGGTTGACGGAGTAGAAGATGGACCATGGTGACTGCTAGTGACGACGGTGCATGGTGACTGATAGAGGAGTTGCGGTGGTCCGGTGATGGTGGCGACACAAGGAGGTTGGTAAGAGGATTATGGTTTATGGTTCTCGAGATGAAAGATGAAACTGATGTGGCAGGGATGATGAGGTGGTTGCCTCACATTGGTTTGCTCACCGCCATTAAGAGACCAGATCGTGAACCATCCACGTCAATTAAGGTGTCCCTACCCACGTCAGGTAAGAAATTGACTCTAGTGTGCCACGTCAAACACACACTAACGCCATTGGAGTCAATTTAATAGAAATGATCCAATTGTTGTAATTTTCAGAAAATTGGGACCCAATTGAAAAATCCAAAAAAAATGAAACGAAATTGAAATTCCACACAAAAATTAGAATTTCGTGATTAAACCTTTTAAGAAAAGCTTGTCCGATTTGAACTTCCTAAAGCAGTGAAAAACAAGTTGAACTCTCAAAGCTTAGAAATCTAAAAGCCCTTTTCACAATATGACACATCTAGAGGGCTTTCTTATCTATCTGATTCTTCATAAAAGCAAACAATTAATCAAAATCATTTTGAAAAAAATTAGATTCTATAGATGTTCACGATTTTAGAAAACACATTATTTGAAGTCAATTAAGGAACCATACCTTGAATTTGAACTTGTTCCTCTAGCAAAAGTCCTAAAGAAATAATCAAAAACCAATTCCACAAAAATATTTACACATACATTTTGCCATAAATTTTCAATAAAAATAAAAATACTCAGATATTCCCACCACCAACTTTAGTCTGGTCAATTTCCAAAAATACCTTTAAGTTACTAACACCCATTGCTCAATATTACAAAATATCCAAAAACATAACATTTCGAGAACAACAAAAAATAACACCAATAAAATAAAAAAAATTACACATATTGCTTAGATGAGATTGTTCAGCATAGATCACAAAGGCTCGAGGTGAGGCAACTCTGGAGTTTCCCTAGCATGCAAGAATCGGGAAGAATGATAGCAGGATTGTGTGAAATTTAAAAATCGGAGGAAATTGTTGAAAGATGCAAATTAAAATAGTGAAAATCGGAGCGTGAAAGACTTACCATGAGAGAAACGATTGAGGTATTGGTTTGAAGTGTTGAAGAATTTCGAGCAAAATAAAAGAGAAAAATGTACCATTGAAAGTGAGTACAAATTGAATGAAAAAAAACTCTTTAATTTACATCCCTATAATCCTCAGGTGTTGCGAGATCTCTCTCCTTATCTCATGATTGTAAAGTCGAAGCTTCTTAATTTCTTAAAACAAAAAGAGTTTAGTCTTTATTGATCAACACTAAGTATCAAAATACAACAAAATCACATTTTACTAATAAATACAATCTATCAGTAATAATAAATATATGTTGCTAATTTGAGTTTGCGGATGAATTACTGACGATATAAAAAGTTTATCAATTGATAAATTTTATCTATAGAAAGTAAAATTCATAGCTAAGTATATATAAGTAAATATATATTGGTAATTATTGACAAATTCTAAACAATGATAAAATCTATGGTACTTGTTAAGATTGTGTCTTTTTTTTCTACATCTCTTGGTGTTTTTTTTCAATTTTTTTCTTCCTTTTCTCTTCTTCCTCTTCTTTCTTTCTCGTTGCACCTCTACCACCACTGTTGTCATGTCTACTATGGTGTCTCTAATTCTTACTCATGTTTTTCTTCTTTCTTTTTCTCTTTTTCCTCCTTCTCCAACTTTGATTGTTACCATGTTCAAACTATCACCACCATCGCTCATGCACACTAATGCCACACCTTTGTCGTTGTCACTTCTTCTCTTTTTTTTTTCTTTCTCATCTTCCTCTTTATTCTTTTTCTCATTCTTGTTTTTTCATTCATCTTCCTTTAACATCTAAAAATTTGGTGAAAAATTTATTGCACAACATATTTTTCAATGAAATAATATGTTGATAATAGGATTACAAATTATCAATAAAAATTTATTGATGGTATTGATTATCAAATACATTATTAATGCATATATTTGCTAATAATACAAATTTTAATTTATTAATATAAATATCTATTAATAATTTAAATTCTAAAATCAGTCAATAAATTTTGGTTTATTGATGAATTTGTTTCTATCAATAAAAATTTGTTGATAATTAAAAAATTTCTAACCTTAATAAACAAATAGATAACCAAATGATTCTCTTCCAAAGGGATTCCAACAAACCTTGCAAGAAAATTGATCACGCTTGTAACTTTATTCTCGCTCGTGAGAACATCGGGAAACCCTTCCAAAACGCTGGAAAACAAGAAAATGATGTCGGGCGCGTTGAGCTTTATGGAAGGGTGGAAGAAGCTGACGAAAGTGGAAGGAATGTGAGACTGAAAGAATTTGAGGATTCGGAAAGTAAGAAGGTTTTGAAAGTTTGAGGGAGAGAATGATAGGGAACAATTGACTTTTGGAAAAGAGTGATTGAGTTTGTGAAAATAAAAATTAGAGGAAATTGAGAAATAAATACAATGCCTAATTTTGGACAATGGTATGATAATTAAGAGATTAACAATTATAAACTTCAAAAAAATCATAGAACTATAAATCCAGAAAACCATATATCCATTTTGAATCTTTTGAAATTTAGAAATCAATGTCACTTGAATCAACCAAAAATAATATCTACAGACAAAATATGACCAAAATAGTGAGCAAAGTTAAAAATATAAAATTAAAATAAATATATACAATGAACCTAATTTATTATTATTATTGAAAGAAAATTATGTAAAAATTAAAAATAAAACATATGAAAAATTCAATCATTATAAAAAAAAAACTATAAGTATATGTATAAAATATGTGTCATCAACTTTATCATATCCCCTAAAGAAAACTTTTCCTTTCTGATGTACATGTTGAAGAAGATGCTCAAAAAAGTATGGAGATTCAAAATGGAAAAGGTTGAATCCAAAGGAATAGAAAGAACATAAGGAAAAGTGTATATGTTATGACTGCAAGAAATTTGGACATTATACATTAGTGTGTCAAAAGTAGGACAAGGAGAAGAACAATAAAGAGGAAAAATCTCATGATGGTCTCATGTCTACACATCATCATAACAATCTCATGATGACAATGATGATATGTTACACAATCATTTGACGAAAATATCTCTAGTACTTCCCAACCTTTTGAAACCTTAAAGAGGAATTTATTACAATTGTGACTAAGAAGCCTGAGCTTAAGCACTGTGTGAAACACTATGGGAAGAGAATAAGATTCTTAAACAAAATTTTGAAATTAAAACACATCTTTCAAAAAGCTAAAAGTGGAAGTGATTTTGAAAACCGAAAGTCTTCAAGTGCCATAAGTAGAAGATGTCAGATACATCCTTCATCCAACATAAACATATATTCCCTAGTAGATTATATCAGAACCTTCTTCCTCTTCATCTAAGAATCTATAAAGAGTTATCATATAGTATATATTCTTAGAACACAAGTTTTAATTTTGATTGAAATTTCTGTAGAAAGAAAAGAGAAAGGATGATCCTGATGCAGTGTGAGAAAGAAGATTTAGTAGTTCATAGAACATTGTATTTGATAAACAGCAGGCAATATAAAGATGAGTACATTTCATTCCATCTTAAACACAAAATTAGTGGCTTGAAAAACCACCACCTGAGATGGAAATGAAAAGAATCTAGAAATCAATGCAGGGTGCATAACTCAAACACATAAAGAAACAACAGAAAGGTTGCACAGAAGAACTGAGACCCATTTATTTGTTCAGAATTGAATGTCAATTAATGTAGGCATTATTTTTGGCTAGGAAAGAGGAGCTCTATGGGGAGCCCCCTTTCTTCTGCTTCCAAGAGAGATGAAGAAGCCATTTGTGTTCTGCTTGTTGTTGTTGTTGGCCATGCTAGTGGTAGCCTCAGAGGAAGTGGGGACAAATTGGGTATAGCAATCAACACTTAGACCCTCAAACTGCAAAAATGTAAGATCAGATTCAATAATGCTTCACACCCAAACCCTCACATCACATACCATGTGATCAACCTGCTGCAATTACATACAATTATTTTTCTGTGGGCCGACTACAACCTTCTTTTTCATCTTCACAATTGTATCTTCTTCTTCAACTATGGTTTTAGACTCATCACCAGAAACATTGTTTATCTTCTTCAACTTTTCAAGACAACAATATATACTATTCTTAGTTGGTGTTTCAACTTTGTTCTTGTATATGATAAAATCATTAAGATGATACCATGAAAAGTTAAAAATAATTATTTATTATACTACTTTCTTTGAAAAAAATGTGTGTTTTGTTTTCTCATTCTCATCATACTATAATCATTTTTCATTGTTTGTAAGAAAAAGTCAGAGAAAGATATACCTTTAGGAATAACTAAAAAGTTTAGGAAGAAAAGAAAAAGAAAGTTTGGTGAGACCTACATAGAAAAAAATCTCTTGAAGTGATATCATTATATATGTTGAAAAGTGAAAATTTTGTGGGATCCATTAAGAAAATGTCATATATACCATCTTGTTTTGGATTATATAAATATATTAGTAGGACCTTATGTGTCATTATAATATATACACACTCACACTTCTGTTTGTTCCACCTCTTCCATAAACCTTCCACTCATATAAAATTTGATTCACATTTTTTCATTCATTTTACATCCACTTTTGTTTTTTCCTTAAAAGGTCTTATCATTTAAAAAAGCAATAAAAGAGTAATTAGTTTGGTAATGAATATCTATAATTTTAAGACTACAATTAAAAAATATAGATGCAATCTATTTCCAAAGAAAAAATACCTTTTTTTTTTTTATCTTGGTTTTGATAAATTGATGCTGGGTACACAAAAATGTCATGAACTTGAAGAAGAGAATAGTGTATATGCAAAGAATACTTTCTGGATTTTGCAATGGACATAAGTAATTAGTTTGACTAAAAGAAGAAAGTGCTCTTCACAGCAATTATGTTTGATGTTGTACTTGATATAATTGATTAGAAAATGGTAGCTCATGTTAGAAGAGCATGATGTGCATTTAGTTAAAGAAAGTGTTGACCAGTAATTTGTTTGTAAGAGTCAATAGGCAAAGAAGAAAAATAAGGAATTGAAAGAGAAGAAAAAGAGAAAGAGAGAGAGAGAAAGAGAGATAAACAGTGACATGAGACAAAAACCTTGCATGACAGAGAACAGAAGTGAAAGGGCTCCTGAAGAATCCTGTCACAAGTGCAGCAAGTGTTGGCAGTGCCTTTAAATGACCTTGACTGTGGCCTCTGATTTAAGAATATCACTTTGGCACCGTTAATGGTGTATGGCTGCCATCCAATTCAAACCATCTATTACGTTAAACTCATTCTAATTATTCATGTAATTATCGTTCACTTTTCACACAAGATACTGTGTTAATTTTGCTCATTAGTGAAACTTTTTTATTTTATATATTTTTTTTATGGCAGATAAGGTTATGTGATTTCTTGAAAAGAGTTACGTTTGTCCGACCTGAATATTGGCGCAATCGACGAGCTTTTCTAGATCACCCAATCGAACCACGTCATGGTACACATACCTTCTCACCTATACAAAATGACATCAAAAACCTCCATTAGTTTTTGCATCTCACACGCACGAACATGAACATGCATGAATGCACACATATTATTAAATAATAATTCACATTAATTCGCTAACGAAAAACACAATAATGGCTTTGTGTACGTGTGAGTCTTAGTTGAATTTGAATTTGAATTCAATGGGAGAGAGACTCCTCTACAAAAATAAATAAAATTAAAGAAAAACATTTTTAAAAATATTATAAATTAGTTTAATTTATGAAAAAAATTACTTTCTTTTTTATCTTCTATATTCTTCTCATTTAAACAAAATGTTAAAGTACTTTACTACGGGACATTTTGAAAACAAATTAATTATTTATCTCTTCAAGTTATTCTACTTTGTCTCTATTAACATGTTTAGAATCTGATTACCCATGATAAAGTTTAAACAGAACAAATAATCATTCCTAGGAAATCTTATTAAACATAGGAAGATTAGAATTGAACTAGACTGTGGTGAATACTATTAATTTAGAAGAAGTTGGGCGAAGATGTATAAATAATAATAATAAAGTATAGAGACACAACGGGAATTGAGAACAACTTGGTCAAAGCTTTCGCTTTCAATGAAAGGAACAGCTGAGGAACCTTTACAGGAGAAAATGGATAAAAAAGAGATTTTCCGTTTATGTGACAAAAACCAAAAAACCAACAAGTGAAAATCAAACAAGACATGGTGAACCCTTCTGGGAAAACATGTATAAATGTATGCATATAGACATTTATATGTGTGAAAACAATAAATTCATGGAGACAACATTCAATTTTTCGAAAAACAAAACTCAATGGCTTTTAAGTAGAAAATAAAGTTCAATGTACAGAAAGAATTAATGAAAGAAGTTGAGACCAATTTCAATTTGGTAACTCTTTTTTTTTTATCTTTTTCTTTTTTGAAAACATCAAAGTATAAACTAGCACAAACAGATTCTAGCAAGACACACTGTGAATTCCATTGACAGATAGAATAGAAAACAAAGAAAAAGACACAGAATCTTACTTTGTAATTGTATGTTTCAGAAAGTGATGAACTCTTTATTGCAGTCATGCAAAGGGATTCCCGATTCCCAAACATCCCACAAGATTCATGTTAAACTTTTCCATATAAGTTTATCTAAAGAGGTTGAAAATTTGGTTAAAAATTCACTTCTGAAATATATATGAAACTTTCAATATCTGACAGTCATCTTGATTATTCAAGGGATAACAAAAAGAAAAGTTACAAGAATCAAAGAAAAAAAGTATCAGAAATTCTCCAGAAGTGAAAGTGAGTAAAAACATAATGATAATGAAAGAAAAGAGCACATGCAAAGCAAGATCCAAGTCAGAAGAAGGATAAAAAGAGCACATGCAAAATCACCTCAAAGGAACAAGTAGAAAAAGAAAGTGAAATTGTGACGATGATGACGATGATAGTTAAACTGATACCTGGAGAAGAGAATGGGAACGGTGAGAAGGGAGACAGTGGGGGCAGATGCTAAGGTAACAGTGCAAGCAAAAGACGTTCTTCTCGTTCTTCTTTTGATTCTGGTGGACCCCACAGTTGCCAAAGAATGTCTCAGCCATAAGCTTCTCTAGCCATGCAGGTTTCACATTCATGTTTCCTCCACCAGATGATGCTTCACTGCAGCCACTGCCCTTCATTGATCTTTGATCCAAACCACCACCCTCTCTCTCTCTCTCTTTCTTTTTTTTTTCTCTCTCTCTTCTCTTCTACTTTCTCTTAAGCTCTCACTACTCAATTGCCAATCCTCTATATACATCTACTTCACTCATGGATAATAATTTTAAATTAATCTCCCTCTCTCTTTTACTCCGCCATATATAAATATATATACATATATTTTCCACAATTATTATATATTATTTTTATTATTATATATGCCTTCATTAACAACAATTTTAGCTAATAAATATGCACACAAAATGAAAATTAAACAACAGTGTTTAAAAGTTGTTTTTAATTTTCTCCTAAGAAAAGATATTTTTAAAATCAACCAAACATACAAGTGAAATGGCTGGCCTGAGCACAAGGGGAATACCGTTTTGTTTAATTTAGGAATAAATAAATAGAAGAAAAAGGAAAAACAAGTATAAAGTGACATCACTTAAATTCATTGGTGAGAAAGAAAAATAATATATATATATATATATATATGTAAAATTAAAAATTAATTATCTAAAACACTTACCATCTCATTCTTTGAAGTTTCTCACTCTCATAAGCTGTCCAGGAGATCGCAACAGTGAGTTCTGCACTTTTAACCAATCAGTCTTTCATATTTGTTTGACGACCAAGAGCTGTCTAGGAGATCACAGCAGTGAGTTCTTCACTTTTAACCAATCAATCTTTCATATAAAGTAAGTCTATTTCTACTCCTTTTTCTTTGGTTTTCAGTCTAAGACACATGTAAAGAAAATTTCACACATGTGTCATTAACTCTTTTCCTAGTTCTTTGTCGATCAGTTGTTCTAAAGACACATTCTAATCATGATTCTATGGTCTGTAGGTACATTTAGAGTTATTTGAGCTGAGGCAGGGGTAGTGTATTTCATAGAGCTGTTGTAGTTTTTCTAACTAAGGGAAGCTAATTAGTTGTTTATGAAGTTATAGTAAATTTGAAATCCATTTGGTATGTTTAAATGCAAATGATATTTGTATTACTATGGTGTTAAATGAATAACAAGATGAATTGAGTATGTAATAGCATAAATGAGTTCATTGTGGGCTGAATTGTGTGTATCTGTGAAATATTGTGGTA
Source organism: Vigna radiata var. radiata (assembly GCF_000741045.1). Lineage (NCBI taxonomy): Eukaryota > Viridiplantae > Streptophyta > Magnoliopsida > Fabales > Fabaceae > Vigna > Vigna radiata. The sequence goes on from NC_028357.1 coordinate 25,749,877, forward strand.
TATGGTTGGTTCTATAATTTATTGATATTGAGTTTTGAAGTTATATTCAGTAGAAAACTGATGTGGCATTGTGAATTAGAAATATGTTGATTTGTAGGTTGGTTTTGGTCTAAAATGGAGATTAGGCAAGAAGTGGAGGTAATGGTTAAATGAGAGAAATTGAGTTTTTAGGTCTGTTTTATGGTTATTTTAAACTTATGTAGCCTTTCGTTAAGCAAAATCTGAAGTGAAATTGGTTAATGATTGATAGGTTGAGTTTTGTATTGTTTTTAGGTCACGTTTAGAAATTTTAACTAGTGAAAATCTAAAGTAGAGAGTATGTGATGAAAGTGAGGGTTTGGGGTCAGTTTTTAGGCCATTCAAGACTTGTTTAGATACTTGGTTTATCAATTTGAAATTAAAAATGGGTAAAAAGGAATGGTGAGCTTATAAGTAATGAATTGGTGTTGGAAAATCTGAATTTTTGGCAAAGGGATCAAAGTGAGAGTTAAACTTAGTCATAAATAGGTTAGTGAATTCAAAATTTAAGTTTAAAAGCGAGATTTGGATCCAAGTATATTAGGAGTGAGGTTTAAGTAAAGAAGTTGAAGTTGGCATTCTGCATAATTTTGCAGTCTCACTCTATGAGCAAAGTCCATTATTTTTGCATTTGCAGAGCGAGCCATGGGGCTCAGCAAGTTATTTTAGAGGTAAAAGCTTACTATAATAATTGATGGGCGAGAGTTCTTATTGAGCGACGAGAACTCTTTGTGGGTCAATTAAACAAGCTTGTGTTTAAGGATCTTGTCATTGCTCTTCCTAACATATGTTATGCTTCTGAAAGATTATGTGATGCATGCCAAAAAGGAAAACAAACAAGACAATAATTTAAGAATAAAAGTGAAATGTCTACCACCAGACCCTTGGAACTGTTACATATGGACTTGTTTGGTCCCACAAGGGTTAGAAGTCTTGGAGGTAATTTGTATGGTTTAGTGATTGTTGATGACTATTCTCGTTACACATGGACTTTCTTCATTTCTGCCAAGAGTGATACATTCAGGGTATTCAAGAAATTTGTTGTTGTGATTCAAAATGAAAAGGAGCTCAAAATAAAATCGATTAGAAGTGATCATGGCAAGGAGTTCCAAAATGAAGTGTTTGATGAATATTATGCGAAGATGGGAATCTCTCATAACTTCTCGGCACCAAGAGCACCTCAACAGAATGGAGTCATAGAAAGGAAGAATAGAGCTTTAGAAGAACTGGCAAGAACCATGTTAAACGAAAGGGACTTACCAAAATATTTTTGGGCAGATGTTGTGAGCACGGCTTGCTACGTATTAAACAGAAGGGTGATAAAGTCAATGCTGAAACTGAATCCCTATGAGTTGTTCAGGGGAAGGAAGCCTAACATCTCACATCTACAGATCTTTGGATGCAAATGTTTTGTTCTAAACAATGGTAAGGAAAGCCTTGGTAAGTTTAATTCCAAAGTTGATGAGGCTATCTTTATTGGTTATTCTTTCACAAGTAAAGCTTACAGAGTATATAATAAGAGGACTATGTGTGTTGAAGAGTCAGTACATGTAGCTTTTGATGAATATGTTGATATTTCCACTAACCAAATACACTCCGGAAAGTTTATAGATGTAGGAGATTCCTCTAGAGAAGAAGAGGAAAATGAAGAAGTTCTGGAAGAGGAAAATTCTAAAAGAATACAGTCGATCCTCCCAGAGCTGAATCGATTAAGGAGTAGAAAACACCAAGAAATGTCTCGACAAGTAACATCATTGAAGACATCGCAAAAGGAGTTTCCACCAGGCAGCAACTAAATCAATTATGCATGAATAGTAAACCAAAGAATATTGATGTTGCACTTGCGGATGAAAACTGGATGATGGCCATGCAAGAAGAACTGAATCAGTTTAAAAGAAACAACGTATGAGAGCTAGTTCCAACAATTGAAAATCTTCAGGTAATAGGCACAAAAAGGATAGATTGTATGTACAAATTTATGTTGATGATATCATTTTTGGTTCAACTAATCCTGTCCTATGCAAAGAATTTTTTAAGACTATGCAGGAAGAGTTTGAGATGTCCATGATGGGAGAACTCACGTATTTTTTGGGGCTTCAAGTTAAGCAGAATGAGAATGACATCTTCATACATCAATATAAATATTGCACTGATATATTGAAGAAGTACAAAATGTTGGATTGCAAATAAGCTATAACATCTATGGCAACCAACTGCTATCTTGACCTTGATGAAAAAGGGAATGTTGTTGATCATAAAATGTATAGAGGTACGATCGGATCTCTATTATACTTAACTGTTAGTAGACCAGATATCATGCATAATGTCTGTTTGTGTGCTAGGTTTCAGTCTCAACCAAAAGAATCACACTTAACTGCTGTAAAAAGAATTTTGAAATATTTAAAGGGAACCAAGAGTCTTGGACTATGGTATCCCAGTGGTTCAAACATCTTTCTTGAAGGATACAATGATTTACATTTTGGTGGTTGTAAACTAGACCAAAAGAGAATTAGCGGTACATGTCATCTATTAGGATGTTCACTTGTATCTTGGCATTCAAAGAAACAAACTTGTGTGGCATTCTCTACCACGGAAGTCGAGTACATTGCAACTGGAAGTTGTTGTGCTCAGTCTCTTTGGATCAAAGAGCCAACTAAAAGACTATGACATATCATTAAATCATATTCCCTTAAAATGTGATAACACCAGTGCAATAAATTTGACTAAGAATCTTATTCTTCACTCTAAAACTAAGCATATTGAAATAAGGCATCATTTCATAAGAGACCACATCCTCAAAGGTGAAATTAAGGTCGAATATGTAGATACCTTACATCAATGGGTTGATATTTTTACAAAACCTTTAAATAAAGAAAAATTTTATACAATCCAAAATGAACTAGGGATTCTGGATGATAGAAACATAAAATAGCTATGAATCGATTAACTAATGTGTATGTATGCAATTTGACTAGTTTTACTGTTACATGCATATCATTGCATATTCATACATTAACTATGATAATTATAGTACTGCATTGTTACTAAAATGCTTGATCTAGCTAAGCCTAAAAGGTTATGCAGGAATAGTGTCTACTGACTAAGCTAGAATGGAAAATCTACAATACTCTACAGCGAGAAATCGATTAAGATGATGTTATAATCGATTGGTTTTTGACATTTGGTTTGAAGATTGCAAACTTATGATATCTGATATCTTCTAATCTTGATTTATTATTTGTTGAATGTTTATTCATCTTATATCTTTGTGCTAATTCGCCGTATCTATTTTTGAGATGATAAGTGATTAAAATGTTATAGTGATTCAACTTGTATTAATTATGCTATGATATTACTACTATAAAATTTCTTTGATACATAGCTTGAATGTTTTTATGTGATACATACTCTGATACACCTGTATTATGCATTTGTACTTATACTCTGATAATATGCATAACGACAGGGGGAGTTTGTACATTGATTAATAGTTCACATGTTTCCAAAAGGAGGAGAAAATACTAAGTTCATGTGAATATCACTGTTAGGGGGGAGCATCACATTAATTTTGTTATTACAACTGATGCATCTCTATATGTTTGATTATCTATGTTTCAATTACAGTATACCCTCAATACCTTTTTGGCTAATGCCCAAAGGGGGAGAATAATTGATGTTTTTGTGGGGAGAATTGTAATTGTGGATAATCTATGATTATGTTTGTACAACATGGTTTTATTAATCATGGTTGTGCATCATCAAAAAAGGGGTAGATTGTTGAGATTGTTGATAGGGGGAGCACATGTTTAGCTGAACCCATAATCTCATATATTTGTGTTTTTGATGATGATAACACATAATTAATACTAACACATGTGTTTATACTGTGTTATACATGTTATATTCTTATGCTCACTGTGTTGTATTTGTACAAGCATATCTGTGAACATAATTGTGTTGATTATAGCATACCACTGTGTTTAATATGTGATTTTATTTGAGTATGCATAATATAAGTTTTCGGAAATGAAAACCCACAACACTATGTTTGAACTTTAAAGTGTGGCAAAACAACGGTCTTAAGTCGACTACATTATTGGTTAAATCAATTAAAACTCGTGTGTTCGCACAAATATTTTTCAAGAGTGTTGCGATGTATTTTGAGAAGAAAAGTTTTCAAATATGTGTTAAGTGTTTCTACTTAATCGATTGCATGCAACTTGTATTTGACTAAGTTAGTTATTGATTTGAAAATTGTTTCAATGCTTGACATAACTATCACAACAATCATATTTTTTAATATGTTGACAAAGCATTTATTACAAATCGATTACAATGATTGCGCTTTCAATTAATGCATTTGACTGCTATTATTCTATTATAACTGTTAATTGTATTCGACTAGATTAATAGCCTAATCTATTAAAACGCGTCTGTTTTGAGTTATACTATATATTGACGCATGACTTGATTTCTGTAAGAAGAATTGATCTTTACACTTTCATATGTTTTCAGTGTGCATGTTGATATCCTACAGAAGAGAGAACAACTCCAAGAACCAAGAGCTACCATGGTGATTAAAGTCTTGAAGGTTTCTTGCGTAGCAAGTTTGTTTGATTCTGAACGTCTGATCACTCTACACAAGAAGGCTTTTACTGCTTGATTAGAAGTTGTTGCAATCGCTGAAGATTTGTTGGTATTTCCTATGGTGTATACAGGAAGAACAACGAGGTTCTTGACTTTGAGGGTGTCTCAAAGAGTTTGACAGTAGAAGATGATTGTTCTTTCTGTGTGTCTGGTTTTGTACTACCTATATAAGATTAGTGGGTTAGAGAGGTGTTTTACATGTTGACGTGAGGTCGGTGTAAAAACTCTAGTGTGAAAACTCATCTATAGTGCATTAGCTTCCATCTCAGGTTGAGTGGAAGGACACTGGATGTAGGCAGGTTGGCCGAACTAGTATAAAAAGCAGTGTTTGAATTGTCTTATCTCTTCTCTCTGCATATAGTCGATTATTTTGTTATTGCATTTGATTAAATGTACTGTTACATTGCATACAAATTTACTTGTAATTCAAGAAAAGTTCAAAGACATCATGTTTTGTGAAAATGATTTTAAAAGCAAACATTTTTACGCACCAATTCCACACCCCACCTCCCCACCCTCTTGGTGTGAGAAACTAAGCACTTTTTTTTAACAACCAAGATCTCCTTCATTTGTACCATTGTTGGCAAAACTATCACTTGTGATTTCTTCTTGATGACTTGTAGAATTGTTATCTGGTTCAAAATTATTGTTAATAGTGGTACTTGCAAAGTAATTTTGAAGCAAAATTGACATAGGTTCAATTAATTCTTGGCTTAATACCTCTGATAGTCCCTATTTTCGTCAAGTGCGTTCACTTTGGTCCCCATGTTTTTTTTCTGTTCAATGTTATCCTAAAGAGTGTAAATTTTGTTCAATTTGGTCCTTTTTGCTAACGCCGTTTAAATCGTTAACGGCTAGATCTCCACATGTGCAGTTAGAGAGTGAACTGTCATTTATGTTCTGACGTAGACTAGATCAGTCATCATCATAGGGACCACATTCGAAAATAATTAACAGAAATGAGGACTAGATTGAACAACCTTCATTCATTACAAAATATAGAGCCACATCACCATCTTCTTCAACCTTCAGCCCAACCAAAAATAGAAACCCTACTTTCTTTCTAAAAATCTAACCCTAGCATCGCCACACCTAAACCCTCAGGCCACAACCGCAATCACCACATACCTACAAACGAAACCCAGAAGACCATTACCATGACGTCGCTGCGACCACCTCCACGCGCCACCATCTTCATCACGTGCCTTCACCATCATCTTCTTCCCAGTTTGCGCTGCCACCATAGCGATTGAGGGTTTCGATTTGGGGGTTTTTGTTGTGTTATCTGGTTTTTGTAAATTGGAATGTATGATTTTTGTTTCAAAATTGATTTGGGGAATTCTTGGTTCTTCTCTGTTTTACGAGTGGTTAGGGATTTTGTTCTTCCCTACAGGTATGGGTTTTGCGAAGTGGGGGATGAGGGTTCAAATTGGGAATGTTAGGGTTTCTGAACTTGGGGTTTTTCATTTTGGGTTCATTTGATTCGCGATAATGGGTTTCGTGGTGGTTGTTGTTGGATGCACGGGTGGNGCCAATGAAGGTGCTGGTAGGTGGCCATGGGTGGTGTTTTTGGGTGGTTGTTGGACAGAGAAAATGATGGAGGTGAGAAGATGGTGGTTGGTCGTGACTGTGGCGGCGGTGGTTAGGGTTAGGTGGTGGCTATGGTTTTTGTGTAAGGGGAAATTAGGGTTTATGGAGGTAGGAGATGATGATGACGTGTCAAGGGTGATGTGTCATTGATTGTACAACTGGACAGTTGGCCGTTAACGATTTAAACGGCGTTAGCAAAAAGGATCAAATTGAACAAAATTTACACTCTTTAGGACAACATTGAACACAAAAAAAAAAAACATGGAGACCAAAGTGAACGCACTTGACGAAAATAGGGACCATCAGGGGTATTAAGCCTTAATTCTTTTAAAGAATTTCTTGTATCAATGAAGCCTACATCAAAGGGGAAGTGATTTACATTGAAAATCACATGTCTTGAGATGAAAATTCTCTCATTAGAGTTCATGCATTTGTATCCTTTGTGTGAGTTACTATAACAAAGAAACACACACCTAGTTGTATGTAACTAGAGTTTATTTTGATTGTATGGTTTGAGACAAGAATAATAGGAACAACCAAAAGGTTTCAAGTTTCCATAATCAAGTTCTTTCACGTAAATTAGGGAATACAGACTTTTGTTTGGATTTATTAATGATGGTAGTTTATTGATTAATATACAAAAGTTGAGAAGGCTTCCCACCAATAGTGTAGGGGCATTTTGGCTTATGCAAACAAGGTTAGGCCATGTTCAACAACATGTTTGTGTTTTCTCTTAGCCTTGCCATTTTTTTGAAAAGTGTAGGGACAAGACATTCTAAAAGCAATTCCTTATAAAGAGGCAATCCTTTGGACATGTTTAAATTCACCACTTCCATCACATTGAATGACTTTAATTTTTCTATTAAACTGATTTTCAATCATAGCTTTGAAAAGAGTAAAGACACATATAGTTTATGATTTTTGCTTTAAGGGTAAAATCCATGTGAACCTACTAAAAAAAAATCATCAATAAAATGAACATAATATTTGAACCCAGATGTAGACAAAATCGGGGCATGACCCCAAACATCAGTATGAATTAAATATAAAATTTCATTAACATGTGACGAAGAGCTTTTGAAAGGCAACATATGCAATTTTCCAAATTGACAAGCTTCACAAAATGTGAATGAGTCACTAGATGATGTTTTCACATTGTGTTTCTTCAAGACCTTTTCCAGAACTTTATTGTTGTGATGTCCAAATTTTCTATGCTAATTTTCGTTAAGAGACATGTAGACATAAGATTCTTTATTCAAACATAGTTGATACAAGTCATTCTTAAGTTCCTCTTTTAGAAGAGCCTTTCCTGTGAGTTTGTCATTCACAAAGCAACAATTTTTATCAAACTCAAGAAGAATATTGTTGTTAGCAATCAATTTTGAAATACTCGGAAAATTTTTGGAACATAAAGAACATCATGCAGATGAATATTATTCAATTTGGTTGACCCTGAGGCCATTATTTTCAGTCTTTCACCATTACCAACAAATAAAAAATCCGTACCATAATTTTCACCAAGTTCCTTAATTTTGTCACTTTGGTGAGTCACGTGGTTTATGGCTCCACTATCAAAATACCATTTATAATCTTGACCTTGATAAGGTGAAACTATGAATGCTTTATGTGTTCCTTATTTTTTACTTTCAGCAGATTGAGTTTTCCCTATATAAGACTTATCAAATTGATAATAACATTGTATAACAGTGTGGTCAATCCTTTTGCGTACTTGGCATATTGGTTTTGACATCCTACCACTTCCTTTGCAACCTCTCGTACATTTCACATTAGAGTCTCTCCAATCACCTTGGGTTCCAAATCTGTTTTCTTTGGACTCTTTCTTAGCGGCAAAGTTTGTAGAGACATTCAGGTTAAGGCTACTGAAATTATTAATTTGATCTAATATGTTTTCAAAGGTTAACAATTGAGTTTGCAATTCAACCCAACTAATGTTAATCTAGTAAGACACTTTGACAACCACTGAATTGTAATTAGAATCCAAACCATTTAGTGTATGAATCATTAAATCGGAGTTGTTTGCTTATAGCTCTGATACCAAGATAAAAAAATCATATTGAACATGATAATATGCACCGATCATGTATTGTTTAAATACAAGCAGTTACGTATAATTAAGATCCTATAATTATAGTAATACGGACAAATATCCTAAATAGGATGTTGATGAATAATTATAATAATTATTGTAGTATTACACCATAAAAAAAATAATATTGTGAATCGACAAAATTAAGAATTATAAATTGATAGGATATTTAACAAAATATTTGACCCTATCTAACTTTTCATCTTCTGAACTAAATTTGAATAGAAGGTGTTGTCCCTTCATGAAGGTGTTGCCTTCCCCGACGAGTGTTGCTGGTGCGTTGGAGATCTAGTGATGTCACATTTTGAACCAACACACGAAGTGATATGGTTTCGTATGTTGTTTGTGGTAGCTAATTTCCTTCCGGCATAGTTAAAATTTAAAATTGGAAGAAAAGTTTACATTATGATGAGGTTGATTTAGTTAGGAAAAGAAAATTTTGAATTTTGAAATAATTTGGAAAAATTTTCTATATTAATTATATATTTTAACCGATATAAAAAATCAATATTTTCTATATTCTTCCTTTTATATCGATTCTAGAATTAATATAAAAAACTTTTTTTTAACCTGTATAAAAAAACTTTTCTTACAATAGTAATTATATTATATTATGTGTTTAAACTCAATTAGCTCATTCTAACATGTACGTTATGAAAGAAAATAATACTTTAGAGTTTTCAATAATAATTTTTATTTGATATAAGTCATGCAATATTCTTTGGAGGACTTAAGGTCCTGTTGTAAATAATGAATATATAAAGAGAATGTGTGTATGTTTAATACAGTATTGTATTATTGAGTAGTATATGTATTTTAAAGTTGAGATGTTAAACTCGGACATTATTGTAGAGTAAAATATTATTATTATGTTACATTCGACAGTAGCAAGAAATAATTATAGTTCACTTAAGACTAACAAAAAAAAAAAAAACCTTTAACTAACATAGTCTAAAAAGTAGCACAGCTATATATTGATAAAAAAAATACTAATAAATAATTATAATCGACTTTAATCTGAAGTAAATTTTCATTAAAATCAAACAAAGAAATGATGTTGAGAATGATTCTTCGATTTTAAGAGACAACAATATTTAAACTAAAATTGATTGATCAAAATCCAGACTAAAATTGAGTAAAAAATAAAAATAAGAGAAAAAAAATCATAAATTTAAAATATAAAAAATTGTGACAATTTTCAAATTTTTATACTTTATAAAAGTTTTAAATCATCTAATTTTAACTGATATATTTTAATATTTTCCATTCCTTTTTCTTTTAAGTTGGGTTATTCACAAAAAAAAAAATTAAATATGTTTTTAGTCTCTTGGAGCGATTTTGGTTTTAGTCCCTCTTTCAAACTAAGGTACAATTTAGTCCTTCAACTTTAGAAAATTCTGGTTTTAGTTCTTTTTACCAAAATTTTTTAACTTTATTTACTGTTTGAAACGCGTTTCTCAGTTAACATTGAAGCAAAAATGTGTCAAACAGTGTAAACAATCCAAATGCTATAATGAAACGTGCTTGAAACAACAAATAAAGTTAAAAAAATTTGGTAAAAAAGAGTAAAACCAGAGTTTTCTAAAAAGAACTAAATTGTACCTTAGTTTGAAAAAGGGACTAAAATCAAAATCGTCCCAAAGTATAAAAACTAAAAACATATTTAACAAAAAAAAAAATGTAGATCTCATAAATTTTATTTTTATCTTACACGTTGTACTACACAAGAAAAGAAAACTTGATTTTCATGCATCGCTCTTGTTCTTAACATAATCTTGAACATCCTTATAAAATTCTATTCAACATTAACACTTTTATACACATGAGTATACACATTGTTCTCTATGGTCTTTCAAAGACTTACCAAGTTATATATTGCACCTACATGATATTAGGTCAACTTTATCCAAAAAATCACATAAACTCTTCAGTCCTTAATATAAATTTCATTAAAATGGCAATAATAATTAATAGTTTTATATAAGTAACTTTTTCTCATATATGCAATACTTTAACCCAAAAATAGCTATGATGAAACTGAAAAATACATATATTAGAGTTGTTCCTATAAACCTTTTTTATGAGGTTCCTAAAATTTATAATATATATATATATATATATATATATATATATATATATATATATATATATATATATATATATATATATATATATATATATAGAAGAATGTGAAAATTTAAAATTAAATTTTGTTCTCTATATATATGGAATGAATAGCAAAAATATTTGTACCTTGGAATCAATCATGGTGGTCAAATTATATACAATGTTTTTGTTTTCAATGTCAGAACTTTACATTATTGATGTATAGGACGTTTCATTCTACAATTACTTTGCAGTCTATCATTCAAAATAATAGAGACAGGTTGTTAAAAATATTTCATTATAAAATATTAAACTTTTATTTCATTTTATAGTTAAATCACTACATTTATATTTTCTACATTATTTCAATCTCATGTTTTTACTTTATTTAGAGTGTTCAATTATAACTACGTCAAAATTTAATGGTTTGATTGTTTGTTTTATTACTCAATTATCAATTGTTTACATATTAACATTATACATTGTATTATTTTATTTTATTTTATTAAAGAATTGCACTTACATACACTTTTAAATTACATTAAATAAAGTCACGCTCCTTTAATATAAAGATAGATATTTATTTTTTTAAGTTTTGAATAAAACAATAATAATAACATGTTTTTCTAATGAAACATCTTTAAAAGCACTCATGATTGTTACACTTCATGATATTTGTCTTTCTAATATTTATCATAAAATATCATTCATTTTATTTAAAAATAACATATTGATTAAAATATAATTTAAACTATGAAGATTATTAAAAATGGAAACCTTATAAAGTATATAAATTAAAGAATTGTTAGATAAAAGTTGAATGGTTTAAATTATGAAAAAAAAAATTACCGCTGTGTAACCTTTCATTTAATAGCATAAATAATTAAGTGAAACATTCCATATAGTAGTCTAAAGTCAGATAATCCAACATTATAATACGTTATTATATTTATTTCAAACTATAACAACATATTATATATTTACAAGGAAAATTATAATCAAAAGATGAAAGTCTTTCAAACATGCCTTAGGCAAAAAGAATTACAGTGCTAGAATTACACAGTTCCATCACCATTTTTTCTCTAGAGGTAGTTCGATTTATGCTCACACCGATAAAGGTAACAAATGCAAAAGAAGAATACAACACAAAATAGACTAACAAAGAGAAGATACATAGTATATTAAAAATATGTGTAGTATTGACATATTAAGCAATCCAAGTAGTATAAGTCATGTTAATAAAAACTCTTCTAGACTCAATCATCTAGATAAAATGTATTGATGTCAAATTACTTGGAAGTTTTAGTATTAGTGATAAATAACTTCCACCCATAAGATTAATCCTACATAGGTCCATCAAACTCCAAATTGTTCTTTTGATTAAAACCTCCTATTACTCTCAACTCAATATATTCTCTCTTACATGAATTTGAATGATTAGTAAAGTGTTATGATAACTTTTATTCTAAATCTCTAGTTCAATCCACACCTAAAGAAACACATGCTTCACAAGGATACTTTTTTCCCCTTGGAAATCCATTCATCCTCTCAATCCATAATTTAACATATTATAGAAGCTAATATCATCAACATATATCTATTGCATACTTCAAACAACCCATTATACAATTTATCAAATATATTTAAAGTCACCTAGTTATTGTCCAATGCCACTTATAGCCGCTCAGTGTAACTCAAACAAATAAGTCCTTAGAAGAGTAGTGTCCAACACTAGCGAAGCAGCGCCCAACACTAGCCTAAGTACCCAACGAGCCCAATGGTCGCCCAAAAGGAGGACTCTTAGAGCTCTCATGATTTAATTTGATTCTCGAGCACCTAGTAATCCTTATTAGCATTCAACGAAACAAAGTTAGTGAGTTTTCTAACTATAGTGTCACTTAGCAAGAAGAACTTTTTTCCAATGACAACCAACTCAGAGAAGTCATTGTCTAAGTGCCGCCTAGCACTATCAGTGACACTTGGTGCTATAAGAAAATCCAAACTTTCCTTTTTGAGCATGATTTATGTAATTTGAAACTCCTTGAACCAATTCTCATTATTAAACATTTCAATGATCATAAAACTTGTGTTTCGTAACCCAACAAGTGTATGTTACTTAATTCAAAACTCTAGAGGCATTCTCAACTACACAAATAAATTTTAAGGTTTCAATAAATACAAGGTTAAATATATCTTTTGGTCCTCATATTTGTAACTAATTCTCAAGTGGCTCCTTGCTTTTTAAACTGTCAAAATTAGGTCCATATATTTGTAAAATTGAATCAATTTTACCCTTTCTGTTAAGTTTTGACAAACAGCGTTACAAAATATAAAGATGTACTATTTTTAAAATGACATGGCATTGTATATTAAATTCAATTGATTAAGTGTTAATTCCAGGTGTAAAAATAAATTTCCATTAAAAAAAAAATCTCCCACCCATTAACTTCATCTGCACCCTAGCTGTCGTCAGCCATGCGCGCCACCATCCTCGCCAGAACCACCACCGTGTTACACAATCATTAACACAGTTAAGCCACAACCTTCCATTATCAACCTCGTTGGATCCATCATCTTCTTCTGATCCAACCAGAAAACAAATTACCTTTTTCTTGTACCCCTTCCATTAAAAAAAAATTCTCCCACCCATTTTCTCTCGCAGTCTCACTCTCTCAAACTTTCAGACGTTCACTCTTCCGTCGCATCAAGGATCTAAGAAAGAATATGTTGGGAATCTGTGTCTCTATGTAATCAAACAGTTTGATCAATTGAATTCTAAGAGCAGAACCACGACCACGGGTTACTTCGATCTCAACATTCCTTATTCCCAACCCTCACCCACCAACAAGGTCACCGAACAAAGCAACCGCACCAGGCTTGCGGTGAAGGCCATGGAGTTGGGTTACACCGGAATCGCTTACAACATCACCATCAAAGGTGTCATGTCCGATCACCACCGTTGCTCCATTGCCCCTCTCACCCTCTCCTCTCTCCTCAACGTTCTTCCCTCTCTCTCCCTCTCCACTAATCTTCATCGCTCCCTCCTCGGTGTTCTGCTCTCCACTCCCTTCTGTTCGTACACGCGTCTTACCGTTTGCGTTGACAACGCTTCCCAAGCCCAGGCCCTCAATTCGGGGAACCCCATTTTGAAAACCTACGATGAAGCGAAGACTGAAATATCAAATGGCAGTTTATTTACTCAAGTTAGAGAGGATGGTTCTGCTTCAGCCCTTTTTCAAAACACCCCAAAATAATTTCAAAAAATTAACACAATTTCAACCGTTCTTAATTTCAAAATTGATGGCTTTGAAAGCGGAATTTTATTCGCGAACAGAAAGTTCTCAGGCTTGAGGTCTCTGACGCCATTGCTATGGCACATCCTCCCAACTTTAGTGATGGTGCATGCCACGGCGGCAGCCACACACTCGTTGTAGTGTCCGCGGGTGAGGATTCACCTGATCCCCAACCCGTCGTACATTTTCTTTTTATTTTCTTAATGATTTTGGTCTTGTAAATGGGTTTGATTTCCTATGGAACTGGGCAGTGTGATCTTCTCGCTGCGGAATGTGCTACGGGAAACCCATCAAACTGTAACAACAAAGGATTGGTGGAAGATTTAATAATAAATTAAATAAAAAATTCTACGTAATATAAGATATATACATATCATCACAGTTAGACGACGTTAGTAGAAAGTTAATGGAGAGGGCTTTATTGTCTCAAATTAATAAATATTTGGATTCAATTGGAACAAAAAAAAATATGAGGACTCAGTTGAGAATTGGACATAAATATGAGGACCAAAAGACATATTTAACCTAAATACAATGCATACTAAAATGATTATATACACAAATTGAAAATAATACAAAGTTCAATAATCAATTTAATATCTTAACCACACATCAGAATATCTAATTTTGCAATTCTAATACACCAAAATTCACACTTTTAGAAACAATTAAACAATTCAACATGAAAATACAAGAAATTAGTTTTCATCACCTTTAAAAGGCGGTTCAAACAACTCTAAAAATACCAAAACTCTTCTAACTTCACATGATGCTATATTTACACAAAACATAAGAAGAACGACAATGTTATGATCATTGATCAGGAGAGACTCATATAGATGATTAAAAGAACACATGCAAGCAGAGTAAGCTTCCATGCAAAAAACAAAATAATTTTGACAAAGGAAAGAGACCAAAAAATCTACTTAAATTAAAAAACTGATTAGATAGAAGTGAAAAACTCATCACGAAGATCACTCCAACCATCTTATATATTAAAAAAGATTATCTAAGGATTATAAAGCTTTAGAGAAAAATCATAATTAAGATCGTAAAAAAGTAGTTTCTAGAAAAATAAAATATTTTAAAATAATAAAACTTATTTATTAAATTTGTATTTATTCTTTAACGTTTTAATGTTAAAATAATTGAATTTCATTATTTTTAAGATTCTATCAATTTTAAACATACTATTTTATGTGTCTTTACACATTATGTTCAGATTTACAAATTTGAATTTTGATGTTATTATTTAAACAACACTCATATTTTTATTTATTTATATTTATATATACTTGTATTTTTTGAAAAAAAAAATATATTTATACTTCAATTAAAATTATATTTTTATATAATAAAAATATGTTGCCATGAGTGTAAAAATATAAAATTAAAATTAATTTTATAAGATGATGTTAGGTTTAGAGTTTTCTTCTTATATTCTCATACAAAATATCATATTATTTATGACAACACGTGGAACAATTTTGTCCTGAGTCTGTCTCTTATTAAATCTGTTTCTGAGTTTCTAGGTTCTTTATATGACCAAACCGTATGTATCTGTAATAATTGTATGCACCATATATGGCTATCCTGCTCCGTTTAACTTTCTGTATATCAAAATTATTTTCTTTATAACAACACATACACAATAAGAAATGTTTTCATATAGTTAACTATTTTCATGCCTTAACTTCATTGAAACACTAAAATGGGTTTATATATATATATATATATATATATATATATATATATATATATATATTTTATTTATCGAAGGAATCAAAGCATCCAATTGATGTCTACCTATTTAGGTTGTGTGTCACTTATTTATTTTCATTTTCAAATCACACCATATGGCAGAGACTCAGATGGAAAACATTCTTTAAACTAGTAATTAAGGTACAAGTTCCTGGTTATTACAAACAACACAAATTTATGAAGTTTTGTAACCTAGAATCTAGACTAACCAGGATCACTCACAAACATGCCAAATAAAAAAAAAAAAGAAACTTGTTCATAAAGAATCCTATGCTGAGAATAGTATTGATCCTTTTTCTAGGTCAATTAGTTGTCTATGGCTCTCCCTTTGAAACATTCCAAGCTTTGTTAAAAAAATTGGTTTGGAACAAAGTCGAATACATATTTTTTTTTTTGTTATTGTGTTTAAAATATACTGATTTTGATATATTAAACAACTTAATATATTTTAAAATGTCAAAAGTTAATGTATACTGAAAATTTACCTAAATACTTTTATCAGTTAATATTTTCTTCTCTTTTATTTTACATCATATTATCTGTTACACATATTTTTCTCTCTCTCTCTCTAAGTTTTTAATAGAGGAAAAAATATAGAAAAATAAATAATAAAAGAGAAATAGAAAAAATAAATAAAAATAAAGTTATTTAGTCTAAATAATAAAAGAAATAAAATTAAATTAAAATTGAAAAACAAATAAATATTTATATAAAAGACATATATTATTCTTCTCATTTATTTATCAGATAATTATTAATTACTTCAATTTCTAAAAATGATCGATGAGATATAATCCGTCAAAAATATTAAAGAAATAAAGTGACCATCAATATGTTCATCGATAATAAAGGGAAACAATTTCCTTTTTCCCTTCTCTTTTCCTTGTCTTCCCCGTGCTTTGTTCTCCTCAGCTTTCTGAGGCTTCTTGGCCATGGATGCACGCCGTGTGGAGGTTCGGTGTTTGTCGTTGCTATTGAACTCCATTTCCCTAGTTCATCTACAAAGTCTAGTGCCCTAGGTCAATTGTGAACACCCTTGTCTTTGTTCGTTGCCCTTGCTAATCACAAAGCTCAATTACGTTAATTTGTGGTTGGGTTTTTGTTTGTGGTGGCTGTAGTTAGTGTCGTCGGGAGAAAAAGGTTAGAATTTCTCTTTTCTTGTCCCTTTTGATGTTGTCTTCTAGTTTTGTGATTTCCCCTTTCAATTTTCGTCATTAATGGACCTTGCCTTCGCCTTCACCAATTGTGCTCTTATATTGAACTCCAATGTTATTCTCTTTTCCAACCTTTATTCTCCTAGGTCAACCTCAACCTACGTTGCCCTGAGGCCACCGTGAAGCCAGTCTTGTTGTGAGAGAATAAGTTATGGTCCATGCAGGATGTTGTCGTAGAGATATATTGGTTGAGGGATGTTGTTGCGAGCTTTAGTGGAGTATTCCTGTGTTGTCGTGGTGAACAAAGGTTGTTATTGTCCAAATTAAAAGCCTTGTGCAATCTACCTAAATCGAATCCCCAATGTTGTATCCATTTAAATAATGAATAAAATTATGATTACATTAGTGAAAAATGAACATGTCTTGAGAGGTTTCTATTTAACTACTTAAGATCTAGGTTTTCATTTAACCCAACTTTAGTGGAGCGCAAGCAAACGACCCGGTGAGTTCCATATTTTAGTGGAGCTTCACAACCAATTTGAGCCCATAAACGAATGACAAACAAGAGTCGGAGACTACAAAATTTCATGTTCTATAGGAATGGTGAATGGTGTGACCTTCCTAAAGATGTTGTTGACTTCCTAAAGAAGGATCTTGAAGTCTAGAAGGTGGCTATGGAGATAGAGTTAAATGTGCAAGGTGTACCTCGTGATGAACATTACAATACCAGCAAACACGAAAGTGGAAAAAGTCTTGACTCGTATTCATCTAACAAAATAAAACTACATTTAAAAGTTGAAATCAATGGACTGGACAAGTCCAGATTGAGTGAGTGTAGTGGGGATTCCAATGCTTTAGTTAAGGGTATTCAAATTGATATTGTGAATATGATGTAGAAGTTGAAGATAACATTAGCAAACAACACTTTGTCTTTGTGGGTTAAGCTATTTAGCACAATCAAGACATGTGCTTAAATGCTTATACTAAATCAATATATGGAAAATTAGATTTGAATTTTGTACAAAAGATATATCTCAATATATGCCTGATTGTCTGAATATGGATTGCTTATTGTTTTGTGTAGATTTGATTATGTGAATATTGGGTAGACAAAATACAAAATACCAACAAATATATCTTTCAGTAATTACCGGTGGATTTGCAACCCAACATTCTCATTTCATCCCGACAGCCTAACAACCCTATAGGTCATATTGTAAAATTTAACCTAATCTTAAGTGCGCAAACCATCCCAACCCAACTCTTTTTTGGCTTGATGGATTTAAACGAGTCGTGTTGGTCTGTTTTGCCATCCCAAATCATGTGTAGTAAATGAACATATAATTGATTAGGTGGATCATAATGAATTGTGTGATTTTTTTTAATGATTTCCAAATAAAATATGATTAAGTTTAATCATTTTCTAATATTGTATTTTTACTATTCATACGATTGATTAGGTTGTAACTTCAATAAATTTTCTGAACTTATAAAGGTCAAGAAAAAAAATTAAGCAAGTTATAAGAAAGGATAAATGGGACAAAAATTTGTTTACATAAAGCAAAATGAACCAAAGATGACAAGAACTAAACCACATGTTCAAAAAGAAAAGAACAACCTTGCGAACTATTCAACTTGCAATGATCTTTGGAGAAACAAAAAGAGTACATACATATATATATATATATATATATATATATATATATATATATATATATATATATATATATATATATATATATATATATATATATATATATACCAGAAGGGGAAAAATCAGAAATTTATTTTAATGTGAAAAAAAATACTATAATATTTTTAAAAAAACAAAAAAATTATAAGTTAATACAATATGTACATACTGAATAAATTTTTTTAAAAAAAAAAAAAAAAAAAAAAAAAAAAACTTAGGGTTTTTATAAGTTACAACTATCCTATACATATTGTTATATCTAAAGGGTTTTATAAGTTACAATTATCGTATACATATTTTTATATTTAAATAATGTTGGTTGAATTTTTTCATTTCTAAGTGTGAAAAATATTTCTATCTCACCAACGATTGTAAAGACCTAGTTAGTTACCTAAGAGTATAAATGGTATTTCTTAAAGAAGTATAAATATTTTATTATTTAAAAGTTAAAGATTAGAAAAGAAAAAAAAAATTAATTATGTAAGTTTTATTTCAAAAAATATTACTATCTTTCTAATATGGATGGATTTAAGAACTCAACGAGAGTACAAGTTATAACTAAAGAAATATTAAAGTTATGTTTTTGTTCGACTTTTGAGTTGTTTAAAACTTGAAAATTTATTATATAGATTATGGGTAGATTTTGAAAGAAGTTGATCTTGCTCCATGAAATCGATTTTCTTGTATTTTTCCCCACTAGATAGATTTTCGCCCAAGCTAAAATATAGCATGAACTCAACATTTGCCTCCGGTTTCATTTTCATTACATGAAATCAACCTTCAGTTGTATTTTCGCTCAAACGAATAATTTTTTTCAAAGTATAAATTTAACGTTAATTATACATATAAATGAAATATTGATTATATTTATTTATGTGATGTGTGAGAATCCAGAAAATCTGAGTTTTAGAGGGAACATGTGTCCTCAAATTAAAAGACCGTGTTTTAATGGATATATAAATGGAATTTTCAAAACAAAAGCTCCTTTCATTATGAGACAATTCACGTCTCTCTAAATCCAAAATTTTCTACTCTAAAATTCCTCACTTGTGTTTCATCTGATCGTAGATTAGAAGCTTCCTAAGTGATGTGACTTTAAGAGTTTCCTTTTATATCGATCAAATTCTTGATTTGGATGGATAAGTCTCGTTTCACCTATTTCTTGTGAAATTCGGCACATGCAAGCCACTTTCATGATTTCATGTGTTTCTCTGCATTCTTCTCCCTTTTCTGATTTCAAATTGGTGTTTAGATTGATTTTCTTCAAATTAATCGGTGATTTATAGATGATCTTAGAGTTTCTTATGGTACAAGCTTAAAGTGGAACTTTTGTAGAGTTGTCCAGATTTTCTAAGGTAAGGGAAACTAGTTAATTTAATTGATTGGTGTATGATGTATGAAAATGAGGTTTTATGATGTTGCATGTATGTGAATATGAATGTTGGAGTGTTCGGCAATATTTGTGTAGGTTGTTGAATGCATTTCTGTAGAATTTATGTTACTGTGACGAGTGAGTTGTGAGGAAGTGAAGTAGTGAAATTAGGGAATTGTGATCCGGTGAGAAATTGGTCAGTGGGGAGAGTCTGAGCAAGTGTAATTGTACCTATTAGAACCTTTAAATTCATCTAAAATGTGTAAAAAGTAGGAAAACAAATTTTGGGTCGTTGGGTTGTTGATTATGCAGAGTTTGGTGTAAAATTTGGTATGGGATCCTTTGGAATGATGTTAGAGAGATTTAGGAACTCTTGGATAGGTATAAATTGATATATGAATCATGTTTGGAGGATTAGAAGTTGGGAAAATGTGTAGTTTTGGTAAATTCTTGTGTGTTCTTAATTCTACAGAAGTTCTGCAGAATTATGCAGAAAGTTGTTCGTTGTTGACCGCTCAACCATGATCAGGTACTCGGTCATTAATTGGGTTCAGTCTCTTTAGAGTCTTACCCGCTCAAGACCGTTCAGTCTTAGGTGTATGGGTAGCTTCTTGGTAGTGTTCGGTCATGTACTAGCACTCGGTCTTGGTAGTGCCTGGTCATATACTAGCACTCGGTCTTGGTAGTGTTCGGTCTTGTACTAGCACTCGATTCCTTCATAGTACTCTGCCTCTTATTGTATTCGGTCTTAACTGTGTTTGACCTATTATGGGTCTTACCATTAATGACCATTCGGTTATATTTTAATGCTCTGCCTAAGCCATTAGTGTTCGGCCTAAGGCATAGGTGTTCGACCTAAGCAATAAGTATTCGGTCTAAGATTCAAGTGTTCGGTTTAATTCTAGTATTCGGTCGTTTTAGTGTTCGGCCTTAAAACCGTGTTTCAGCTCAGGCTTGAACCTTACTCTTTAAATGACCGTTCGGTCATGTTTACATATTGGGAGTGTCCTTTCGTTCGGTCATGTTCAAAGGTGGTGGTTGTTTTACTGTTTCTGTTTGATTTTACTTAAATGTGTTTATGGATGAGGAAGTATGTTGGTATTGAAGTTTGGTATGATGATTTTAACAAGCTGTGAAAGTATGATGTGATATTTGTAATAAGGATGTGAAAGAGAATTCCAAGGAGGAATGTCTCGGTGAATGGTTATTGAATTGGTAAAAGTATGAAAATGGGGAACTTAGTACGTCGTTCATCTTGACATTCTAATGGTCACCGAGTCTCAAGTAGAGAATGGTGGGGCATGTGGTGAGAATAGCAGAAGACCTGATTGCGTAATAGCTTGGGTTTCCAGCTAACGGACTAAACTCATGTGTAACTTGGGGTTCCAGCTACAATGAGGGATGAAGGGTTAACCTCGTGTGGTAGCTTGGGTTTCTAGCTATGGTAATCATGAGGTTTCCAAGTTACCTCCCACGAGTGCACGAATGACAATAAGTTACATGTTCATACTGGTCTGGACGGTCTAAAGTAAAGTAGTCGGTCATTATGTGTTTATATGTTTTATGTATGTGTATCTTGTGTTGTATATGTTTATTGAATTGTATGATTAACATGGTTATTAAATCACACTAACTTGCCCTTATTTCTTATCTTGTCATGTTGTTCGTTCGGTCGTCTTCGTCATTGCAATGATTACCCTGTGGGTGTGACCAGAGTGTGAAGAGGATTCTCTATAGTAGGCACTGGAAGGAGAGGATCGTTTCTGTTAGAGTAAGATCGTTCGGCCTTGTACTCATTTTTGGTATTAGCTTAGGACCGTTCGGTTTATACATTGTTTGTATGACCGTTTGGTTTGTTCTTATCTTTTGTATCAGCATAGTATTTTGTAAAGTTTTTAAATTTATGGTTGTTTTAAGATAATTGTAAGTCAATTTTATTTCCTGTAACTGTTTTATTGCATTGGAAATGTGTAAGGACTCTTAAATATAATTTTCAACTATATTTTTAGGATGTTACATTATGAACTTCATTTTATTAATTATAAGCATAATTATTTTCAATAAGAGAATATTACATTGAAATATTTGTTGTATATTGAATTTAAGATTTTGTATGAAATATTTTAACTTTATTGATATTAGACTCGTATTTAAAAAAATATTAAAAGTAAGTGAGAATCGATAAAAGTTTTTATGATGAGTAATGGTGTGAAAAAGAATTATGTTTGGATGGTCATATAAATTTATCTTATTGCATGAGTGGAGTGTGATTTTATTATGTAGCTATATGTAAGTTTAATTTAATGCACGTTGTCTTAAAAAGTAAAGTCAAATATTGGTGATACTAATGTATGTGATTTATGACATGTAAATTGTAACGCCCCGACAATTTACAGGGACTGTTGACTGTCCCCACACATCAACACAAGGCATCGGCGATCACTCCCCGCCCTCGTCAGTGCCCGGGTGTCACATGCCCACCAGCTTCCGTCTGGTTCGTCCTCGAACCACACCATACTGGGAGAGGCTAGGCTCTGATACCATTTGTAACGCCCCGGCAACTTACAGGGACTGTTGACTGCCCCCACAGATCAACACGAGGCTTTCCAGTGTGCTTTGTCCTCACTCACACACTTTCCGAGAAAAATTCCAGGAAGGTCACCCATCCCATAATTACTCTAGGCTAAGCATGCTTAACCATGGAGTTCTTATGAGTTAGGCTACCGAAAAGCAAATGCATTTGTTGATATGAGTAGCCAAATCAATTCCTTTAAGTTATCCTTTAACTGTATAGTCCCATACCTATACAATCTCCAAATCCCTCTCATTCCGGTATATTTTCGATTCGTCCATGTGCCCCTTCCACTCGAAGCCTGCCAGGAGTCGCTCCTTGTCTGTGCCTTCTACACCATGCTTCTTGCACCGGCGATCACTCCCCGCCCTCGTCAGTGCCCGGGTGTCACATAAATCACTTAGAATTAGACATTT
>NC_028357.1:25774036-25788238 GCF_000741045.1 Vigna radiata var. radiata
TTTCATACATCATTTACACATCTACACCACATTTCATTATATTTTTAAAGAACAAGATATTTCCCTCTATTGTCCTTTTCGCTTTACACAAAATGTTTCTTTTTCCTTTCTCTTTTGGTATGGTATACATGATATAAGATTACAACCTAGAATTGAAAGAATTGTACTCCTAGGGAGCTCTTCTATATCCATTTCTTTAATTTCCTTATGTCCCTTTTTAATCACTAAATCAGCTTCTACAGGCGTTTAGAATAAACTTTTGGCAAGGGTTTCTGATTTTTTTTTTTTTCAATTGGGGTAACAGTAGGGATGATAGAGAAAAATGTTGGAGTAAAAGATGAAAGATAAATGCTTGAGAGGAATGAGGAAGGTGAATAAGGGTTTGGGGGTTTCTTTTTTTAGTTTTGAGAATGAAAATTATTTAAATATCCTTGACCTTTAAACTTAGAATGCATGATAAATGAGGGTATTTTTGTCTATTATAATCCGGTACACATTGTTAAAACGTACCAACTGAAAAACAGACATATGCATTAACAAACCTCTTTAATGAATTTATGAAATGTGTATATTTGAGAATTTATATATGAAATTTAAATGATATACATAACTTATGAACTTTTAAATATATGTTTTAATATAATATATGTCACAAATTTTAAAATACTAGTTTACCGTGTATTTTGTGTGTGTTCAGTACTTTTATTTTTATCTGTGATAACGTTGCTACAAAGTATAATAACTAATAGTGCAAAAATTTATTAGGAAAGATATGTTGAGGAGAGGAATAATTATAGGTATATATGTGCATAAAAAGTGTTTTTACACTATAATTCCTTGTATAAAAAGGAAAATTTATTTTGAAAAACTGTAATGTAAATATTGTCTACATATTTATATCTTCTAATGATTAGTATTAGTACTTAACAAAATGTTACAACAATCATGCAAGCATACCCTTTTTTGAATGATTGCATTTTTATTTTTCTTTTTATACTAAATTCATTTTAGAAAAATTAAAATTATCCACTACTTTTATTATAAAATAATATAATTATTATTTTTACAAGGGTTAAATATGTTTTTAGTCCCTATACTTTGGACCGATTTTAGTTTTAGTCCCTCTTTCAAACTATGGTACTATTTAGTCATTCAACTTTAGAAAACTCTAGTTTTAGTCCTTTTTACCAATTTTTTTAAACTTTATTTGTTGTTTCAAACGCGTTTCTCAGTTAACATTAAAGCAAAAATGTGTCAAACAGTGTAAACAATCCAAATGCTACAATGAAACGTGCTTGAAACAAAAAATAAAGTTAAAAAATTTGGGAAAAAGGACTAAAATCAGAGTTTTCTAAAGTTGAAGTACTAAATTGTACCATAGTTTGAAAGAGGGACTAAAACCAAAATCGCCCCAAAGTATAAGGACTAAAAACATATTTAACCCTTTTTACAATATAACTTGGATTTCGTATCTTAATTTGCTTCCGGATAAATTATATTACTTTTTTACAGCAAATTAAAATAATGCATCAAAGTGAATTTTGGAAATATTGTTTTAATAAATAACATATTTATTTTTGTTCTTAATTTATATGTGTTCTAAACTTATAGTTACTTTGAGACTCAAATAGTAATATCTATACACGCATCCCATTTTATACAAAATATTTAGAATTACTTGTAAGGTATCAAAACGTCAGTAAAAATATATTTGAAGAAAATAATTGTTATAAATGTTTTCCATAAAAAAAACAATTATTAATTTAATATAACTATAATAAATGTCATGATTTTATAGTGAGAATTGGCATAACAATAAATTATAAGAACATACAATAAGTATTCGTTTTTCTTAAAGCATACGTAGTTATTCGATGAAATTTTACTCATGAAAAAAAAAATCTTTCAATAGAAAGTTATTCTATTACATATCTTTCTTTATGTCTTCTTTGTACTAACTTTTCAATGTTTTTTAATCAAATCTGAAAGTAATATTTACATATGAATTTTATTTCAGTAAAAACAATTGTAGTAAATTCTGATTTAGCAACAAATTTTATTGATGAATTTTGATTTTAATTACGAATATAAATATCAATAAAAATGAATAATTTGGTTAAATTCATTAGTTAAATTTGTTGATAAATAAAAAAAATTATTATTGAAGGATAGTTTTGTTAATAAATTTCATGGATAACAGTTTTTCTTTTAAGTTTGATCTTACTGTGGTAAAACTTTTAGATAAATTCATTGATAAATATTATCGATAAATAAATTTTTTAACTTGTTGATAAATTCGTCTTGTGTTTTTTAAAATTTGTCAGCAATTATATTTTTTAAATTAATCAATAATTCTCTCGATACATGGTTTATAAAATTGGTACTAATTTTCCTATTAGATTTGACAAAATATTTGTTATAAATTAAATTAAATTGAGTGAGAAGAAAAGAAAGAAGAAAAATGAAGAGAAAGAAAAAAAAAATGGAAAAGAAGGAAAATGAAACAATGAAGGTAACAACAGTGATTAGTGGCAGTGAGAGAAAGAGGAGGATGAAGATGAGAAATAGAATATGGAAGAGGAAGAAGAGGAGGAGAAGACATATATTTATTTCAATAAAATAATTATGTATTAGTTTATAATTTAAAGGTAATTTGAATTTCCAAGAAAAAAAATCAACTTTTTTTGATGAATTATGTAACAACCCATTTATATAGAAATTATAAAGATAGATGTTATCATTTAAATATGAGAGAACAGTCAAAAGTTAACTAGTGCATAAGGTCTTAGAAATTACAGTTATCCTTAAAAGAAGATAGAATTTAAACTTAACACATGAAAAGTATTTCAAAATACACCACAATCATGAAATCTTAATTAAGCTAAGCAACAGTGTCATCTCCTTCCAAGATGTGCTCTAGGGGCACCTCTTCAACCTCTGTTCACATCCAAGTGGGTGATCATTGCAACAAGAAGTACCAAACATATAATTGTCGAACCATTGGTAGTCTTTGCACTTGTATAGTTCAGCTGACACTCCCCAACACTATACAAGGTTAATCCTCATATCGGTCTATAGCTAAACTCTAAGACTATAGACAAGGACTTCCCTCTACTCTCACCACTCACATCGTTCTTCTATATTTGAGCATGAACGGTGCTTAGAGTGTAGGGATAGACTTACCATTTCAAAGCTCTATATATTTATACAAGACAACAACAAAACCTCTACAAACACTTCCAATCCTCTCACCTTGAGATTTCCAAATCATACTCAATTATATCATCTTGATTCACAATTATACTCTTACAACCCACACAAGTCTAATATGTAAACATACATGACACTCTTCCAAGCAAACAACGTTAATTAATCCATATACCTTACTAGACAATAACAGTCCCAGAAGAACCACTAAACAACACAAAACCCCGTAACTCATACTTAGACAAAGAAAATGGCTTTGGAATCATCACCAACAGTTTCAAAAAGGTCCAAAACCCCAAAACGACCTAAGGAACGTCCAAAATGAACATCTGAAACCCCAAAAACTATAAAAAAACAAAAACAATAGCATGTTGGTGCGCCAGGGGCGCTCGAGCTCGGCCACGGGCGCTAGGGCGCCATGACAGCAACCAAATTCAATATTTTTTTACCCAATTTTGTCCAGATTTGATTCCCAGCATAGATTCAACACTTCTAACATGTTTTCAAACATATTTGGAGTTTAATATCACTCCACAATCAACCAACAACATCATAAACATCAATACAACCATTTGTTCATGCAAAATCAACTCTTTAAACACATACAATAGATTTTTCTGCATAATTTTCTAACCACTTGTAACCAACCATTCATCACCCAACGATGACCTTCCCCCCCAGATTTATATACCAAAACAGATCCATAACGTATTGTATCTAACCCCAAAACAGTTTGCACATCTCACTTCCCAATTTCAGAAAAACAAACTTAAAAGAGTAGTTTCCACCATTCATTTCATCCAAGCATAGATCATATATCCAACCACTCATACATATCATAAATCTCACATCAACATCCATCAAAATCAAGAGATTTTCGTAAACAATGACATTCATGAACAAACTTCTCTGTTTTACATGATTTTCATGGTTTTTTGATATCTTAAAAATTCATAACAACTCATACCATAACATCCATATGAGGATCTAATATTCAATCCAATTTATGGTTCATTTCATACTCCAAATCATTTCTTCTTCCCTTAAAACATACTCAAAAACCATCATCCAAGAATTTAACAGTTCTAATCCAAAATCTCACAACAAGCATTCATATTCATCCAATTCCAACTCATTACTTGTTCAAGAAATATGATTTTCGGATTTGGAAAAAGGTGAGGTAAAACTCACATGTTTTTCACTCCATTTTAAGAACCAATTCATCCAAAACTTCATATTCATACATACAAACACATTAGAACGAATTTCCATCATCATTCCCATCATTAAATCCATTAAAACTCATCACATTTCGCAAAACTTTCATCAAACAATGCATATGCATTTTTTTTTCAGATTCAAAGTTAGCTCACCTTACCTTGTAACTTTCACAGCTCAGCTCAAAGAACGGCTCAACAGTGCTTGACCTAGCAAGAACCTAACAAAACCCTACAATCTATCAAAATGGTGATAGAAACAGCTCTTACGACTCCATTTGAGCTAGAAAGTGAAGAAAAGAGATTTCTAATCTCATGCAAAGCAGAATCTTTGCATGATCAAAACCCTAAAAGCAAGGAGAAGGGAAGAACAGCTTACCAGCTGAAGAATAAAAAACTAATCGGTTCAACTTGAAGCTTTCTACGCCGTGGTCACTTGGCCTCCGCCTAATCAGAAATGTGATGGCTTAGTGAAGTGGATTGTTAGAGAGAAGGTAGAGAACAGAGAATAACTTGTCTCTAGAGAGAGATAGGGTGTTGATGATAATGAACCAGGATGTATATAAAAATATAAAATTTCTTTTATACCATGAAAAGAAAATATTTGGTTTTATTATTAAAATACCCTTTTCCACTCTTTTAACATTTATTTCCAGGTTCTCACAAATTATAAAACATATTCTCTTAATTTTATTCCAAATTACATATATTAACTTGTTAAAGTAAATAAAAATAACCAATATATTGAGAGTGGAGTTATTTTTTACTTTTTAAATAAATAACATATTTTTTAATTCTTCATTTATATTAAAAATTTAAATTGTAGTAATAGTAAGAACAAAATAATAATAGCAATACATTCATAGAATGTTATACATATTTATAAGTATGAATAGAATTTTTAGTTATGCAATTATTTTTAAAAAAATATAATTTTATATATAATATAGTGTTATAAAATATATAAAGTTGATAATAAAGAGAAGAAGAAAAAGAAAAAGAGATAATCAATACTCATCAATCATATGTGTAATTGTAGCAAATCAATCAATCAATCATGAGTAAGTGTAGCAAATAAATGAACAACTATTAATTCATAACATTCCATCTTAGGTTTTCAATGATAAGAAAATGTGTCTCATTAAAACCTTACTAAGAGAAACCTTTTGAAAATATAATGAAGAAAAAAAGAGTACAACATTCTTTATACTCGAATACAATATTGTTCATCACATATTCTAATCCCTATGTAAACTCACATCATTAAGCTAACGAAGTCTTGTGAACTAATTGCTCAAAAGTTTTCCTTGGTAAAGACTTTAAAAATGGATCTGTCAGATTTTCACATGAACGAATCTTTTGGATATTTGTATCACTATTTCAAATAAATAATACATGCACTATTATCTTCATAAATGGTTGTTGATTTCATTTTTCCTAAGGATAGACCACAAGTTTGTCGCACATGTTGAATTATAGACCTTAACCAAACACATTCACAACTTACCTCATGTAATGCTAAAATTTCTGCATGACTTTACGATGTTGCTATTATGGTTTGTTTCACAGACTACCATGAAATCGTTGTGTCCTCACATGTGAACAAATATCCTATTTGTGATCAATCATTGTGAGGATTTGATAAATAACCTACATATGTGTAACCCATTAGTTATGATTTTGAATCATTTGGATAAAATAAGCATATATCCATAGTACCCTTAAGGTAACAAAGTATATGTTTTACTCTATTCCAACGTCTTCTTGTAGGTGAAGAATTATATCATTCTTAACAAATTTACACCAATCGCTATATTAGGTTGAGTATATTTAGCAAGATACATAAGTACTCTTATAGCACTAAGATATGGTACTTCCAGAACAAGAAGTTCTTTATCCTTTTCTTGAGGTCTAAACTGGTTTTTTTATAACATTTAACGACCTAACTACCATTGGAGTGTATAATAGGTGTGACTTGTCCATATAGAACCTTTTAAGCAACTTCATTATATGAGTATCTTTATGTACAAAGAAACACCTTTTATTTAAATACTGAATTTGTAATCCCAAACAAAAACTTTGTACTTCCAAGATCCTCCATCTCAAATTCTTTCCTTAAGCAATCAATTGCCTTTGTGAGCTTATCAAGAGTTCCAACGATGCTTATGTCATCTGCATAAACAACAAATATGGAAAATTTATTTTCTGGTGTTTTCATATAAATACAAGGACAAATATCATTCTTTTAACAAGTACTTACTAAGATGGTTATACTACATACGTCCTAATCACTTTAATTCATAAAGGAACTTGCTCAATTTTTATCGAATAATCCTTTCTAAAATTTTCCTTGTTGGGCAAATTAAATCTTTCGGGGAGTTTCATATAAATATCATGAAATCACAAAGAAACACTAGAAAAGGAGGCAAGGGGAGGGGGTTGGACAGTGTTTCAAAACTTTTTGCAAGTCGACATTCAATAAATATTGTAAGGGTTAGATGGTCTACAATAATTTTTTGACGTGTGTTCTTAAGTAAGGCGTTTAGGAAATAGACGTTATAAGTAGGAAAAACAATAACACAAGTGTGAACTACAAGTTCAATAACCTTTCGTTCAGCAGGAAAATCTAAATTTGCTTCTATGACATCTTTCCATTTTGGCCAATCATTTCTTTATCGATAATCTTCAATGTTCATTGGTTCTTAATTCTCATTTTCATTCATAACATTCATCGCTATATTATATGAAAAATTCTTGACAATGTTGAATTTATTGCGGTTACATATTATCTTATTCATGACATAATGTATTCAGATCTTATCATTTTCAACAATTTCAAATGCCTAAAGTTATTTTGGAACCAAATCATTAATTATTTCAAATAAATCTTTTGGGATTTCCATCTTTTCGATTATGTCATTTTGCCTTTTAGCTCCTTTTCTCATCTGAGGACTTTTATCTTTGGAACCAATAAGTCTACCATGCTTCAAGTGTATCTTTGGAATGAATAAGCCTACCACACTTCAAACATGTTAAGATTTTATATTAATTCTATTTGGAGCGTTAGCAATTGGTATATGTGATTTAGTTATACTTTTTGTGTTAGTAAAAATATATGGCAATTGATTGACTAATAATTTTTGTAAATGAACTATCCTTTAACCTTTTAGTTCATATTCTTTTGTACAGGGATTAAGATGAGATAATAATAATTCATTCCAACCAATATCTTTTTTCCAGTTGTTTTATTTCTCTCCATAATGTTGAAAAGACTTAAAGTGTTTCACTATCTTTGAAAAGATAAAATGAGTTTTACCACTCCTGATTTACAACGAGTATAACAACTCTTGGTATAAGACAATCCAACTTACTATAAACGTTTAATTCCCCTTGAGTTAAACAATCAAGTCTTTTAAATCACTTCTGATTATCCAAATATAAGAATAAAGTGTTCCAAAAAATAAGTACAAATTGAGTAGCTCTCTTAGAGATGATTTAGATCAATACAAACTATATCTATAAAACTTTTTACAAACAATTTTCTTTTTCAAAGAGGTAGACGATGCAATAGAAAGAGAATTTTGGCAGTATGATAATATATGCATGTAGTTCTTTTTTTTCATGCGGTTTTATTTATATAGGTAGCCTTTTGAACGAGGTTAAATGCTATGTTATTTTTGCAAAGGCAAATGTGCTGCTTGTACAGATTAGGCAAACATAAAGCATTGAAGAAACATTTTCATAATGTATTCATATTTCTTAACGTTCTTCTGAAATAGCGTAGAACTTTTGAATAAAGCATTTGTCCTTTATGAATATACACAAATAAAGAGAAACAACACGACAAACAAAAATATTATTATTCGTACATTTGGATTTGAAATGTTCATTATATCATTTAGTATGGTTCATGTACTATAGTGTTTATGTTGGTCTACTTATCAAGTCATTTATAGTAGTCTATATTGTTTACATTTGGGATATTGCCTACACAGATATTGTTTAGTGCATTATCTTAGACGGTCATTTTGATAGACATTATTTCGTTAGATGTTTTTGTTAAACTTCAAAATAAAGGTTTCTCAGATGATCTTGTCTTAACAAGATTAACTCTCATAAGTAATAGTCTTGCAATCAGTTTTAGATGTTCTATTAATGATAATGAAGTCCATTTTGATTATGAACATTTGATACTAAATGTTCAACTTCAATTCCAATTGACATACTCATGAAAAGCATGAGATGTAAATTCACCAACATTATCAAGACGAATTTTCTTAAACAGATAATTTGGCAAGTGAGCTCTTAACTTAATTAACTGTGTTAATAACCTTGCAAATGCCTAATTGAGAGTTGACAATAAACAAATATGTTAAGTGGGTGTCCACATGAGTTTTCAACTATTTTTTGCATCATGATAGATCTAGGATGACCCAACTGATCATCCCAAATAAGGAATTCATTTTGATTTGTAAACTTCTAGTTTACAATGACATGCATTTTAATTGTAATAATATATGTGTAGTACAAGTTATAAGAGATGGTTGATCATTTCTCCAATACACATTTTTTATTCAACCCAAGTCTAGTTATATAAATATATTTCATATCTCTTTCATTATTTTTCTTAATATGATATCTATTTAGACAAATATCCTGGGAACTTAAAAAATTTCAATTAGACCTCTTGGTAGAATTATAATAGCTCTTCCAAGGTCTTCAATTATATTTGTAGTACACAAAATAATGCTAATATTGACTTCTCGGATAATCAAACAAGACAAATATTTATTACTCTTAGAGAATTGAATGAGTTGTTGTACTATCAACAAGACATGATATTTTTATTAATCTTTACAATACTGCTACATATCGTATAATCATGTATATAATTAAATTTTAATGGACTTATAAGTTTCACTCGTTGCTGGTACCACCTAAAATTAGTCAACTCTGCAAGTCATATATTATCACATAAAACTAAGCATAAAATATTATCTTTAAAAACCTTTGAACCTTTATACATGTATAGTATAACAAAATCAAAACAAGAAGTTGATATCAAAGCCCCTATTTCACATTCTTATGCATAATATGTATATTTTAATATATCATTAACTTAAAAGATATATTTGTAATATATGTATAATGTATAATATTGATATTTGAATATCTCCATTCACATTTCTATTACAATTACTATATATAATATCTATATAATAATAAATGTTCATCATACTCTCAATTCACATATACATTCTATAATACAAAAGAAATTTTTATACCTATACATAATACGAACATTAGACATGCATATTTTAAACCAATATATATATAAGAAAAATACTATAGAAAATTAAGTTTAAATTAAATTATAATAATAATGAATCAAAAAGTTCATCACACAAAGACTTCTTTTGCCTTTTTATATATAAAAAATCAATTTCTTAACACTTCCGTCACCAATGAGGTGATCAACGTGTTAGAAAAAAAGAAGAATATGAACATATTTCTTCAATAAAGGATTTGATGATGATGTTTCATGGAGAAGTGTTGAAGATTTAAAGGATGCTCCGATTCAAGAGATACATTAAAATCTTAAGAATTTAGTTGTTAAAGTCTTGTAATATGAGTATTGTATTTAATTTAGTAGCACAAAAAAGGTTTTATTTTCCATTAAAGCCTCTACAATAATTGATTATCACTAACAATAATTGATTATTCAATTAAAATCAAGAATTTCATAAATGTCTCTATGATAGTCGATTATCACTAAGGATAATCGATTATCATAGTAAGAAATTGTTATTTGAAATCGTTTTTGGAATAATCAATTATCACTTATGATAATCGATTATCAGTGACAGTTGTAAACCTGTCTTTTAGTTTTCTAACCTAATTTTCAAATGTAAGAGTATATAAATACTTAACTTAAACCTAACTTAAAATAACTTTTTCACTAAGAGTGTTTGAGTTGTGTGCCTAAGGGAAACTATTTGTGTTTGTGAAAAAATGGCTTTGAAAAACCTATTGTGGGTAGAGTGAGAACTTTCACTAAGTGTGTCTTGTGATTGAGTGTTCTAATGTTGCTAGAAAAGTTGTTCATCCTTTGTGTGTCAAAGGAGGTGCTTTCTATCCTTAACTTTATTCTCTGTGATTGTAATTTCTTGGTTATTTTTAGTGATTAGTTAATCCCTATTTAAAATAGATTAACAACTAGACGTAGGGTCTTTTGATGCGATCCAGTATAAAATTCCTTGTGTAAGCTTTCTCTTTCCCTCTACTCTTTATTTACTATTAATATTTAAAGGAATCATTTTTTATTGTGAAATCATATTTTAAAAAAGGAAAATTTTTAAAAGGCATAATTTTTAATCAATAAACTAATTCACTCCCCTTTTGGTTTTGTTTGTACGTTTCAACATTCTGTTGCGAATTTCTAACATAATGTTTCCATCTAGTTTAGGAAAGAAAAAAAACAATATCAAAATGAGTGGCATCCATGTGGCCATAATCAAAATCACCATCTTCATAAACAAAATGTGTTTCTATGTTCCTTTCCTTATTTTTTAACTCCATTATTTGGTGTACGACTCAAATGGCCTTTACCACCGCAATGATAACTTATATTTTCATCTTATTTGCCATTATTTTCACCTTGATCTTTTTCCTTTCACATATTATTGTTCCACTTTTGATGATAAAATGTCTCTTTAAAATTTTCTTTATAACTATTGTTGGAAGTCCCACATCGACTAGAGATAAGGCCATTTAAGTATATATAAGTGGGTGCAAACCTCACCCTACAAGCCGGTTTTGTGGGGTTGCGTTAGGCTTAAAGTCCACTTCTAACATAGTATCAGAGCTTTCCACCTCCAAGGTAATTGTTTTCCCTGTCAGAGTCTTCACAAATATCTGCATTCACCACGAAGCCTCAACACCAAGTGTAGAGTGGATTCCTTTTGGACCCTTGCTCTTTTTAATCTTCCGATTCGAGTTTCCGTCTCAATTCTCAATTAAAAAGTCTAATCTCACGCTCGAGATGTATATACCTTGGCGTGAGGGGGTGTGTTGGAAGTCCCACATCGACTAGAGATAAGGCCATTTAAGTATATATAAGTGGGTGCAAACCTCACCCTACAAGCCGGTTTTGTGGGGTTGCGTTAGGCTTAAAGTCCACTTCTAACAACTATGTCCACAACCATGATCGCGACCACGACCAAGGCCATAACCATAACCATAAAAATATGAATTAGATATTATTACATTCACTTTTGGGAATGGAGCAGAATCACTTGGGCATGTTTCATGATTTTTCACCAAAATCTCATTGTTTAGTTCATCCACAAGAAGGAATGAAATTAATTCAAAATATTTTGAGAAATTATTTTTCACGCTGTTGTTGCAGGAGCAAATTAGTTGCTTGGATGCTTTATTTGTTTCTTTAATGGTCTCACCAAGATCCATTGCATAAATGTATTTGAGCATCTAATACTAAGATAAGTAATTCTTCCTCATACAAATTCAAATTTTGCAATATTTAACATGTTTTGAACTAGCATATAAAATATTAATAATAATAATCTTATTTCATGTATGAAACTATAAAAGTAATAACATAGTATTAATTTACTGTAAACATTGTAACTATAAAATGTGAACTAAATATAAGTTTACTTATGAAGAATACAAAAGAAAAAAATTATAATTTTTTGATATATATAGAATATCGTTTATAATCTATAAACATATATTGCTCTATAAAATAAATAATTACCTAGCTTAGTTGATTAGAGTCCTCGTGCTCTATAAAATAAATAATTACCTAGCTTACTTGATTAGATTCCTCGTGCTGATAACTTGTTATAAAATATAAAGCTGATAATAGAGAGAAGAAGAACATGAAGAGAGAATAAGAGATAATGAAGACTCGTTTTCTGTGTCTTATTACTATAAGGAAAACTCTTATTTATAGATACAAAATACAATCCAAATGATACAATTCAAAGGTTACAAATAGTTAGATCTCATAAAGAGCACAATCAATCAAATGGGTAGTTGTAGCAAATCAATCATATCAATAATTTTACCAAATCAATGGTCAACATTAATTCATAACATGTAGTTGTTTATTTATCTTAATTAAATTATGTTTAGAGAACAAACTTAATTATTTTGTGAAAGGATTAAATAAATTTTTAATCCCTGAAATTCAAGTGAAATTAGAATTTGTCCTTAATCCAATTATATTAAAAAATTTTACGTGTAAAACGCGTTTCAATTTAACATTTGAATTGTTTACATTGTTTGGCATGTTCTAGCTTCAATGTCAGCGGAAAAACATGTTTAACATATCAAAAACTTTTATTGTAATTGGGTTAAAAGAACTATACATATTCATTTTTAAAGTTTGAAAACCAAAATATATTAGAGTTTCATATAAAGACAAATTTTAATTTCGCGTTAAAGTTAAGGAAATAAAAACATATTTAACTTTTTGAAAAAAAATAAAGGTATATATAAAAAAAAGAAAAATACTAAAAAACAGCTTGATTTATTTTTACATGTTTAAGATTAATTCAAATTGGAGTAAAGTCTATTAGACTTAAATGATTTCTTAGTTCTATAAAATCTAATTTCTACTAAAATGGTTTAATTTTAGTTTTCTATCAAAGTTTCACTCTTATATTTAGATCAAAACAAATGACATCAAGATTAATTGTTTTTGTTTCAGTTGAGTTGAGATCCCAAACCCAAAACATTTAAAGTTGTTTGCTCCAAGGGTCGATCGTTCTTCCTTGATCTCTTTCGGTCGTCCTTCCTTTTCCGACAACGCAATATGCTCTGATGGGTGGTTGACCTGCATAAGACACTCTGATACTCAAGTCAGATATGTTTCATAAAGAGGTCTACATTTTTATTATGATAGGAGAAGATGATTGTATCTGGACATCAGTTGTATACTTATATGGCCTGAGGGAGGCAAACCCATTGATTGACCATGAGTGCAATGTATTTTTAGGTAATCAAACCCAATAATCAATAATCAATACCATATATTTGTAACGCGTAAGGCAATATGACCTATTAATACTTGATAATTGTCCATGAATGACCCTAAACTCCGATCGGCATATTTCAGTAGAGCCGTCAAAATGGGTCACAACCCGCGAGCCAACCCGGCCCGTCACGGGTTCGGGCCGGATTGGGTTTGAAAAATACAACTCACTTATATGCGGGTCAGATTTCAGCCCGGCTCATTTAGACCCGGCTCATGCAGGTTGAACCCGTGGTGAGCCGGGTTGTCCCACCAACCCACCTACCTAATTTTATTTTTTTAATTTATTATTTTATTTATCAAACCCTAAAAAATAAAATACTTTCTTCACTTAATGTGTATACCAAAAACGTAACTTATGTTCTCACAATACTTGCTCTCATTTGACGGTGTTCTCACCCTCACTTCACTGAATTTCTTCAAGGAGGAGGTAAAACACCCTTCCTTTTTTCTTCTCTTTTCTCCATATTTTTGTTTTTTCAGTTTCTTTTTTTTTTTTTCAAAAACCCTATAATGACAAAAATAGGGGTCTGCGAATTTGTTTTTTGTTCTGGGGGATTTGAAGACATGGAATGATTTTTTCATGTTCTGACATGCTTGTATCAGATTTTGTTCATTTTATTTAAACAATTTGAGTATACATTATTTGAACAAGCTCTTTTTGATATCTTTGAATTTGGGAAATTATGTTACAGATTAAACTATTAATTTTTTGTTGAT
>NC_028357.1:25788883-25848145 GCF_000741045.1 Vigna radiata var. radiata
AGGGTTTTTGAATGAAATTAAATTAAGGGTTTTCGAATCAAATTTCCCCAATTTGAAGCATAGTGTGGAACACTGGGAAGAAGAACACTAACGTGTGGCTGAAATCGAAAGCGTTCATCGTTGACACAGTGAGGTATTGAGTACTATTNTCGTAATCTAAGGTTAGTGCTCTGCCATTCCTGTGTCTGATTCTGTTGAACAGAGTTTTTTCTGTATAATATAAATTTTTTGGTTTGAAATTTGTGCGAACTGTTGATAAATTGGTTTGAAATTTGTGCGAACAGTGTTTATGTTGATTGTTTATGTTGATTAATTGGTAAATGTCAGTTTTTTATGTTGATTGTTTATTGTTTATGGTTTCCATAGTGGTCCCATTTACGGGTTTAGTGCGAACATTGAAGAACTTTATGGTAGTAACTTTATCTGTTTTGATACACAATGATGTACTTGATGTTTTGATGTACTTGATGTTTTGATGTACCCAAGATATTGTTCTTATGATTATTGTTAATCCATTTGTTTTCATTGTGAAAACATACTGTTGTTTTAATGTTTTGATGTACATAGGGTATTCATATTGATTATAACCATCACCAATTACGGACACATCAATCATTATCAAAGGGACTACATTGGCATATTTTTAACTAAAAAGAGGACTAATTTGAACAATTAAACACTAATAGAATACATATTTCATTCACTGATCTGTTACAACCTCAACATTGAAAACACTAAAGTAAGCCACATTTGGGATCACCTAAAGACACACTGAACACGTCAATCTCAAAAGCCAAGAAACCACCTAAAGAAACAAAGAACACGACAATCTAAAAACCCACTTCCAACACATCAACCTAATAACACACACAACATAGCTATGATCACTACAATAAGAACACAGATCACTGATACTAATAACTTCATCCTTCTCTTCAAAGCTTTCATTGTCTTATCCATATCACAGATCTTACTCCTTTGCCTATCAATGATAACATCCTTTTCATCAACTTCTTCTTCATTGCACCACTTGAAATAGTTACACCGAGTCACATTTCCAGCTCCACTTTGTTATTCATCAAAGACAGTGTTAATTATCATCACATAAACAAAATAGGGTTTAATTACAAATGCTTTTATTCACATCACCTTGTAATTACGACAACCCCAAAAATATCTTCTAACATTCTTTGAAGTTCTAGCCATTTTTACTACTGTCCTCTCACCACAATTGCAAATGGGAATTATCCCTAATCCCATTGAACCCCCGCCATGTGAGGAATGACAATTTCGGCGGCTCATGCCATGGCAACAAGAAGAAGAAGATTGTGAATGAGACATTGCTAGCCAACCACCAAGAATGGGATGAAGATTGGTTAAGCTCTGGAACCTTGCACTTTTCAAAGTCTAATTTGAAAACCCTAATTTCAAAGTCTGCACTTTTCAACATTGCTTCAATTTGGGGGTATTTGCAATAAAAAAACCCTAATTTCAATTTAATTTTAATTAAGTCCACGTAACTGTGCTGAAGATCATCCACGTAGGCAGTCCTGTGCCAAATCGTCACTACAATGCACAGGTGTACGGTTTGCCGTTAAGTATTTAGACGCCGTTTCAAAAAAGGACCAAATTGAACAGATTTTACAACCTTTAGGACCAAATTGAACAAAAAAAAATGAGGACCAAAAGGAACAAACCAAACAAAAATAGGGACCAAAATAGCTATTAAGCCAAGAAAATATTAGAGAAGTATAGAATATTTTTAAAATAAATTAAAATAGTAGAGAGGTACAGAACCCACTTGGGGAGGTGGAACACCCACAATCCTATTATCATGCATTAGTATATCATCACAATGTCTAATCATTAGGAGAACATCTCACCATGGAACATAAGAAAATCTCGTGAAGTTGAAACAAAAAATGTGTTACTTTATACGATATACAAATTTCCTTTTCAATTTATTAGACGTTTAAAGAGCACTAGTTAAGATTGGACAAATAATACCAAACTTTTTTTTCTAAGAATAATTCATGCTAAATATCATGTTTTTAGTACAAGAAAAATATTAATAATCAAGAAAAGACTTTTTTAGGTATGATATTTTTAGTTTTTTACATTTGGGATAGGTCGAACATAGATTCAGAAGACACAAGTTTATGTTTGGTGCTCGTATAAAAGACATAAATTCATATCTAACATAAAGGATCAGACGCAAATTTTAGCTTATATTACCTCTGTTTTAGTGTCAAAATTTACATTTATTATGACATTAACATACATAAATACTGCAATTTTTTTTAAATTATGTTGGTTTGGCATGAAACCAAAATCTCAAAGCCAAAAAAACTTTCACAACAACATATATTTTTCTCATATAATGTTTATAGTACATTTAACAAAGTCAAAGTACATATAATGTATTAAAAAGATAACTAACTTAAAGTAAAAAGAAAACTACTTAAAACTAATTTTTTTGTTCTTGTAAATGTTTGAAGAGATAAGTTGTTCATTTTCTTCTTATTTTCCAACATGTTGTTCATTGATATTGGGGAGGCATCACCAAAGTCCTAAATCATTTGTACACTGTTAGTATGTGTAAAATTCTTCAAACCATACAATTCAAGAACAAGTTATAAGTGTTTACATATCTCTATTCAATCTTCAATTATTTCAACTCTAATGATAGTTTTCATCCTATGCATGACACATTACCCGCATTCAAAAGTATTTTATCTATTACACTAAAATAGAAAAAGGAAAAAATAATATCGCGTATAACCACTATACAAAATAATTAATTTATGTTAAGACAAGATTGTCTAATAAGACAAGACGGTCTAACAACTTATATTTTGAAGCTTAACAAACAATGTTTGATGAAATAATGTTTAATAAAATTAACCGTCTAGAGCAAGATCGATAAACACTATAATCATATTAACACTATCCTAAATGCTCAATGTTACTCTAAAAATGGAGATTGTTTAAATGCTAAGTTCATGTACCTTGTCTAAACGCTTACCGTCTAAAATATTAAATGCATGTACATATGGTACTCTTTTGTTTGTTGTGTTCTGTTCTCTTTATCTGTGCAGATCACAAAAGGTACAGAGCTTTTTCAAATATTCTGCATTGGATCAGAAGAACATTAAGAGATAGAAAGATATTCTGGGAATGTTTCTTCAAGTGTTTTACCCTATGCTCATCTGTACAAGCTATCTCTGCATAAGAACATAGCATCTCACTTCATATCAAAAGGATACCTACCTTCGTAAATATTAATGCTTATGAATAACGAAACTTTTTAGAAGAAGACTATAAAAAAAGGATTGCATGAAGAGAAGAGAAGAAGAATATGCTCTAAATTTTACGCTATCAGTATCTTTCAAGCTTTCATTGTCTAACACTATCTTTGAAATAGAAAAGTTTATTACAATTCTTCAAATTTATTTGTATTGAAAACTTATCTTCTCTACTGTACTTGTAAGATTATCTTTGAACACAACATAAATTTATAAGTTTTTAATATTTAAAATATTAGGGTGCATTTTGTAATTCAAATAACTGTATTCTTAGTTGCAATTTTTTTTACGTTAGTTAAAGT
Source organism: Vigna radiata var. radiata (assembly GCF_000741045.1). NCBI lineage: Eukaryota > Viridiplantae > Streptophyta > Magnoliopsida > Fabales > Fabaceae > Vigna > Vigna radiata. The sequence continues at coordinate 25,792,491 of NC_028357.1, forward strand.
TACTGTTTTATCAGTAACTGTTTTTTTCTTCTTTTTGATATAACGTTTCTGCACTCTGCTTTCAATACAGTATTCCATTTTCATCAAACCTCTCTCTCTGTTTAGTCCAATTCTCTGCTTGTGTTTTAGTTCCTAAATACCATTAGTGGTATCCAGAGCAAGGTTAATAGTGATCTGGGAGTGGAGTGACGAGTCAGTCTTCGCGAGTCAATCTTTGCGGTGCCTAGAGTGTGGGGTTGCAGTTTCGATTGACGGTGATCAAAGAAAGGTGATTTTTGATCAAGATTCGTTCACAAAGATTGCTATGGCTGATATACCAGTCGCACATTTTCCAGTCTTAACAGACAAAAACTGGGACAGATGGTGTGCACAGATGAAGGTGTTGCTCCGGTATTAGGGTGTTAGCGCAATTGTGGAGGAAATCGGAGGCGTGTCCGATCTTGGTGGTACGATGGAACAGAAGGAGGAGATTAGACGAAAGGATGATAAAGCTCTCTTCATCATCCATCAGTGCGTCGATGATGTGCACTTCGAGAAGATCCAGAATGCTTCAACAGCAAAGGAGGCATGGAACATTCTGGTAAGGTGTCATGCAGGCGGAGAGAAGGTAAAGAAAGTGAAACTTCAGTCTTTGAGAAGACAATATGAACATATGGTTATGGAAGATGCTGATAATGTGGGAGAATTCTTTAACAAAATTGTGTCTGTTGTCAACCACATGAAAGGCTGCGGAGAAACTATCTCAGATCTAATGTTGATTGAAAAGATTATGCGTTCGTTGTCGCAGAAGTTTGACCACATCGTAGTGGCCATTGAGGAGTCAAGGGATCTCAGCAAACTCAAGGTGGAAGAGCTTCAAAGTTCACTTGAGGCTCATGAGTTAAGAATGCGTGAAAGAAACCCTGTTAAGATTGATGAACAAGCTTTGAAGGTTCATCATTTCAAAGGTAACGAAAAGAAAAACTTCAAGAAGTGGAAAGGAAAGGCTGGAAAAGGAAAATGGAGAAAGGATAATTCCACTACTGAGGAACAAGAAGAGAAGAGTGATTCAGCAAAGGGAGATCAACAGCGAATGAAGAAAGATAAGAGGCACATCGAGTGCTTTAATTGTCATAAAATGGGTCACTTTGCGTCCGAATGCTACTCTGGTAAAGGAAAGCAGAAGAAGGGATTTCAAAGCAAGGAGGCACACCTTGCTCAAGAAGAATCTGATGNTGAACCTGTTACACTGATGGTGATGACAACCACAGATAGTTTGGAGCCACTAACCAAGAATTGGTACTTTGATTCTGGTTGTTCAAACCACATGATGCATAAGAGGGAATGGCTGGTTAATTTTGATGCCACTAAGAAAAGAAAAGTCAGATTTACAGATAACAAAACGCTGGTGGTTGAAGGCATGGGTGATATAATCATCAGACGCAACAACGGTTCACAAGCAGTAATTTCAAATGTATTGTTTGTGCCAGAGTTTAAATGCAATCTGATTAGTGTTGGACAGCTAGTTATGAAGGGATTCACCGTAATCATGGGAAAGAAAGGGAAGATGGAATTGTATGATGATCATGATAGGTTGATACTGAGGAGTGAAATCTCGGATAACAGAACATTTCAAGTGGGTATGGATGCAATAGAAACACTGCACTGTCTGTCAGCTGTTGGAGAAGGCGAGAGCTGGTTATGGCACCTGCGTCTTGGTCATCTTAACTTCAAAGATTTGCAAAGATTAAGAGAAAAAGGCATGGTAACTGGGATTCCAAATATCTCGGTGCCAGAGAAGATTTGTGAATCATGCTTAACAGGCAAGNAAACCAGAAAGNCGTTCAAATCTTGTGTGAAGAAGAGATCAAAGGATTGNTTGGAGGTGGTACATTCAGACGTTTGCGGACCAATTGAGGAGGAATCCTTGGGAGGTAACAGATATTTTCTGTCATTTGTGGATGAACACAGTAGAATGATGTGGGTTTATCTAATCAAAGCTAAGAGTGAGGTATTAAATGTGTTCAAGAAATTCAAGGCTGAAGTAGAAAAGGAGAGTGGCAAGGTGCTTAAGATTCTTAAAACTGATGGGGGTGGAGAGTATACCTCACAGTTGTTTGAATCATTTTGCCAAGATGAAGGGATCAAGCATGAGGTTGTGGCACCATATACCCCTCAGCACAACGGTTTAGTTGAAAGGAGGAATCGAACAGTGATGAACATGGTGCGCTGCTTGATGAAAGAGAAGAATCTGCCACGAAGTTTTTGGGGAGAGGCAGTATCGACATCTGTATATTTACTAAACAGATGTCCAACGAAAANCATTGAAGGAGCGGTGCCTNTGGAGATATGGTCCGGAGTGAAGCCAGNTGTTGGTCATCTGCGTGTATTTGGCTCGTTGGTGTACTCACACGTAGCAGAGCAGAAGCGGTGCAAATTAGATGATAAAGGTGAGCCAATGGTGCTTATGGGTTATCACAACACAGGCGCATACAAACTGTATGATCCTATAAAGAAGAGAATGGTATTGAGTAGGGATGTTGTGTTTTTGGAGGATGAGTGCTGGGATTGGGATCACATGCGCTCAGGAATGACGAAGACACCGTTGCATGGATTGTCAGAAGATTCAAACACTGAAGATGATCCAGTTACGATCACTGGGGGAAACAGTGATTTGAATGCAGCTTCTCGAAGACCCAGAAGACAGGTTATACGACCTTCAAGGTTTTCTGAGTATGAGATATATACAGATGATGGAATTGATGGAGATGGTAAGCTGATACACATGGCACTCATGGCTGGGACAGAGCCAGTTGATTTGGATGAAGCTCTGAAGCAGCCAGTTTGGAGAAATGCAATGTTAGAAGAACTTGTATCCATTGAGAAAAACAATACGTGGAGGTTAGTAAATCTTCCACCTGGCAAGCGGTGCATCAGCTTAAAGTGGGTTTTCAAGAAAAAATGCAATCCAGATGGCACCATATCCAAGCATAAAGCCAGACTCGTGGCCAGAGGATTTCTACAAACAAAAGGGGTTGATTTTGATGAAGTCTTTGCTCCAGTGGCGAGATTAGAAACCATTCGCTTGGTGGTTGCTGTCGCATGTGCAAGGAGGTGGAAGATGTTTCATTTAGATGTTAAAGCTGCATTTCTGCATGGTTTGCTAGAAGAGGAAGTTTATGTGCATCAACCGCCTGGATTCAAAGAAAGAGATAAGGAGAACAAGGTGTATAGGCTGCAAAAGGCTCTGTNTGGCTTAAGGCAGGCACCCAGAGCATGGAACAAACGTATTGATTCATCACTGATCAGCTGTGGTTTTGAGAGATGCAAAGTTGAATACGGTGTATATGTGAAAGNAGAACAAAGTGGAGATATTTTGATCATNTGTCTCTATGTAGATGATCTACTGGTAACTGGTTCCAATTTGCAGCATATAGAAGAGTTTAAGGAGTGGATGAAGTCTGAGTTTGAGATGACTGACATGGGAGAGCTCAACTATTTTTTGGGCATGGAATTCACTCAAACTGATATGGGGATTGTAATGCACCAGCAGAAGTACACAAGAGAATTGCTTGAAAGGTTCAATATGAGTCAGTGCAACACGGCCAAGAGTCCATTAGAAGCAAACATTAAGCTGAATGCAGATGAAACAGAAGAAAAGGTGGATGAGACTGTGTATAAGCAGATTGTAGGCTCATTANGATACCTATGCAACANTCGACCAGAATTGGCATTCAGCGTTGGATTAATCAGCAGATTTATGCATCAACCTAGAAGAAGTCACATGGTTGCAGCAAAGAGAATTATGAGATATATTAAAGGCACGACANAGGTGGGAATTCTGTTTCCATATGGTGCAAAAGCAAGNGAANTGAAGTTGACAGGTTATTGTGATTCAGATTTTGGAGGAGATGTTGTAGAACGAAGAAGCACATCGGGCTACATTTTCTTTGTGAACAAAGCACNAATTTCGTGGTGTTCAAAGAAACAATCTGTTGTGGCATTATCAAGCTGTGAAGCTGAATACATTGCAGCTTGTTATGCAGCTTGCCAAGGCACTTGGTTAAAGGAATTGCTGAATGCATTAAAGATTATAGATGAAAGTTCAGTGAAGTTGATGATGGACAATANGTCTGCAATTAATCTGGCAAGAAATCCCATAAGTCACGGGAGGAGTAAGCATATAGAGGTCAAGTTCCATTACTTGAGGGACATGGTGAACAAAGGGAAGGTTGAAGTGGCTTACTGTCGAACTGAAGAGCAGCTGGGTGATTTATTCACCAAAGCATTGACTGGATGCAGATTTGATTTTTTGAAGGAAGGAGTTGGAGTTGTTTCCCTTTAAGTGATTTGAATTAAGGGGAAGTATTAGGGTGCATTTTGTAATTCAAATAACTGTATTCTTAGTTGCAGTTTTTCTTTACGTTAGTTAAAGTTACTGTTTTATCAGTAACTGTTTTTTTCTTCTTTTTGATATAACGTTTCTGCACTCTACTTTCAATACAGTATTCCATTTTCATCAAACCTCTATCTCTGTTTAGTCCAATTCTCTGCTTGTGTTTTAGTTCCTAAATACCATTAGATACTTATAAAATTCAATTAAAATATTAACAAATTTGTTTGGGTATGCATATATAATTGTCAATTTATTTTTCGTCTGTATAGGATATATAATATTGAAACATTGGCATGTGTATTTGAATGCAAAGAATATAACTCAGGGAACTATAAACATAAATTACATTTATTGATGAGAATAATTCATTGATAATGTTATGCCATTTTACGAACAAACATATCACATATTTTTTTAAATCACTAACAGGTTTATCTCTGACAATTATCAATAGATATCGAACTCCATCAATAAATATTACCGATTGCATATTTACTGACGGATTTTTGCCCAATTTAGAAAATTGTTTATTGACTAATTTTTAACATTTTTTACAAATTTCAAACATCAATAATACCTTTTCTTTGTAGTGTTTCCCGAAGCAAGTTTGCTAGCCTCTTTTATTTCATCACGAAATTATTCATCATCTCACAATAATCTTAAAGCATAACAAGCGTTTCGATAACTTATTCATTAATTGTCTTTATGTTATCCTGATAAATGAAACATTTTTGTTTGTCAATAATATCCTCATAGTACAATTCACATGATCTTGCACGAATATATGTAAGCCTACAAATATTGTAACCATAATTTTTTTTTCCATTCTTTTTGTTGAGCCATCTAAACATAGGTTAAGTTCTTCCCCTCATCAACATTTTTATTAGTTTTAAAAGCATTGTATCACATTTTGGTTCTTGTTCCACATGACATCAATTTCAACATTTTTAAACAAAATTGGTTGTTGGTGTAGAAGATGAAATATTAATATATGATGAATATCAAAAGCCAAGATTTGTCAAACAACCTCATATAGTGTTAAATATCTACAATCATATAGTATCTACTTATTTTATCAAAGATAAGTGTTTCTATATATTCGCCTTAATTATTAATAATTTTCATTTATGCTTTATTCAAGACCTTTATTCACATTTTTAAACAAATACTTTAAGTTAAACTTGTTGCAATTTTTCATACTAGTATGAGTTTGATATCTCATTAAAAGAAAAGGACTATGAGGCACAAGATTTGTATTACCTAATTTATGTTTATTCTTTTCCATACATATGCCATCACATCAACAATTATATAATGGATATCCATCTCCATCAAATGTAGTTGATAATTTAAATTTCTTAAGATAAAATTTGGAACCCCTACCTTTTTTTATGCATGGTGAGTTGTATCTAGTATGGACTGTCATATATGTTGCAACATCCTTTGAAACTTTTGCATACAAATATGAATGACGTAGTTTAGCAAATATAACTTCAACAATGTCCTTTGCATCTTGTAATTTATTTTCACTAGCCAACCATAATAATATATGAGCATGTGACAGTCGTCTATTTTGGAATTCCATAGAATACAATCCTAATATCATGAAAGAATAATGAGACAGAATCCTTAATAATTAAAGATGATTCATATATAACAAAAAAAAATATTCTTCGTGAAATTTGTTATCATTTGATCTTGAATACTTTAAAAAGAATACCCAACCTATTTAAAGTTATTAATCCTTTTGACATAACGAAATCACAAATTTCACACTAATTAACATTACATGTAACAGTTACAAACAAATCTAGATGGTTAAATCTCACACAAATGACCACAACATCTTGACAATTGTTGAACATGTACCTCATACCACTGTTAAATGAAGCATGCAAAGTTACACATGCTTTCTAATTAAAGAATGATTGGTTTCTCCTCGATTAACTGTTTCTTGCAAACCATTGAGAATATAAGAACAAATTTGTTTTTCATTCGCTCTTATAAAAGACAATATTTGAGACTTAATTGTAGTATACTAATCAACTGCATTAAAAAAAATTTAATTATATTACTTGCTTCTCTTATAGGATTAACTCCATTAAAAATTAATTTTTCTATTTAATAAATTTGCAACGAACCATAACCTAATAATTGATGATGGTTAAACTTGGATTGTGATATTTACATTCATTAGTCTTAAATTCCAAAATACCCAACATCACACAATATTAAGTTTAAAATATTTATCCAATTGTGTGACTTATTTCAAGTGCACCAAGTCTCATAGTATAGTCGAATGAGGGTTATCGTACCCATATGGATTTAACAAGCATATTAGTAGTTTGTTTTTGGTTTTTTTTTTGTATTTTGATAGAAAGCATGTATTTTGAAAAATATTGACAGTAGTATATATTATATAAATTGAATGAACTAGAGGCTATGAGTGGATTTCATCTCACCACTTCCATTGCACTACTACTGATCTTGTCTATGAATGTAGGCAAATCATTTACTAGAATCGGAAGTTCTCTTTGAATATAACTCTAGGTCCATTCTTGGTACTTAAAGCCTAGGATCGTCACCCTTCAATAAGATTCCTTAGTGACTGCTTGAACGGTTCACCTACATTAAGATCAAGACTTTATCTCCAACTGCACACCTTCAATCTATTCCTAACATCTAGAAGCCCATAGGAAAACTGATTAGACCATAACATGAAACTAGTTCCCACTGAATCTCAAGACAGTTAGATAAGACGAGTTATTAGTTCATCCAACAACAAGTATAAACCAATTCACAAATAGATTGAATGAAAGCATAAATAAATATCCAAGAAGTTGAAGTACATAGAGTTAGATTGATTACATCCAACCTCAACACGAGAGAGTTCAGCTACTCATAGAATATTGCAATGGAATCCTAGTAACATCTAAACATAATACTTACAATGAAAGCATCTCTCTCGACCCTCACAAACTAATTCCTACTCTATTACTACATATTTGGTCCTCCACCCAATGCTGAAAATGAAGACATTAGATTTATATTTATAATTGTTCAGCGTGTGGCTTGAGCCATAGCTTTTGGCACTTGAGCTATAAAGGATTTACCCTAGATCTTTCCAAACCTCCTTTTTGCAGCTTCAGCTACACATTTTCGGGCTCAAGCCGTAAAAATGATATTCTAGATCCTTTCAAAGGTGGTTGCTTAAGGTTTCCCTCCAAGGTGAGTTTCTTTTGTGACTCAAGCCTCGCTCTTCCATGGCTCTAATTGTGAGATTTCCTCTTAAGCTAGGTTTCATCTATGGCTTAGGCCTTATGTTATGTGCTAGAATCTCCTAAGATTACTTCTAGGCGAAGGATTCTGTTAGCATAAAGTTGAAGAGAAGAAGTTTTGATAATGTCTCAAAGTCAAGTCTTCTCAAGGAGGAGGTGTTCATCCTTTGTGAAGATTCAAAGGAGGTGTTCATCCCTTGTGGGTTACAGCAGAAGTGTGTTTCATCTCTTGCGGTAACAAGAGAGGTGTTCTAACCTTAAACTATTTTATTTTCTTTGTGATTGTAACCGTTTGTTGGTTTATGCTAGTGGAACGTTAATTCTCGGTTGAGATTAACAACTGGACGTAGGATCTCTGTGATACAAACTAGTATAAAAATTACCTGTGCAATTTTCTATCTTCCTAAATTTTTAAATTTGTTTAAATTGTTTTAAGGAATTTTTATATTTATGAGAAAATTATTAAAAGAACGATTTGTGATAAGAACCCAATTCACCCCCTCTTGGTTTCTTGAACGCGTTAACCATTCTATTGTGTCGTCAACCTTGGCCATCAACCTCGAATGTGTTGCTAGTAGCTTCATCAGAAACTTCAACTACACGAGAAAAAACCTTAATTATAACATAAGAACCTTCCCATTTAGATAGATGATTACCAACCATGAGTTTAAGCTTAAAATTGATACTTTGTGTCCTTCTTGTACTTGGATACATGTCGAATTCCTGCTCAGGTAGTGGAATGTCGAGTTTATTTCATACTCGATCTAGTGTTTTGAGTTGTTTGTTTTAGTTTGGTATCTCCTCCATTTTGTTGACACCTTATCTCGTATGGAAGTCTTTTTATTTCTTACTTGGAGGGTTTTTGTTATTCTTTAAGTAATTATGGTTTTTTAATTGAATGTTGAGAAACATGAATATTAGTCAAAAGAAAATATTTTTATTAAAAATTTGAGTGTGGCTCGTTAAAACCTTGTCAGGAAAAACCCTAACTTAAATGAAAAAAAAAAAATTGTTTGAAGGAAAAAGAATACATCTTAAAGTAGAAATAAAAAGCATAAAAGAAAAAAGTTTCACATAATCATTAAACATTTTAATTGTAATATGCTTTTTAGGAACCAGTCTAGAGAGAATTTGTTAGAAGGGCCTTCTCAGTTGGAGGCGAGCTTGTATCTAGCTTCTCGGGCGACGTTGTCCAAAATAGTTTCACTGACTTGGAAGCACAAGTCGAGCTTATTATGTTATCAAAGTTAGCTCAACCAACAACTCTGAAAAGATAATCTCTTACCTCTATATAGTTCATCAACCTCATACGCTGGTATTCATCTTAAAACTCATCTCTTTTAGTTAGCAATCATATGATAATCAAGTGCTTCAATCAATCAATTTTTTTAATACACAATTCAACTGAAAGAAATGAAGATAGATAACCGAGAAAAGTTGTTACCCTCCTACATCTATGTTTCTTTTAAGAAGGATGACGAATTTGTTGTCAATATATTTGAAATAATACAAATTCTTCTAAACGATATGGAAGCTTTAAAACAAAACTTCTTAAAAGCCCAAATAAACTTGAAACTAGTTTATAGCATGCGTAAAATTTGGACAACTCAAACCACAATTCTATTCGTGCTATAATTTTAGTCCAAGTTGTAACCACAAGAAGTTGTTCCGTGAGAAGGTTTATCATTAATATCGGAGAATGAATCTAAGCTTTCTTGTATTACGTTTTAGGCATAAATGTCAATCCTACCAGAAGTAAAATAACAAAAGACAAAATCCACTAAAAAAAAACAACCCGTTTTAAAAAATTTAATCGTAAATAATTAATTTTCTTAAAACCTAATAACCTTTACAAAATCTATTTAGCATGGAATTTAATTTTAAAAATAATAAATTAAGCTACCAGAGGTATATTCTCAACCAACTAAAATTTAAGAACCAAAATTCATAAACATAATAAAAAACTGCATTGCTATGTATAAAGAACACCAGGTACAGTCAGAACTATTCCATTTTATTAATTTTACTTTTCATTCAAAACAACGGGATCCGTTGCAGTATATCCGCTACCTAAATAGTCAAGAGACCTAAATAGTTAGAGGGATATGTGAAAATAAAATTATATATATATATATATATATATATATATATATATATATATATATATATATATATATATATATATATATATATATACACACACACATATTTCTCAATTCTTTAAAACTTCTTCATTGTAGTCAAACATCTTAACTTCACCTTATATAATTTATCTACTTCCACCTGTAACGTTTATTTCCATCAATCATATTTATCTCCCATATACCAATCAAAACACTATGGCAGAAGCGAAAAGCTCTAAGCAAAAATACCCAATCAAAATTAAACTACACTTAGCAAATACTTAAAATAATCAGACTCCAAAATGTAAAACTATGGAGGTAACTAAATCCACACACTTAATAACAACGAATATATAATCTTCATAGACAGTAGCCAACATAATTGGTAAAACCATTCGGTCCCATGAAATTTAAACCGTAAAGAAAATTCTCAAAAGTTGATAGATAACAAAATTATCGAAAGATGAAACAAAAATCCTTGTGCCTACAAATAAGCTGTGAATTCTACTGAGCGACTTCTCACCTGTATCTGCAATAAAGAAATCAATGTAAAATAAGGAGAATGTAATATACATTAATAAAACACAAGCAGGCAAGTAGTACTAATTAAATCAATTTCATGAACAAATGGAAACCAGACATCCACAAGCATATGAACACACGGATAACTTTTAAGAGGATTCATCTTCTATTTTCATAATCAAATAATAATAATAGAAAATTAATGATACCATAAGCCAGACAACTTACTTAAATTACATAAAACATCACTATAAAAACAAAGAATAGAGACTTCTACAAAGCTATGTAAATAAAGCAATTCATAACCTTTTGATAGCATTCTAAACAATAGACCTTGTCTCACGCAAATCCTTGTAGATTAATGCACCATAAAATGCGCAGATATACAAAACCACAAATGTATATTACATTTACCATTTTGTATTGCAATATAGGTTATTCTTTTTTCTATCATGTGAATATAAATATTGGTATGTGACTCTTTATATTATACAAGCAACTTACAAGAGAGTAAATCTGAAAGGAAAAACAGAACAAGTCAAGCATCGATGTACAACAAATCCATAATTAATATCTATGTCAAAAACCACATCTGAGAGGTGAAGTCCACACAATGACATAAGCCAGGAAATATAACAGGAATGTTTCCAAATATGAAGCAAAAAGACAAATGACAACCTAATTACCTCAGATGTTACTTGGGTACATGAACACTCTAACCCGTGCTCCCTGTAATGCATCAGAACTCAAAAACATCAGATACCAATAAAAAAAACGAATTGATAAAGCAGTGCTTTCAAATATTTACCATTGATCTGGGAGGAAGGTTTGACTTGAATTTAGCACGAACAACACCACTGTTACCATGAGGCCTTGTAACCTTACCCCAAATGCAACGGTAGTGGCTTCCATTCTTCTTCACCTTAGCCTTGTAAATATAGGCCATTCTCTTGCCAGCATACCATCCTACTTCTTCTTTGGTGTTCACTCCCTCGATTTGGATCAGGGATGTGTTGGGATACTGGTTTGACTTGGACCTGAAAGATGTTTCCCAGTGTAAGGCAACTAACAAGGCAATGGAGAAGCAAGATAAAAATAAAACCAACAAGGAAAGAAGCATTCACCTTTTGTATCCAAGGATTGTACCCCTCACATAGAGTCTAAAGCAAAAGGAAAAAAGGAGTGTTATGTTAATTTCAACAAGTTATGCAGTCATTGAGGAATTGTTTAATAGGAAAATAAATATATACAGCAGCGAACAAAATATGAATCAATACAAGAACAAAAACCAGTATTCAAATCATTTTATCTTGCTCCCTGAAAAAAATAACCAACCGGTCACTAAATTAATGTTAACATATCATATATATTTCTGTGACTATCCACAAAACCAGTTAAATCTGTAACAGCGACTACATTCCAATTCTAACAACCATCAATAAACCAAAACCCTTCAACTTCCAAGAACCCTAGTGGGTAAAATAACAAATCAACAATGCAGACCATGAAGTAAAAGAGGGCACGTTCGGTCTTTAAAACAGAATAAACGAGTCAGTTTTAAGGAATAAGGAATCGAATGTAAAAAAGTTATGATTGGTGCTTCAAAAGAAAAAAAGGCAAGTGTTGAAGACAGAGCGCAAAATTTAGCAATGGGCGAAATCTATAGGTCGTGGAAATGAAAGAAGGAATACCTGACGCGCTCTCCTTGGCGTCCCTTCACCATCTTCGTTGCTAGCTGCAGCTGACACACGACACAAACAGCGACACTGCGGCGTAACCCTAAAATTCTCAGAATTGGGTTTTTAGGGTTTTTATAAGAAGTTCGCAAGAAACTCTGCTGAATCGGGTTTTGAATTAGGCCCAATAGAAAATGTTTATAGGCCTTGCTGCTTCTGGCCCGTATTAACTGTTTGATTTGTTAAGGACAAAAAAATACATTTATATATGAACTATGAAACATACAAAGAAGTCGTTGGTACGTAAAAAGATTTCCATATACTTGAATGAAAATATATTTTATTAAAAGTAACAAAAGTCTGGGAGATTAAATGGTAAAACGTTCAATATCATCAACGAAAATTGAATATTTTTTTTTTATAACAACAGCTGAAAACACATGCACTATTATATGTATTCACTTTTTTTATTAAAATGGTTAAATTTTTAAAAGAATAATCTCTTAAAAAGTAAAATTTATAAACAATTACTTATTAAAGAGCAAAATGTGACCACAAAATTAAATCTTTTTATAGAACAAAATGTTGAGATCAAAAATATAGAAAAGGGAAGGAAGGAGAGAGAAAAAGAAAGAAGAGATAAGACATTTTTTTTATAATTTAATAAGAGGAAAAAGATTGTATTTAATGGGTCATAAAATTAATTTTTGTTAATGAGCAATCTTTTATCTCTAGTTTCACAAAAATGCTAGAATTTATATTAAAATCTTGCTATTTTTATGTTTATATGAACTAAAAACGTTTGAGAACTATGTTTCTCTTAATATATTTATCGTTAACATTTAATTTTATCTATTTTATATATAATTAAGTTTGTCATTTTTCACAAATAAATAATTTAAACTAACATTGTATCTTTTTTCTAGAATAACAAAAGAAAATTGTTTTAAAATCAGATTTTTTTTTTTTTAAATAAAAAGTGCTGATTGTAAGAGCATGAATAAATAACAAGCACTATTGGGCCCTAATTGAAGGCAGCCAGACCCATCAGACTAGGGGCTCATGACCTTAGCAAGGGTCTTTCTCCAAAAAGTCATATTCTTCATTCGCAACTTTTCCCTTCTCTCTCTAAAAAAAAGAAACCATTCTCTCTAAATATTGCTCTGCCTTCCCTCTAAGGAATCAACACACTAAATTGTTTAATTTTTAGTTTGAAGGTGCCTAAGCGTTCACAGCAGTAAGGGCTTCGCAGTGAACCAAATAATTTCTCTGTACCATTCTAGTAAGTGGTTCTTCTGTTTCTCCGCCATTTTGATACTTAGGGTTTGGGGGTTCTACTAATTTTATGCAGTTAGAACTGTTCTTTTTCTAATTCCGGTTAAGTCATAACTCTAAGAGTTACTTTCTACCGCCTATACGGAGGTATATAGGTATTGTTGCGTTCTGTCCGGGGGTGAGACTCCCTTAGGGCATTTTCAAATTATCTGCTCTTTGAGAAACCTAGGTAAGGGGAGCTAATTATTTTCCTTTGAATGAAATGTTTGAATCTGCTTGATAAATGTATGTATGTTATACTCTAGATTGTTATACTGCTTTGGACTGTATTTTTGGATTTTAAGTTGATTTAACGGATGAACTGAAATGTGCAAATTAGTGAAATTGGAATGTGGTATTTATGAACGTGACTGGTGTGGAATTAGCTGCTGTAAATTTAATGTATGGGAAGTAGATAGGAACATGCAGGAGAAATATATTTTTATTAAGGGTAGAAACTCATGAAAATAGGTAGAAGAAGATGGAAGGGAAAAGTAATGGGTGTTATATTTATCGTTGGACGCAAAGAGGAATGTTTTCACTACTTTTGGGATTGGAGCTTTAGAAAAAGAAAGATGAAAGTCTATGTCTAAATGCTGCAGTGGTGAAATTAAAATGAAGAAAAAGAGAATGGAGAGAGGCTTGGAATGGCTTGGGGTTCTTTCTGTTACAGGATAAATGGCTACGTGAGAATGAGTTCTAGTAGTAGTTATAGAAGTAATAAAACAAGGTGGAGTGATGAACATTAATATATATATATATATATATATATATATATATATATATATATATATATATATATATATATATATATATATATATATTTGTGTGTGTGAGTGTGCGCGCGCGTGCGCGTTGTGAGAAAGGAAGAAGAGTAGGGGTTCTGCCTGAGAGTGGAAAGCATTGTTTTTAGAAGAAAAGAAAGAAGACAACGAGCATGTTGATGTGGTGAAAGAGTTTCATATTTTATTTATATATATACATATATTGGGTGTGGGGTACACAACATATATAACATGTTCAGAGGAGAGTTCTTGGGGGCTTTCACGTAAAGCTAGAAATAAAGAAAAGAAAAGGTTTAATACCTATTTTGGTCCCTCTTTTGGTAGGTTCTATTCAAAGTGGTCTTCCCTTTTTTAAAAAGTTCACTAAAGTCTTACTTTTCGCAAAAACGGTGCACATTAGTCCTTTTTGCTTACGACGTTAATTTTGCTAACGGCAAAGCTGCCCAGTTGACAAATATTTGATGACTTGTAACGTTTTGGCTGTGCTAGCACTATGACTTCATTAGATGTGTAAAAAAAATAATTAATTGTGACGTGGAATTTAAGAAAGTTAGGGTTGAAATAAAATTTGAATTTGGGGTAATTAATTCTAACTATCCCTAATTACTCCCAAATTGGGAATTTCCATTCTCAGAAATCAAAAGTTGGGGAATTCTATGACACGTGCAGAGGTAGTGGCCTCTTTGTGGCTAGAGCGATGGTGTTGCGCAGGCGCACTTCTTCCTTCCATTTTCACGTGTTGGTTCGACTTGCAGGGAATCCTTCTTCTTCCTCTTGTTTATGTTGTTTTCTAATGCAAAGGGGATGTGAGACAGTGGCAACAAAGATGGCGATGGCATTAACACGATGGTTGGCGAGGACAACGATGACTTCGTGACTAGGGTTTCGATTAGGGTTTTGGAATTCATTTTTTCCTTTGTTTTTTGCGATTGTGGTTCTTGATGGTCACAAATTGGGAACTTAGGGGTTTGATTTTAGGGTTTTTGAAATTGGAAATTTTTCCTTTGGGGTTTTTATTCTTGATTTTTCTGGTGTTGCGACTGGAGGGGTTGGGATTTTCATTTTTAGATTGGATTTTTGTGGTGGTTTCTACAACAGCTGGCATGGCCATGAGGGTGGCGGCACAAGGAAGGAGAAAAGTTTCTACATTTGATTTTTGAGAATGGAAATTCCCAATTTGGGAGTAATTAGGGATAGTCAAAATTAATTACCCCAAATTCAAATTTTATTTCAACCCTAACTTTCTTAAATTCCATGTCACAATTAATTATTTTTTTTTTACACATCTAATGAAGTCACAGTGCCAGCACAGCTAAAACGTTACAAGTCATCAAGTATTTGCCAACTGGGCAGCTCTACCGTTAGCAAAATTAACGCCGTAAGCAAAAAGGACTAACATGCACCGTTTTTGTGAAAAGTAGGACTTTAGTGAACTTTTTAAAAATGGGAGGACCACTTTGAACAACCCTACCAAAAGAAGGACCAAAATAGGTATTAAACCAAAGGAAAACTAGTTTTGTTGCTTGACCTTGAATCTTTTTATAGCACTAGAAGATAATGGGGTGGGTTCCACTTCATAATTCTTAAAGGGATATTTCTTTGAAATATAGGTATGTGTGACCTCGAACTCCAAAGGCTATAGAATTCTTTATTCCCTTTATTTTTACTGAACTTCTTGGAAAGAGGTAGGTAAGTTTAATAGGTGGGGTCCATTTATTTTAAGTTTAAAAGGAAATGAAGCAAAATGATTGAAAAGGCAAGTTAAGTTTTATTTCTTAGTATAAAATGAAAAGATATAAAGGCTATACGTTGCAGTAGAAAAAGTTTGGTATAATAATATAAGTTTAAACCATTTAGGCGTCCCTATTTTTGTTAGGTATTCCCAATTTGGTCCCCTTCTTTTAAAGTTTCCCAATTGAGTCCTTATAAGTGCTAATTTGAAACAATTTAGCCTCTGCCGTTAAAAATCGTTAACGGTGTTAAAATTATGCACATATGGTTGTCTGACGTGATAAATGTTTTAGTTAAAGGTGAAACGTGGCACTGTTGAGAGGGAAACATGGCAATGTTAAAACCTGTTGAGTATTATTGGTCTTTATAGGGTCATTCGGTCAATCTTTTTCCAAATACCAATATCACAGTCAGTTCTTTCCTTAATACTTTTAGGTACCTAAATATTCGTACTCCCTTGATGAAGAGGGTATTTGCAAACATGCCTTTGAGTTGATTTTTGCATTTGATGAAGTCATCTCTTTGGGGCACAAGGAAAATGTGATTGTTGCACAAGTTAAGCAATACTATGAGATGGAGAGTCATGAAGAGAAGTTGCTCAAGTTGGTTTTGCAGAGCAAGATTAGTGAAACTAAGGATGTCATGAAGAGAAAAGCTAGTGAGATTGATAAAAGCAAGGTATGATTGAAGGATCTATGTTTCATTATGATGCTTATATTTAAAGCCTGGGATTGTATATTGTTTATTAAGTCACGTGTTCTACAGATTGAAAAGAACAGAGGTGATAAAGGAGGATTTGGTCCATTGCAGTCAATGGGCTCCGGTAGAATTGAAAATAGCTTTAGTGATTTAAGTATATCAAAGTGGAACTGGTTTTGGAAGCGGCTCTGGTTTTGGATTGACTATTAATCACAATTAATTTTAATCTAATTATATAAAATTTAGAAAATGAAAAAAGGAATTAGGGTTCAGTTCAATAAAAAAATATTGGGATTCAATTACAATAGAAATCTGAATCCTAATTTTTGTCGTTGTTGCGGATCTTCACCTTTCTACACTCCCTGTGTTCCCAATTTTAAAAATCTACCTCTGCGTTTTCCTTCGGATCAAATTTTGATCTCTCCGCTTGTTTTCGCGCAATGTCGTTGCCCTGAATCTGACACCAAATTAGAGTCCACGAGATTTCACAAAGTAACGACGACCACATCGCGAGAAAAAAACCTTTATTTCTTCGAATGGGGTTGGTGCCATCAATGTCGCGCAAGAGTGGCACATTCTCTCCGGAGATGGCAGAGTTGTTACCAATAAGGAGCATTGGTAAAACTTGAAGAATTGTTTTGATGATGCTGCAAGAAGTATTATCTAAAGAGAACATTAGATTTATTTAAAAAGAAACTTGTAGAATTTGGATGTAGTAGGAAAATCTTAAACCTTGTATTTTTAACTTGAATAATCGATTATGGATAAGCTATAATCGATTATCACTTGCATTTTGTACTAGAATAATCGATTATCATGAAGCAATAATCGATTATCACAAGTCATTCAGGAATAATCGATTATCACTTCATATAATCGATTATCACATTTTGAAAAACCTGTAACGGACTTGAATAATCGATTATCACTTACAATAATCGATTGTCAGTGGCAGTTGGGACTTGACCTTTCATATTCAGACTAGCTGCCTATATATGGATGCTTAGAGAACTTCAGAAATTGAACGTTGTGAACTTAGGTCTTTTGTAGAATACAGTTTGTCTGAGGAAGTTCTCAAAAGCTAGTTTTGTTCCCTTGCCTGGTCTCGTGAATAGGAGAAGCTTGCGTTTCGTGTGTCGATAGTCGGAGCGGTTCTCTTCGAGTTGGCAAGGTGCTCTGCCTGGTCTCGTGAATAGGAGAAGCTCACGTTTCCTGTGTCGAAAGTCGGAGCGGTTCTCTTCGAGTTGGCAGAGTGTTTGCTTCCGGTTCGTGTGTCGAAGGAAGCACTTCCAATTCGTTTGTCGAAGGAAGTTACTCATTACACTCTTCCGGTTCGTTTGTCGAAGGAAGGTGTTTTCTATCCCCTACTCATTTCATTATTTTGTAATCTGTACAACTATATTTTTAGTGAAAATCGTTAATCACTTTTTATAGTGATTAACAACTGGATGTAGAATCTTTTGATTCGAACCAGTATAAATATCATTTGTGTGATTTTTCTATTCCCCACACTCCTTAATCTTTTAGCACTCCAACTGTTCGATAAAAGTTTTACAAGAAATTTAAAACTGATAAAGGAACTTATTTTTGTGACCGAACACGCTTTCCGCTCTCTGAGTTTTAATTCCTCTGCGTTATACTCTTCGAACCATACCCCTCCGATACCAACAGGAGTATTTGATCAGGACTTTAGTCGGTAACCAACCCTTCCCTCTCTCGTCAGAGTTCTGGCGGAAATTGTTGGAGCTTCCTCTCAATGTCCAATGGTCGGCTCACTAGTGGTTGAATCCTAATTTTGCGTTGATTTTCGGAGTTGAGGTTGATCGAGGGAATGAGGATTGTTGGGCTCACTGCTGGAATAGCATCTGGGAAGAGCACCGTTTCAAATTTGTTTGAGTCACATGGTGTTCCCGTTGTTGATGCTGATGTCGTTGCTCGTGTAAGTTCCTCTTCTCTGTTTTTGATTTGGGAAAAACAATACAATGATCTGTGATTGTTTATTGGAATTCGCAGGTGTTAAGGAAAGGGAGTGGTGGATGGAAGAAAGTGGTTGCGGCTTTCGGGGATGTCGTGATTAACAGTTTTTAACATTGCCACGTTTCCCTCTCAACAGTGTCACGTTTCACCTTCAACTAAAACATTTAACATGTCAGACAATCATCTGTGCATAATTTTAACACCATTAATGATTTTTAACGACAGGGACTAAATTGTTCAAATTAGCACTTATAAGGACTCAATTGGAAAACTTTAAAAGAAGGGAACCAAATTGGGAATACCTAATAAAAATAGAGACACCCAAATGATTTAAACCAATAATATATTATAGTTTATGTATATTAGGATGGAGTTCACATCTTTAATTCCATGAAAAATAAAATACATGTGTAGAGGGAATGCGAGAAAAATGAAGAAATTGTGGAATGTGATGCAGGGGTGGTTTAGTATATGGAAGTAGTTGGTGTTAGGAAATTTATGTTAAAGGGTTTATATAATATATTAATATAGTACGTATTTTTATAAAGAAAGTATGATAATATATTAAATTAATATATTATATATTGAAGAAGGAGGAAGTCACGTATTGTATTATATATATATATATATATATATATATATATATATATATATATATATATATATATATATATATATATATATATATATATATATATATATATCATCTTGGTCATGTTTAGTGATACGGATGGTAAGTCATAGGAGGTTAGTATATTCTAGATGTTTTGGGAGTTTAAATTATTAAACTGAATAATTTTATTGTTATTTAAAGGTTTTAAGATGGATGATTTTATGTATATATTCGGTAATAATGATTATGAAAAGTAATAAGACTTGTGTTATATATTTTGTGACCGATAAGAAATATATATTGTTGAGATTATGTATGTGTTGATTGTGGCAAAAAGTATATGATTACAAAGTGATGAAAGTACGATCCAAGTAATAAATCAAATTCTATCTGTGTAGAATCTTTTGGTGAGATTCTTAGTGTTTTAGAATGAAAGTAGGAGCTCAGTCTTAGGGTTCTTCCTGATGCTCCAATGGCCTTTCTTCTCACGTAGAGAGGATTGGACCATGTGGTGAGGAGTAGCAGAGGTCTTAGTCTTGGAGGCTCCCAGTATTCTCCAAGGCGTGGAACAGGCTAACCTCGTGAGTGTGGCAGGGTGGGGAACCCAAGTTTCATAAGCCACCACGGGTGATGACCCGCCATAGCTCGACTCTCATTCTAAAGTCCGAACGAGTCAAGTCTAGTATTCAACATGTTAGGATGTATGCCTTAATCCGTTTTAATTAAAGTTAACTCTTGACTATTCTATGCTTCAT
Organism: Vigna radiata var. radiata; assembly: GCF_000741045.1. Classification (NCBI taxonomy): domain Eukaryota; kingdom Viridiplantae; phylum Streptophyta; class Magnoliopsida; order Fabales; family Fabaceae; genus Vigna; species Vigna radiata. The sequence goes on from NC_028357.1 coordinate 25,812,339, forward strand.
ACATTGTATGCTTTTATATATAATTAGCTCACCCTTGCATTGTTTGTTTGTTGTGTTGTGCCATGTTGTGTGTGCTTTCCTGTTGCAATGATCATCCACTTGGATGTGAGCAGAAGAGAATGAGGTTTCACTGGAGCATGTCTTGGAGGAGAATGAAGATGTTGCTGCCTAGACCCACAGGGCTTTCTTAGTTCTTTTATGTTCTTTTGAAAACACTTTCAGCTTAAGTTATTTTGATATACTCTCTAACACTTAAATTTTAAATTTTCAGCTATTTCCAGGATGACTGTAATTCTAAATACCTTAAATACATCTTTAACTGCTTTCCTTTATTATAATGTATGACATCTAAATTTTATATACATGTCGTATATTATTGGGATGTCACGTTGATTTCTTTAAAAAAATTAGTTAAAAAAGTTTTCTCATAAAACTATTTTAAAGTAATTTTTTTCACCACTTATTTTATTAAAGTTTTGCCTCTCTTAAAACAATAATAATAATAATAAAAGAAGTTATGTTACATTTTTTAATAATAATTTTATTATTTCTTTGTTATCTTTTTCTTCATGTTCTCCTTATTACATTATATTTATATTATGTCTGCTTCCACCTATTTATTGTACTTACGAATGAAAAAACATGGTTTACTTGTGTTTATTTTCATCATGTGTAAGTGATTTTGTGTTCGTTGAGGTGAGAATATAAGGGGAGAAACAATACAACAAATGTGAAATTATACAATTGCCCTTCCTTTTTCACACTACCGGACAGACACAGTGAAGTTCTAGAATTGCCCTCCGTTTTAGTTTTGGGCTTTTTGCTTTTCGCTACACTTGTTTCACTTTCCATACCCCCAACCCTTCTACTATTTGGCACCCCTTTTTTCATAAATTAACTTTAAACAACTACATTTTAATTTGAAATAATTTCATGAATTCCATTTTGTTGGTTTTATTATCACTTAACAGTTTGTTGCTTCTCTATTGCTTCCATTTGGGACAGAAACCGGAGAAGACAATATTGTCCATGTTGGTGTGCTTGCAGTTATGATTTTCAATGGTTTTGTTGTATGGATTTTATTTATTGAATGCAGGTAGCGGATGTTGTTATTTGATGATAAAAGATGAAGAAATATAACATTTGTGGTTTAATAATTTATTTATAGTTTTATATGTTCTTCAATTGTAAGGATTTTTTAATTTTTGTTTATTTGTATCCAATGAACAAGAAGCAACGAAATTGGTTGTGGTTTGAGTGAAAGCGAACATTGCTTTTGATGGTTTGTTTGTTTGTGGGACACATCTTGCATATTTTGAAAAACTTATTCCAAAACACTTGTTTCAAAAAATAGTGTACTCATTCTAGAAATATTGTTCTAAAAATCTTTTTCTCAAAATCTCATTCCAAAAATCTCGTTTATAAATCAAGTTCTATAAATTCTAAAAAGTTTGTCTGGAAATTTTCCAAAATCATTTTAAAAATTATGAGGTGTGCCACAAATTTATAGGGTTGCAAGAAGAAGAGGTCTTCGTCTGTTACCCTCAGCATTTGCTGAAACATTTCATTTATTTCTTAAACGCATTTCATTTGTTTATTAATTAATAACAATAATAAAGCAAAATTTATCTGTTAATGACACCTTAGACTTTTATGTTGACTTTGAATTGGGTAAGTTAGAAAGATATTTCATTTAGTTGAAGAATTTAAAAAAATTATATTAAAATTAATTGTTTGGATAAAAGAATTAAAAAAATGAAATTGAAATTTATTTTTTGGAAGATATTTCAAATGAATAAAATAGAAGATTTTCAAATATCCTAGAAAATATAAGAATTTTAAAAATTCATTCCTCTCACACTACTAATGAAGGTCGAGTTAAGTCACTTAAGCAAAAGATACAGTCAAATCAACTTGAATTGAAGATCGAGTCGTGTAAAACTAAAAAAATTACATGAGATAAAATAAATATTAAATAGTAATATGTATTTAAATTATTATTATTATATAAAATATTATGATAGCTTGTTTAGTTAAAAGCCATGTGTTGAAGAGTGGGGTTTTGGGTTCAAGTTTTATCTATAATGTTTTGATTTGTGTTTATTTCCTTAGTTATGTGGAGAATAGTATTAAATTTTATAAAATGGTAAGTAGGATAAAGAGATGTGACTCCTTATATGGTAGGAGTTTGTGGTGATAGGAAAGTCGTAAGGGAATGAATCTATACACAAAATTAGGTTGAAACGTAATTAGGTTAAGACAGAAACTTTGGGGAGTTGAGATCGTTGATTGGATGTGTGTGTGTGTTATACATGATTGTTTCATTTTATATTTGTATAATAGTGTTGTTAATATAGTTGTGTGCTAAGTTAAGGGTGTTGAATTTAATTGTATATTACATATAGTAATGATGTAAATTTAAGTTATGTGGTTGTTTGATAATATAAAATGGAATTGTGTTATTATAGATGTAATGCTTGCATATGTTATGTGATGATGTGCATATGAAAAATGTGTGTCCTAGCTAAAGGTGAGGAAGTTCTGAAGCTGACTTGTATGTACTTCGTCTCTAAGGCTTGAGGAGGAGGAGAGGAAGTAGTTTTGGATGGTAAGCTACATGATTATGTTTTATTATATGAATTAATGAAAGATTGAATGAGACATGTTATTATTCAATATCTATAAATTTAATTATTATTTTTTTAATTTATCTTTGCATGTTTGTGGTTATAGTTTTCAATTTTGATAATGGTACAACCAAATACTGACTTTTTCATATGGATATTTTCTTGATGAAGTTGTATCAACCAAATACGACTTTTTCCCTTTCCCTATTGAAAATTATCTTCTAACATTTTGAACCTTTAACCATAGATAACTCCTACAAACATATTTATATATACACAGTCACTAGATTGTGTACATTTATATGTGAAGGGAGAAAATTTTGGATCATGCTCCTGTCTATGAACGACTAAAATTAAAAGCTTTTAAGGTGAAATATTCATATAAGCAAATCAAGTGACTAAAATCTAAACTGTGATTTAATTTTGATGATCTATAATAGAATTGATGCTTAAGTACTATTTTGGTTTATGCTATTCACATGATACATTTTTTTTTTATATAAAAATTAAATCTATAATAAATTAAAATTATCACAAGTAAAGTCTTTGTGAATAAACTTTTAAACATAAATTATTACTAATTATTGATAGTTTCTTAAAATTAAATTTAAGTAAGGATAAATAGATTGAAAAGGATATGAGAGATTGTTAAGAAAAATCAAAGACACTTTTTGAATTCAGATTTTAGACTCTCGTTTTACTAGACTCGTCTATTTCGATTTTGCTCCTCAAAACTCAAAAAAAAAAAATGAAGATTGAATAAGAAATAACCTATTTATCATTTAAGTAACTTTCTGTCATCAAAGTAGAAAAGAAACTACAAAAATGAGCTCTATGACATCTAATGTATTCACTGTCTCGATCAAAACTTCCCTTTCACATTAATGCTCTACACTCACAACATTGATTTGAATTTCACACACAATAAATCATCAATGGCATAAATAGAAAAGGATCAAAACCTTTCAGCCAATCTAGCAGTAACTGCTCTTAGTTTGGAATACACTTTTCCTGCTGGTGATCCAAGAATCAGGCTACAAAGAGAATCCCTGGCAATCTTTATGTTGGCAAAAGATCCCAATATGTGAATTTTGGTGTCAGCAATCACGATTCTAGTCTTTGAAGCGTTCTCAATTGCAAACTTTGTTTTACCACCTTTACCAGACAACCTCCCAATAGCTCGAGACAAGTGATCCCCTCGAAGTGTTTTAACATCCTTGATCTCAAAGGACTCAACGTAGAGCTCATCCAGACGCAGAAGAGCAATGGCATCTATGACATCAAAACCCAGCATGAAAGCATGGACAAAATCAGCACATTTTTGCAGGTTACTGATATCAGGTGTATCAGCCCTTGTCTTCAGCTCAACTCTACGAGCCTTCAGATTCATTCGCACATCAATTTTCATTTGTTCATATATGGGATTATAGATATCCATCCAAGCTTTCTTGAGAGGGGTATATCGATGAGGTGGAACATTAACCTTCCGGAACTGAACCTGACCATCAGACATCTCATGAGGTTTCAAAGCCTCAAACTTTGGCTTTGGCGGCAAAACTTTGCCTTCTGATGGGATTGTTTCAACTTCCATGGATGATTGTGCCTCGTTTAACTCCATTATGCAACACCTTTTCCAAAGGAATCCAAAATAAGTTAGTTTTGAAATATACACAACAACAAAAAATACATATTAAACCACTTCTGCAGTCTACACCACACTATGCTGATTCCATGAAAAATGTACAAAATTTCTTAAAGTGTCTTAAATATACGATTGTTAACTGTGCCTCATTTGACTCCATCACGCAACAACATTTCCAAAGGAAACCAAAATAAGTTGGTTTTGAAATACACACAACAAAAGAAAAAAAAAAAGTAGAAATTAAACCACTTCAGCAGTCTTCGCCACATATGTCAACATCAGATAGCACATGTTTTGTTTCCTTATTACTATACATTTGTTAATTCTTCATTGAAGGAAATAAAGAGTACTTGAGGTTGATTTGTGAACCAAATGAAAAAAATAAAACACTTTTAAGTTAAATTAATAGTGAACCAAAAGACAAATTGTGAAACACATTAATAGGTGATCCATGGTACACCCAAAGATCCATCTCATCAACAAAGTTATGTTGTGTATCTAAAATGTACCAATTTGTTTTTCTTTAATCACCACCTCCTCCCCAATTTTCCAACTAATTTACCATAGACACAAACTCTACTTCACCAGTGTAGATGATGAAGGAAAACAAGGTACGCCCAAAATTTTTTTAAACAAAAAGAAAAAAAAACGTAAATCGATTCGTTTCAAAAGAATAAGGAAAAAATTGTAAGCAAAAGTATGAATGAAGTTTCCGTAAAACTATGAGAGTAAGTATTAAAGATATAGCGAAAGATTGAAAGAAAGAATACCTGAAACACACAACAGTACCACACAGATGCTGCGGCCTAACCCTAGAATTCTCAGAATTGAATGTTTAATGTTTTCATAAGAAAAGATCTGAAGGCATTCTACACGGCCGGGTTTTGAATGGTAACCCGGCCCACTTTGCATAGGCCCAATAAGTTTGCCATAAACCTAAGGTTTTTATTTCCTGTACCCAACAATTTATTACGACTTACCCTCAAATTTTCAAAATAAGTATTTCGGAAATGATTTCTAAAATGCTTTGAAATAGTATTTATGAAACAAAATTTGCGAAATAAAACTTTTAAAATAAAATTTGAAATATAATTTCCAAATGTGTAAAATGTATTTTGGAATAAAATTTTCAAGAAAATCTTGTAATTATGATTTTGTGGGCCTCACTCCATTCTAGCACACATTAATTTTGATTTTGTTTTTAAGGACACAACTAAAAAATTGTATTTATATATATATATATATATATATATATGTGTGTGTGTGTGTATGTATGTATAATGATCATATAATTACTTAAAATGTAGATTAAAAAAATTATTATTATTTCATATACATTCTGAGTGAGTAATTACTAATTATGCACATGGAAAGACATGGAAAAATTAATTTTAGAGTATAATTTGAATAAAATTTTATAATATTAGTCTAAATAAATTTGATTTTTCAAAAAAAAAGTACATTCAGATAAATTACATCATAAATTATAAGTGTTAATTCAATTTTATAAACTAAAAAAAAGTATATTTAATTATATTTTAAATCATTTTTAATTAATTATTTTTTATAGTAATTACATTTTAATTACTTGATCTTAAAAAAATATTTAAATAAAATTTATTAAGGATAACTAACGAACTCCATATAAATAAAGGAAATGCTCATTATGTGTGCGTTCTTGTCTTTCATAAAATGAAACTTTCAGTTATATTAGGCATGGTCCAATACTTAGCACTTAAAATGGAACAGTCCAATTGCATGTAGTGGCTCGTGAAGGAGATAACTCTAGAAGAAGCTTGTTTCCGTGGCATAACCCAAAACACGAAAAGAAATAGGAGAGAGGACAAAGCGAAAGGAGTGCGAGAGGCGATGGAGAGAGAAGCAAACGGAGGGCTGCCGAAGGTGCTCAGGCACGGTGGTTGTCGGTGTCGTAGAAGACAAAAGTGTAGATCGCAACAAGAGAGGTAAGAAAATCGTGCCCTTTTCTTATTTCAGTAAACATGAATTGAAACTCAGTGTTTTTGTACATCAAAGGGAAAAAGGGGAAAGGAACTCTATATATAGAGTTCCATGGGGAAAACAAAAACCAGAAAATAAACAGAACAACTGTCTTAGGACAGTTAGGAGAACTATAAGGTTCTCAATATCCTCCCCTCAAGCTGGACGGTGTATACTAACCAGTTCAAGCTTGGGTACAATAGCTCCAAATCTGACGCGATGCGGGAATTTGGTGAAGATATCGGCCAGTTGTTCATCGGATCAGACGGGAAGAAGATGCAGAAGACGCTCTTGTATCTTTTCACGAACAACGTGACAGTCAAGCTCTATATGCTTGGTCCGTTCGTGAAAGCTCTGATTATGAGCTATGTGGCGCGCGAATTTGTTGTCACGGTATAGAACAGGTACTCCAGATTCTTCGGTTTGAAGGTCTTGTAGGAGATAGTGGAGCCACTGTATTTCACAAAGTGGCTGCAAGTGCCCTGTATTTAGCTTCAGTGGAGGATCTGGAGACAGTCCTCTACTTTTTAGATTTCCAGGAAATGAGAGATGGCCCAAGAAAAATACAGAACCCCGTAGTGGATCTCCTTGTGTTGGGACATGTTGCCTAATCAGAGTCGCTAAAGGCTTTTAAGTGCTTAGGAGAGTCAGCTGCAAAAAATAACCCTTCAGATGGTGAAGATTTAATATATCTGAGAGAATGTTGAATAGCCTGATAATGAAAATAGGTGGGTGATTGCATAAATTGAATAAGAAGATTAATAGTAAAGCATAAGTCGGGTCTGGTATTAGTAAGATATAATAACTTCCCTATCAATCTTCTATAGGGTTCAGGATCATCCAAATAGTTGTCTTCTTTGTACAGTGAGCTTGTGTCTTTTAGGAAAGGGGTAAAAGAAGGCTTGCAACCCTGCATTCTGGTTTCCTTAAGTATGTCCAAGGCATACTTCCTCTGACATAAGTGAATTCCCTTCTTGGATCTAGGTACTTCAAGTCCAAGGAAATATTTTAGCTCTCCAAGGTTCTTAATTCTAAACTTTTTGTGTAAAAGTTCCTTTATGCTGTTAATTTCCTCCATAGAATATCCTGCCAACACAATGTCATCCACATATACAAGTAAAGCAGTAAAACTTGTAGTAGTTCTTTTAGTAAATAGTGAGTGGTCGAATTTAGATTGATTGTAATTGGCAGAAATTAGATATGAAGATAATTTTTCAAACCATTGCCTACTGGCTTACTTTAAACCATATAAAGATTTAGTCAACTTGCAAACTGTCCTCCTTTGTGGGTATTCAGACCTGGGGGTAATTGCATATAGACCTCTTCATTTAAGTCACCAAGTAGAAAGGCATTGTCAACATCAAGTTGATGTAGGAACCAATTATTTGAGGTTGCAAGGGCAATGAGAAGCCTAACAGTGGTAAGTTTGGCCATAGGGGAGAAGGTGTCCAGGTAGTTTATTCCTTCCTTTTGAGTATATCCCTTTGCTACCAATCTGGCTTTGTGCCTTTCAATGCTGCCATATGCTTTATACTTGGTTTTATAAACCCATTTACACCCTATGGGTGTTTTTCCTGGTGGCAGCTCAGTTAGGATCCAAGTATTGTTGTCTTGTAAAGCTTTAATCTCTTTTTGCATAGCTTCCACCCATTCACTCTTGACCTTAGCTTCATTATAAGTCTGCAGTTCCTTATTGTTTGTGATTGCCATGGTGTATTTTGAGTGTTTTTCTGACAAATTATCACAACATAACAAATTAGAAATCGGGTAAGGAGTTTTAAAACCATTTTTCACAGATAAAGATTGATTGACCTGATGGACATAATCTCTTAGGTATTCTGGGGTCTTTCTGAGTTTGTCAGATCTCTTATTTTCATGATTTTCCTGATTATCAGTAGCGTTGTTGCTGTTGTTTTTATCAACAAAGATCTGTTGTTGTTCTTCCTGATTAAAAACATTTAAGTCTTTGTGTCTGTCTTCAACAAAAGGGTAATAATCCCTCAAAAGATCATTGAGAGAGTCAGCTTTCTCTTCTTCTGTGATAGTGTCCTGTCTGTTTCCTTGCACATCATTGTAAGGAAAGATGTTTTCATGAAATATAACATTTCTGCTTATGAAAAGTTCTTTGGTGTTTATATCTAACACAATGTATCCTTTAACACCACCTTTAAATCCCAGAAAAATACCTTTTCTAGCTCTAGGATCAAGTTTATTTCTGTTGTTCTCTAGAGTAGAAGCAAAACATAAACATCCAAAAGCCTTGAGATCTACGTAAGTTGGTGGTTCATTATAAAGCATGTCATAAGGAGTTCTATTATCAAGAATGGGTGAGGGCATTATGTTTATCAAATAGACAACATGCCCAACAACATATGACCAATAAGCATTAGGTATATTAGATTGGAAAAGGAGACTACGAGTAACATTAAGTATGTGTTGATGTTTCCTTTCAACAACTGAGTTTTGTTCAGGAGTCTCAACACAACTTTTCTGATGATTAATTCCATGCAAGTCATAAAAGTTTTCACATTTAAATTCGGGTCCATTGTCGGATCAAATATTTTTAACCATTTTGTTGAACTGATTCTTGACTTTAATGATAAAATTCTGCAATAAGTCTCTTGTCTGTCCCTTATTGTTCATTAGAAAAATCCATGTATGNCTACTATAGTCATCTACTATGGTGAGGAAATATCTATGGCCATGAACAGAAATCGTGTTTAGGGGGCCCCATACATCATAGTGAATAATCTCAAAGCATTCAGTAGTAGCAGAAATACTTTTTGAAAAAGATAACTTATGTTGCTTAGCATAATGACAAGTGTCACAAACAAAATTAGTATTTATCTTAACATAAGGAAACTTTTCACATGTATGTCTTACAACTCTATGTCCTGGATGGCCAAGTCTAAGATGCCACAGGTTTACATCAACATTCTTAAAAGAAAAAACAGTTTTTGAAGTGTAACTTTGATCCTGTTTAGGAAAAACTTGTAGGTAATAGAGCTCATTCCAAGAGTTAGCATATCCAATCATCTTCAAGGTACAATTATCCCTTATTTGGCAATGCTTAGATGAGAAAGTTAGACTGCAATTCATATCTTTGATAAGACTTTGTACAGATATCAAATTAAAACAAAAATTTGGTATATAAAGAACATTGAAAATGATAAAATCTTTGGTAAACTGAACTGTTCCAGCATGGTCAGCAGTGAGTATAGTGTTATTAGGTAATTTGATAGAAATCGATTTAATTTTGTAGAAGGTAACAAAGTTAGTTTTGTAGAAGGTAACAAAGGTAGCATGTTCAACACTCCTACCTTGATTTCTCCAATTCTGATCAGGTTTTCATTGGCTATTTCTTTCAGCAAAGTTTGCTAGAATCTTGGTCTCTGTAGGAGTTTGTTTCTCTTGTCTTTCTTATTGGATGATAAGTGAGAAAACCCAGTTGATATTGGGGAGGGGATCCATTAACAAAATCTGTGTCCTAACAGTAGTGTAAGAGTCGTTTAATCCCTTCAGAAAGCATATTACATGCTTGACTTCCCTATATTTGAAGGAAACTTTAAATAAATCACAGCTGCAAGGAGTTGCACATGTGCAGGTAGGTATAGGCCTCAAAGACTCCAGTTCTTCCCAAAGGATTTTCAGATCTGTAAAAAATTGACTCACCCCTCTTTCACCTTGTCTGATTGAATGTATATCTTGTAACAAGTCAGAGATCTTAAAGTAATCTCCCTTGGAAAATCTTTCCTTGAGCTCATCCTATAATTCTTTTGCCTCTTCGACATAAATCACACTTTCAACAATGTGTGGAGACAATGTCTTCGTGATCCATGAAGAAATCATCATGTTGCATCTTTCCCAGGCATCATAAGCAGCATCAGTTTTCTGGGGTCTTTTTATGGTTCCATCAATGAATTTTACCTTATTCTTGGAAAGCAGAGCTCTCCTCATGCTTCTGCTCCAAGATGCATAAATATTCTCGTTCAGAACTTGAGTAATGAGTGTGAGGCCTGGGTTTTCACCTAAGTGTAGATAGTAAGGACTTGCTGGGTTGGATGCCTGATCTCCTTGATCCATGGCAAACGAAAGAAAGCAAGAAAGAAGCCCAAGAAGATATCAAGAACACCGGAAGAGCAACGGAAGCAGAATAGGCACTAGACCTGCTCTGATACTATATTAAGCATGGCCCAATACTGTGCACTTAAAATGGAACGACCCAATTGCATGTAGTGGCCCGTGAAGGAGATAACTCTGGAAGAAGCTTGCTTCCATGGCATAACCCAAAACGCGAAAAGAAATAGGAGAGAGGATAGAGCGAAAGGAGCGCGAGAGGCGATGGAGAGAGAAGCAGACGGAGGGCTGCCGGAGGTGCTCAGGCACAGTGGTTGCCGGTGCCGTAGAAGACAAAAGTATAGATCGCAACAAGAGAGGTAAGAAAGTCGTGCCCTTTTCTTATTTCAGTAAACATGAATTGAAACTCGTTGTTTTTGTACATCAAAGGGAAAAGGGGAAAGGAACTCTATATATAGAGTTCCATGGGGAAAACAAAAACTGGAAAATAAACAGAACAACTGTCTTAGGACAGTTAGGAGAACTGTAAGGTTCTCAATAAATTACAACCACTTTTATTTTAAAAAAAAAAAACAACACAAAACCAAAGATTTATTTTTTAATCCTATATAAGAGAAGCAAGCAGCATAATCCAAAGATTTTTAATGGAGTTGATTTGTATACTATAATTGAGGCTCAAAGATTGCTTTTCTCAAGAGCAAATAAAAAACTAATTTGTTCTTATGTTCTGAACGATTTACAATAAACAATTAATGTAAGAGAAACCAATCCTTCAATTAGGAAATTTGTAATTTTACATACTTCATTTACAAGTGGTATAAGGTACATGTTCAACAATTACGAAGATGCTATGGTTATTTATATGATATTTAATTATCTAGATTTGTTTGTAACTATTACATGTAATGTTAATTGGTGTAAAATTTATGACTTTGTTATATCAAAAGAATTAATAACTTTAGATAGGTTGGGTATTTTTTGTAAAGTATATAAAATGAAGTTAGATCAAATGATGACAAATTTCATGAAGAATAATTTTTTTTGTTATATATGAATCATTTTTAATTACTAAGGATGTAAATTATTCCATCTCATTATTTTTTCGTGATATTAGAGATGTATTCTATGGAATTCCAAAAAAATGACTCTCACATGCTCATATATTACTATGTTTGGCTAGTGAAAACAACTTACAAAATGCAAAGGACATTGATGAAGTTATCTTTGCTAAACTACTTCATCCATATTTGTATCCAAAACTTCAAAGGATGTTGCAACATATATGGTCCATATAGAGCTATTATACAACTCACCATGCATAAAAGAAGCAAGGTGTTCCAAATTTCATCTTAAAAAAAGATAGAATATGTGCCTTATAGTCCTCTTCTTTTAATGAGATATCAAACCCATGTTAATATAAAATATTGCAACAAGTCTAACTTAATCAAGAATTTGGTTAGATATGTGAATAAAGGTTTTGAAAGAGCAATAATGAAAATTACTAATAATCAAGGTAACTTTACAAAAACACCTATTGTCGATAAAATAAATAGACACTTTTATTGTAGATGTTTAATACTATATGAGGTTGTTTGACAAATTTTTGGTTTTGATGTTCACACATATGACTAGGTGTTCAAAGATCAATATTTCATCTCCTACATCAACAATTAGTATTGTTTAAAAGTGATGAACTTGATGTCATATGAAACAAGAACTAACATGCGAATACAATGTTTTTAACTTGGTTTGAGACTAATAAAATTGACAATGAAGGGAAGAACTTGACCTATGATAAATTTTCAAGCAAGTTCGTTTAAATGGCTCAACAAAAGGAATGAAAAATAAATAAATTAAAGTTATAATATTGGTAGTCTTTAGACCTGTCAAACAAGCCCATAAAATGGGATTTGGCCCTAGCCCATGTGGGTTGGGGCCAAAAAAGCCCTTTATTAAAAAAGCCCCTTGGACTAAAAAGCTCTAAAGCCCCATGGGTCAGGGCCAACCCATGGGTTTTCTTTTTTACAGAGAAAACTAAATACCTAACAATAAATTGCATTTTTGTAGAGAAAAGGAACACTTGTGTTAAGTGTTATAACTTGGAAAAATTAAATAAGAAAACTAGTCAGGATATAACATGAATAGGAAAAACAGCGAAACGATATAACACCTAAAACCAAAAATAGGTTCATCAATTCAAACATCAAAAAAGAAAAAACTTGAAAAGTAACCTCAATAAGCATTCATAATTTAGTCAAACAAATTGAAACACATGTCATTATCAAATTCTTCTGTTGGCTCGTCCTTCTTTTCCTCTTCCTTTGCTGCAGCAACTAGAGCACCAAAATCAGCATCAAGAGTAGCAACAGCAGTTGGAGCACCAGAATCAACAGTAGGAGCAGCAAAACCAGCTGGAGCACCAGAATCAACAACAGGAGAAGCAACAACAGCCACTGCAAATTTGCTTGGGTCCTGCATTTACAATGAAGTATCTTTTAGTCACAGCCTCAAGACTTTCAACCTTAAACTGCAAAAACAACTTGCAACTTGCAAAGGAAAACCACAATTTGAAGGTAAAGATTTGCACTACCTATCCCCACCAAAACCAAATCCCAAGAACAAGAAATCTAGACAGTGGGAAAACCCCTACTCAAACCGAAAGCAGATTCAGAAACACCTCCCTCAAAGAAAGAGATAAGATGCCCAAATGAAGATACTTATATCCCATATCCCCAAACACCAAAGTATGTAGAACATGGACCATATGGCAACAACTTGCAAAAGAAAAGGAAACCTGGTCTCCAACCAAAAGAATTAACTAGCTATAATTCCAATGAGTACTCCAGCTTCTTCCAATGCTGATCAAGTCCTATAAGATCACATTGTTATGTTCCATCACCGAGATAAATGTACTTCTTCTCTGATGTAGCATCAACCGAATTTTGGATCCTTTCCATCACCAATCCCTGTATAACATTATTAAAAAGTGTCGACCAATAATGGTTTCAAAAGTTGAACCTTTGCAAGTAATATTAAAAAAAGTTATGTGCTTAATAAAAGTGATATATAATGTGAGAAATAAAGAAAGAGTTGGAGTTAATGCAGTTGCCTTGCACATGTTTGGTGGACAAAGATTACATCCATGAGAAGATTTGACATAATCATGGTACGAGCAAACTCTGAGAATCCCTTCTTCATTAACATAGCTAGGGTTTGCAGTGATCTCCGAGAAACAATTCCAAACCCCATGATGCTTCAAAATTGTTTCAATAAAGAAACTATTTGCATCACTCACCATCTTCAACTCGCACCTGAACATAACAATGTGATCTTAGGTTCTATAAAATCAACATGATGGTAAATGGCATTTTGCCAATAACTTGGAGTACTATAAGCATGTAATCAGATTCAATTAGCAGAAACCATGTTATAATGATGCAGCTAATGATGCAGCTAATGATGCAGCCAATGTCACACAAAATGTTACAATGACTACTCTCATTAGTTGTTATAAGACTTATGGGTGTGTAGTAATCATAATGGAAGAGACTACTTGCACTGACCAGGCTGAAAATTGGTTCACAAGGACTGATGATTCTACTTTGACTATTCATTTTGGAGAGGTTCTGATTGCCATTTTCAAATCTGTTACAAACAAAAGAGTATTTTTAAAATTTTGGAGAGGTACCAGAGTCAAATATTGCATGAAACTCAACATCAACAACAAGATCTTCCACAAAAATTTGGGTTATGCTGATGTTATAAGTTGGACTGCAGGGATTAATTAAGCACCAGTACAATTAGACACAAGAATTTTTACCAAAAATAATTCTTGTGTTAGCAGCATCTGTTATATCATCATATGTGATTAAGTTCAACACGTTACATCTGACATTACAAATCATATTGAATTTTAAAGGACTATCATTCTACAAAAATTATAGACAATAATTAAAAAAATTAATAATTAGAAAGTAAATTAAAGCTATGATGTCACCGAGTCTACTTGTGATCACTTTCACTACCCACAATGTTGAAGACTTTCAACATCTTCTAAATGTTTAGACTCATCAATATCCACATGACCAAAAATATCTTCAACAATTTCATTTATCATAAGCAATTGAAATACAATCAAACCACTAGTTTAGAATTAATAATTTAATGTAAAGTACGTATTTTTAAAAATAATAACATATACACTTACCACTAGGATTTTCAGAAAATCCATATAACCAATTTTGAGTACAAATCAACATTTGCACATGCTCAGGAAGAATGGAACTTCTATATTTTGAAAGTACATGCCCACCTTTACTAAAAGTTGACTCTGATGCCATTGTAGTAATGGAAATACTAAGCACATCTCAAGCCATTATAGATAATATTACAAAGTTTTTCTCATTAGTCTTCCAATATTTGAGCACATCAAAATCTTCACTGTCTTCATTAGCATATATTGCTGGTTCATCTAAATAAACATCTATTTCGTTCTTTCCAATGATAGATTTTGATTCGTTCTGACACATTTTAAAATCCTACAATGCATTACATATTAATTATCAAAACAAAACTGGAAACACTGAAAAAAAAAATGAACACTATATATAAAATGCTTACCAAAATAATCCTTGATCTCTTAAACTTTTTCCCTTCAGTATTGGGCTGAGACATCAAGATGGATTCAGTAGGTGATTAGGAAAGAGGAATACTACAGGTAGAAAAGTTCTTTACATATCCTTTAAATAACCTCTTGAACTTCTCTAACACTTTCTTTGTTTTCTCTACACAGGTTAAAGGATCCAACTTTTTATAACAATATGTTATAAAATCAACCTTTAGTCGTGGATAAAGAATAGCTCCAAAAGCTAACCCAATACTATACTCCTTCCAATACTTTTGAAACTTTTCTTTCATATTACAAGCCATGTCAAGGTGACATCTTCATTCAACAAATTTTCTTCAATGATAAGCTGAATTTTCCAACTTTGCATAAAATACAAGTTTGAAGTGGGATAAGATGAACCAGACATCATCTTTGTAATCTCATAAAATGGTTCTAAAAATTGACATATTTTCTCTCCCTTATTCCATTCCTCAGAAGATATTTTCTTCAATGATGAGCTGAATTTTCCAAATTTGCATAAAATACAAGTTTGAAGTGGGATAAGATGAACTAGACATCATGTTTGTAATCTCATAAAATGGTTCTAAGAGTTGACATATTTTCTCTCCCTTATTCCACTCCTTAGAAGATGGACAATTTTTATAATTTCTATCAACCACTTTGAGCATTAGAAAAGCTTCCTTATATTTGATTGCACTTTCAAGCATTAAATAGGTTGAATTCCATCTTGTAATCACATCTAATCTCAAACCCATGCTCATATTTATACTGACATCACTAACACATTCTTTGAATTTGAGAGTTCTTCCATATGATGATTTAACATACTTAATACTCTCTCTAATACTATGGAGTGCTTTGTCAATCATCTTTAAACCATCTCGAACTATCAAATTAAGAGTATGAGCACAACATCGTTCATGGAAAAAATCACCATCACATAATAATTTTTTATGAACACAAAGATGACTTTTCAGAATGTCTTGCAAAATATTATTGGCAGAAACATTGTCTAGGGTAATTGAGAAATTTTTCTTATCAATACCCCATTACTTTAGGCAATCAAACACAACACTTTCTAGTTCAACACCTGTATGTGGTGGTTTCATTCGACAGATGTTAAGAATCTTACTTGTCAGATTTGAGATTTCCTTTTTATTGGTGGTAGCACTCTCAGATGGACCAGGAGTTTCAGATGAAGATCATCAACCAAAATCAAAGGGTTACTCTTATGGTGGTCCATATTTAAAAGCTATTGCACACAGCTGCATAGATAAATGAACAATATTTTTAGTAGGTGTTCAATAAAGATATTTTTGGGTCAAGAAAACTGCTTTTGAAAAGAGAAAGACGAGACCCATAAAACATGGTTCTGCTCTTATTTCAGCAGCTATTGGAGGTGTGTATATATTCTACTTATTTCTTGATCTACTGGTAACTACTTTAAATATATTCTGATTATACATTTCACACTATTTCTCGTGTTTTTAGAATATAAAGTAATATTTTTAAGAGACTTAAATGGTTAATTATACTAAAAAAATGTTAAATTTTAATTATTTGAAAGGTTAGTTTTTATCTAACCAAGAAAAGTTTTGGATGATGATGCAATAAATTAATAATAAAAAAGCATACATAAAAGTTGTGGACAAAAATTACTCTGTGAAAGGAAAATGAAACTGTGAAAACAAAAGAGACTTGTTTAATGTGGAATGTTGACAATTTTATTTGGTTTGATCTTGATAAGATACACCAAACTTTCATAAAAGATAATCATTTCTTTAATAAGGACCTTATCTTATGGATGAGACTGACACGTTTGCCTACATGTGATATTATCACAAACCATCACATGCATGTAACCAAAATAGTATCTTCAAAGAAAATCATTACTAAAAAGCAAAATACTAAAGCTACTATTTACAATATTTATTTATAGTATATTTTTATTTAATAAAAATTAAATTACTATACTATAATTGTGCATAAATAAATACATTTATTGCCTAAGATTCCTACAAATAATATTAAAATTTTAGAACATTTTCTATTTATTTTCATACGTGTATTCAAGTTAATCCAAACATGTTCCAATCATAATATTAATTGTGGAAGCAACAAAAGAAGAAATATATCATTTAACAACATTGAAGAGCAAAAAGTAGTTGGAAAGAAAAGAAAAAACAGTAAAAGAATTCATTCCATGGAATGAAGTATCCAATCAACAATATATAAGCTAAAAAGCTTACAGAAGGAGGGGCTCTGTTCTAATTCAACGTCAAAATGTAGATTCAGCGTCAAACCAAATGATCTACTTGATGGATCAATGAATAATATTCGAGAAACAACCTAAATTACACACAATGCACTTAGAAATTGAAAGTAACTCTGAAAAGTAGTAATATGATTGGCAGAACAAAAGACAACTAAAAAACACATCAACCATATATCGAACCCAATGCAAACATCCATCAAGGCAAATGAGTGTGATGACACTCTTCAACTGCTTGCTAAGAAACTCAGAAAAAATGAGTAATTTTATCTAGGTACTCTCTCTATACACACATTTCTATATATAATCATTGTCTCCTGTAGTAGTTGTTGTTCATTGTTAAAATTTCATCACTATATTAGTTACGTATATGGTATGTCTCAGGCACACAATTGATGACTCAAGAGCGCAGAAAAGCCATCTGGACCATATATGGTTTGTGCGATTTATCCTCAATGGCATGCTACAAAAGCTTATCAAATAAGGCTTGTGGTCCATTATTTCTTTGTTTAAATTGAAATTGAAATTGACTACACTTTGTCCATTGAAGTGTGATATAGAAGAACAAATTAACTAGTGGATGGCCCTAATGTTTCTCACATCACACCAAAGGCCTTGGACAGGTGGGAGAAAAGATCATATGATGTTTTTGAAGGGCCCCCTTATGATATGCATGATGCTGCCCTCTTAGATACAGTCTCAAAGTACCCAGTTGATATACAGGTACACCACTGCACAAGCACCAAAACTGGACTCTGAAATTGAACATTTTACCTTTCATAGTTTCTAGGGAAAATAAATCATTGTTTACATCAACACTCAAACTAGTCAAATGAGTGTTTACATCTCACACTGACTATACATAGACCATAATATGCTTTGACAATCCTTACCTCAGGAGCTAGTTTTTCATGTTTAAATTTAAGATGGTATCAAAGTTTGTCACGGATCTAACATTGGGTCACTCTTAAATTTTCAAAAATATACCTTGACACATGCAAATTTTCTAAAAAAATGTCTTATTTGAATGTGAAGGAGTTGTGGCAGTCAACCTTTTAAAGTAGAGTTAGCCAAACCCAAATTCAAGAACAAGGAAAATGGAGATTATAGTGTTTACCAGAAGTGAAATCTGGAGGCGGTGATGTTGTGGTGATGAGATTCGGCGAGGTCTCAGCGGAAGAGAGATGTTGCGGTGATGAGATTCGTGAACTTTCGGGAGAAGAAGAATGTTCGATCGATGAAAACATTGATTGCGTATATGTTGATGTTTTAGTGAATGATGAAAGAAAAAGTACTTTGATTGAAAAAGGGGGCTCAACCCACCCTGAAGATGTCCCAACCCATTTTACTCAGGGCTTTTGGGGGCTGGGACTTTTAACAAGCCCCCTGTTAAGTGGACCACTAAAACGAGGCCTAATTTTAAGTAGGGTCAGGGTTGACCCATGGTTAGTGGATTAAAATGGCACTTCTAGTAGGCTTACATATTCATGTATGATCATGTGAATTGTATTATAAAGACATACTGATAAAGAAAAAAATTTGTATTTATAAGGATAACATAATGATAAGTAACAAATAAATTTTCTAAGCATATTATTGTTATGCTTTAGGATTATTAGGAGATGATGATGAATTCCTTGATGAAATCAAATAGGTTGGCAAACTTGTTTTGAGACACCCTACAAAAGAATAGGTATTATTGACTGTCAAAATTCATCGAAAATGTAAAAAATTTGTCAGTGAGAAATTTTCTCTAATAGACCAAAATCTATCGGTAAAAATGCAGTCAATAATATTTACCGACAAAATTTGATATTTGTTGATAATTACTGAAGGACAAACTCGTTGGTAATTACTAATGTCATTTGATAATTACCAAAGGATATATCTATCGATAAAATGACATAACATTACCCATGAATAATTCTATCAGTAAATGTAATGCATGTTATAGTGGGTAAATGTAATGCATGTTATAATGGAGTGAGTTATATTCTCTACACTTTCAATACTATATATCCCATACAAACAAGCAACAAAATGGAAATTATATATACATATTGTTAGATATATTATATTATTATATCTTTGATAGATATCTTATCTTTATCTTTTACTTTTAGTTAGTTTGTTATTATTATTTTAGACTTAACTCATATATTTTCTATTATAAATAGAGTATCCCATATCTATATTCAACAAAAGGAAGATTAATTTCATATATATTTTTTACTATATTGAACACATAACACCTAAACAAAACTGCTAATATTTTAATAGAATTTTATATGTATTTTAAACATTAAAAACTTACAGATTTATATTGTGTTCACCTAATAATCTGACATTGTTTAGGAATTGAAAAATATAGCAATTTAAATACGCTTTCCTCTTCCAATCATACAAACACCTTTTTAAGAATAAAACAATGATACGAATTTCAAGTTCCAAAACAGACTAACCTCGAATAAAATGATTCTACGAGAACAAAATCAAGATTCCAAAGATAAATTCTCCTTTCTTAAATCAATGAAAAATGATTCCAAAAATAAACTATTGTTTCCTTAACTATCAAATGAAGTCAATGGACTTGAAACATATTATATTTTAATTTTTAGACTTACAAAATTATGATATTACATTTTCAATATTATTTTATATACTAATTTTAATATTATTTTTACTTCTATTTAACTTTTAAACCTTATATTAAAAAGTTCTTTTACTAGAAACTATTCCAGGTTTAAAAGTATTAATAAGAAAAAGAAGATACCTTGCTTGAACTAGAGACCAAACTTAAGATTTAAATCGATGATTTCAAAGGATTGAACAATAAGTTGAAGGTGAAATTTTAAATATACTTAAAACATATATTTACTTTATGAATGTGTTCCTTGATTTGAAAAAAAAATCAAATTTGGAAGATATTTATTGTTAGAGAAATCCAACTTCAACTTAAGAGAAACGCTATTCCTCCACAATAAAAACACATTCTCAAATAGACTTAAACAAATTATCAAGTACACTTTTTAAAAATATAATTAATTATAAATAAAAATACGAATTTTTCATAATATTAACTTTTTAATATTATTGAAGCATATGCATTTTATAAAATTGATATGATATTATACAAACCATAAAAAAGGGTTGCAGGGTGTCAAAGTTTGGAAAAGATTTCTATAAAATTTATTACTGAAAACGTCTTATTTGAAATTTCTTTAATTAAAAGATATAAGTATATAAAAGGTAAAATACCTTTTTTGTCCCAGTTTTGGTTACGAATATTCGAAATGGTCCCTATTTTATCTTTCTGTTCAATATAGTCCTAAAAAACTTAATTATATTCAATTTAGTCTTTTTTCTGTTCAATATAGTCCTAAAGAATGTAATTTGTATTCAATTTAGTCCTTTTTACAAACTCCGTGAACCACAAACAAGGACTAAATTGAACACAAATTACATTCTTTAGGACTACATTGAATATAAAAAGGACTAAATTAAACATATAATTACGTTCTTTAGGACTATATTGAACAGAAAAATAAAATGGGACCAGTTTGAATATTCGTAACTAAAATTGGGAAAAAAAAAATTTATTTAACCTATATAAAATGATTTATTTAAAGTAAAATATGAATTCTCAAATAAAGCTAAATAAAATTTATTTAGAGAATAAGTAAATAAAAGAATATATAAAAATGAATCTTAAAATTGATTTTTTTTAAGTAAAAGTACAAGTTTCATGAGTTTTTTTTTTTTAATTCTTTACTAATTAAATAAAACTGGGTATGCTTATTAAAATTGTTAAACTGGTTTGTTAAAGCACTTTATGTTGTTACCACAGTACACTTTGTTTTAATATTTATTACTTCTAATAAAATTAAACTAAATAATAAAAAATATATTAAAAATTATGTTAAACCTAAACCCAGAGAGCATAGCGTTTATTGTGGGGGAAAGCGTTTATTGTGGGGGAAGTTGTGAAGTAAGAAAAAGCACACGAAGCGTGAAGGAAGGGAAGCAGAATCAGCGATGGCGAGAAACTGGTTGTTTCGATCTTTGGCTCTTCGACATGCGATAAAGAATAGTGTTCGGCCGATCTTCTTCAACGCTCACCACCGCTATCTCTCAGTCCCACCCAAACCATCTCTCTTTGCCACCGCAATTGCTTCCTCTCAACTCTCTCTCCTCCCATCCTTCCACCACTCCCGCTCCCTCTCCTCCGCCGCAGGTCTCTCTCTCTCACACACACGTTCTGCATTGCTTGATTTTTATATGCGAACGAAAGGAATCGCGTTATTTTATTTGCTGCGCTGTGTGCATTATTCACCTTTGCATTAACCTCTATTCCTGAATTCGCTTCCTACCGATACTATTTCCACTTGATGAAAACGAATTTATATTTTTAATTGTTTTAAGTTTATTTCACTGCGTCGGAATAACTAAGTCTATTGGTGAATTATTTTCAGGTTCTTCTGATGTTGTACTTGTTAATTCAGAGGAAGAGTTCAACAACATCCTTACCAAAGTCAAAGGTATGTGTATGTTTTGTTGCTATTTTCTTATAGAAGTTTGTTATTCCATGAATTTGCAAATGGGTTTTTGTACAGGTCTGTAAATATATTTTATTCTTCTTCTGTTTTGTTATTCTTTTATATGTGGATGAATCTATAGAGAGCTGAATTTTTCTACCTGATGAAATTCTGTTCAATAGATAACTCGTTGCACGCTGTCTTCTATTTCACTGCGGTTTGGTGTGGACCTTGTAAGTTGCGGTGACCCTTTCTTATGTTGACTTAGATATTTCCAATGAATTGTAATTATTTTACTGTGCTGTTTATTCTTGGTGATGCATGTGTGTGACCATTGCAAAAGAATAATTTGAGAGTATTTGGTGTATGTATGATACGAAACAATAAATTATGCTCCCAGTGAATGTGAGATCGCCAACTCTTTCAGAAACGCTAAAGAGAATATGTTTTGTTATGTACTCTAAACTTACAAACCAGTTTTTTGCGCTTGTTTGAGTTGAGTAATTCATCTTTTGGCGGATAGAAAAAATTATGTGGAATGTGCATGCCATAAATTATTGGTTTTTCACAAAGAGGTGGTGTTTATGATTTTGTTGTTTGTATATGTTTTTCTTGATGTCTGTATTCTATAGAAAAATTCTCACTGTTTTTGTGGTGTATACTTCTGTTTAGGCAGGTTTATTTCTCCTATAGTTGGGGAGCTCAGTAAGAAGTATCCTCATGTGACAACATATAAGATTGACATCGATCAGGTACGGAGTATATTAATTGTGTGATCTGTGGTTTTGAATCATGAGCCAACCTACAATTTATTTAATAGATTTCAGAATGCCACTTTTTTTTCCCTTTTTGTTATCTTAGATTGAATTTTCAATAAGAAGATGTATCGCACAGTTGAAAATAGCTTAAAATTCATATTCTGCGTGAGTCTAATTATATTTTGGGCGTTATAAAATATGAATGTAGGACACATAAGTATGCATGTCTTGTAGTCACTGACTCGTTATCCATTTGTTGTTAATATATAAAAAAATATAAGTCACAAGTTAAGACTTGCTTACTAAGATGCTTGAAAAGTGATATGATAACATACAGACGTAAATGCTTACAAGGAATCACATGATCAGATTTACATGCTTTGTACTTTTTATTATGTTGCTACTCTTACAAAGTAGTTTAGGTCTAACACAACTTCAGAAAATCAACTTGTAAAGTGAGGATTACCTTCATTTATATAGACTTAGTTTTTTCCCAATTCACCTTATATCCAACATTAATGGGCTTGGAACGTGGATAGCATGGTAAGTGACCCTTTTTGTGGATCTAGAGTAGACTATGATACCATCTTATAACATGGTTTAGGTTTAACTCAATCTTACAAAATTAGCTTGGAAGTTGATGATTACTTTCATTTATATATTTTATTTTGACACTATTTATAGTCAGTATGAGACTTGGGTTTGGGCATTTGGTGGTTTCTCCCTTTTTCATTACTTTTTTGCATGTTAAACTTAAAAGTATGTTTTGCGCAATTTTAATGATTTATGGCTTCAAGAAGTTTCCATGTATCAAGGTGCTTAAACATTCACTTTCACTTTTCCCAGGAAGCAATTCAAGGCACATTGGGCAAATTGCAGATTACATCTGTGGTAATTTATTTGACATTGTGTTAGAAATTTGTGTTCATATACTGCTTGTGGTGATAAAACCTGTTTTTTGCACATGTATACAATAAAATCTGGTTGTAGATTGTTAATCATATCAGGCATTCATCAACAATTTGAAACTTCTCCCTCTGTTTATTCATCTATTTTTATTAATGCATGCCTCTTTTTGTTCGTTTCTCTCTTTCTATTATTGCTTTGATAATTTTTAATGTATTTGGTAAACATCTTTGTCAGTGGATTATTATTTCATTAACGAAGTGGTGAAACCCTAATGATTTGGTAAACATCTTTGTCAGTGGATTATTATTTCATTAACGAAGTGGTGAAACCCTAATGGGAGGGGTGAATTGAACTATCACCATTTTTCAAAATAGGATAACAAATTATTATTGAATTGATTGATCAAGATCACAGCATATCAATTTAAAGCAAGATTGAAGATACAAGATATACGAGAAGTATAATATGCTGTATAACAAGTAAAGAAAAGAGAGAGGAGAGAGACTCCAGATTTGTGGTGGTTTACTCTATCACAAGAGCTACATCTAGTTACCTAATCACCCTGATTAGACCAATCTACTACATTTTCAAGTTTCACAAGAACCTCTTAAGAAAACTAGAAAATACAATACGCACACAACTAGATCTTGAACTATACAAGATCTCTAGCGACACTTAAGAAACCCTATCACAAACAACACACTTGGCAGCCCTAGTTAAGATGAATATACCATAGAAATTACAGAAAAGGAGCAAGATCACTTGGACAAAGATACAACACAATAGAGAAGAAAAGATATGAAGGTTATTACAATGTGAACTTCATAAACCAAGGCTTTGAACCAAAGATTAAAGCAAGAAGGCTCCAAGAAGTGTTTTTAATCTCAGGTTAGAGTCTCTCTTAGTAGGCAAAGTGTTTTAGTTTCAAAAATAATGGTTTTAATTTCATATCATATATGGTTTTGAAATTAGAGAGATATAAAGATTATGGTAGTTGATAGTTTTAATCGATTAAAAAAGAGCTTACTAAGATATCGTAGTTTTTAATTGGTTAGAACAATATTCTGATATATTAAAATCAGTTTTAAGTGGGTTGGATTGATTAAAGCAGAACAGTAAAAGCAAAACTTGATATAAGTGATTTTAATCTATGTAAACTCGTTTTAATAGATTAAAACAGACAAATTGACAGTTTTGGATTTTAGGTGATTATAATTGATTAAATCGTTATTTAAAGCGATTCAAATGTTCTTTCTTGCTTTCCAACAAATCTAAGAACATTTTAACGGATTAAAACAAATTTTAATCTATTAAAATAAAACTAAAAACCACAAAGGGTACCAAAACACTTTCAAAGGCTTTCCAACTTAACAAATGATTAAGTTAAAGGAAGCACTTATGACACGATCAAATCCACAAATTACAATCTAAACCCCCAGATCAAACACAAGATCAACATCTTCAAAGCTAATGTGATCATCAACATAGCATATTGTGGTTAGAAGGATCAAATTTTCAAGCTTGTAATCACCAAATCTTAAAAATTCAAGCTTTAATATAAAAAATATTCCATGCTTATTCTAGTTCGGCAGTGTAAGTTGTGTGCTTTCAAACCCGTTCAACCGAACTACAATTTTACAGTTTTGGTTGGGTTAGTTTTTTTTTAGTGCTTCCAATTAACATTGGGTTAGGGAGTTTTAAACCCGATGAACCCAACCTACCACAACTTTTTAATAAAAATACTAATTGTCTAATAAATCTACTGTGTAAAACCAGTTTTATGTTTTATTATATGAATATTGTTGTACGAATACTAGGGATAAATATTTCATCTCGCATATGCTATAAGAAATAAATATCAATGTCATAGTAGAATATTATCTATAATTTCTTGTCTTGGGACCCCATTCACTGAGTTGCAAAACATATCTATGAATATTATTTTATCATTGCTATTTTGACTTTCCAGTAATTTTAGAATTACTGGTTATGTATATCTTATAAGTATCATCCTTAGATTTCAAGTATTAAGAAATATTAAAATTATTTTTTCAGGTATTTTTCTTTAAGGGGTGATAAGGTTTTCTAATTACTTAATCTGATAACCCATCTATACCCAAACCAATTATGGTTGGGATGGATTGAGTTAGGTTGAAAATTAGATTAAATTCAATGCAAACTTAGGCCACTTATATATCTCTATTCTAAGACCTAGCTTTAATTTGTATACATGCTCAGGTAAGCTATGCTATCATTGTCAATTGACTTAAATATGGCTTATCAATTTAAATTTCCACTGATTTATCTGTCATTGAACAAGTGTGCTACAGTAGCGTTGTTTTTAATATCAATATGTAATTGTGAAGTCACTAAAGATTTTGGCAATTTCAGACTGTAAATCTCAGCGTGGCTTTTGTTAACATGAAATTCTTTACTTGTACTCTAAGATTTAGCTCTTCCCTTGCTTAAGAACTTTTTGTGGTGCATTAATGGTGATTATGAAATTCTTCTATGACTAAGGTGATTCTTCAGATTTTTACATGTACATAACACGCCATTTCTCAATTTTTTAATATTCAGTGGAGAGTAGAAAATGCTTTATCTCTGTCCTTGCAATCTTATCTTAAACGCTTCACTGTAATATCCCTCCTCCTAAAGGTTATAACTTATAGCAATGTTTTTACCTTCTGCAGCCTACACTTCATTTCTTTCAGAATGGGAAAATGGCCGATGTTCTTGTAGGTGCTGATGTTGCACGATTGACCAATATTACAGAGAAACTCTTCAAGTAATCCTTCGGAGTTTTATTTTATGTTATGCTTTGTGAATATGAGCATGCACTGGGAGGCTGTTATCTCCCTCTGTCCACTAGGATTTTTAAGTAACATTTGCTTTTCAAGTTGTAATGCTCTGTTCTGAATGTGATTATTGATCTGTTGTATAATGTTACATGTATTTTTCTTTTTCCTTTTGTAATTATGCATTTAGGTATGGACAGATAACACATTCGAACCTACTCCTTTACATACATATATGCATGAGAAAAACATTCTTTGTTTATGTATTTTCACCCACTTGATAACTCATTTCCTGGGTTATCCCCTTTCCACCCTAAAGAGAAACATTCTGGTTGAATAAATTGAGATGTTTCTGTTTCGTCACAGGAAGAACTGACTTTGATTGAGGTGAGAATGTTGCTGAATGGACGATGAAGTACAGAATGATTAATTGTAGCTGCTTAGAAGACCAAGGCACCCCCTCCTTATTGTCTGGTTGGCATAGTATTGGAAGTGTAACCTACCTTCATCATTTGATTGTATTTTTAAAATTTCCATCTCAGAAAAGAGAGAATATTGAGAAGTTGGAGATTCTTAAAAATTATCATTCTATATTAAAACTTAATTGTTGTATCGTAAGAGTCGTAGTTTGCATGTTGTTTCGTGGTTTCTGAGCGCCCTTTTTCAGAAGTGATAATTTTAGATCACGCTTTGTTCTTTCCGAGCAACGTAGTACGACTTTTGTGAAGTACAATGAGTTTCACCTCAGGCGGCTTCAGATTGTCAAAGTCATCAAGCCTCGATGTCTTGTCTCTTCCAAATATTCTAACGTTCTAGACCATTCCGTCCAAGGCCTATTTGGGTTAAAAGCTTACGTACACTTTACTGACCAAGTTTCTTTAGGCTTTCACACCTCAGGGTTCATTCAATTAAACAAAAAATTCAAATTGTATGGAAGATTTTAATATGAACAATGATACTTATATAGATAATTTCTCAACTGCATAATAGGTATATGAAATTAATATTAGCGAGAGAAATAAACAGAATAAAAGAATGATTCCCTTGAGATTAAAACTGATAAAGAAATATTCTTAAGGGCTCAAAAGATTCTTTTCATGTTCTACTATTTATAGTGATAAAGAGTTGATACAATAGGAAGATGGAAGGTTAAGGAACTGTCCTAGACTGCTACGTACAATCATTAGAGATAATCCAACACATTACTCCCTACTTTAGTCCTATTGACTACACTAAAATAGGTAGATTTAATAATTATTCTAACACTCTCTTAAGCTGGTGAATACAAATTGTATGAACCAAACTTGGAATAGATAAACTCAATTTTGAACTAGATGATTTGTCTTCAAGATTATGAGGCAAACAGATGTGTTATCACATGTCAATGAACAACTAACAACAACTTATGAACTTCAAAAGTGGACGACGAAGAGCAATGGTGAACAATGACAAACTACAAGGATTGAATCCCCATCTCTGAGATGGATGGGTGATGGGGCCTGTAGTGGTTGAAAGCTACAAAACTACAGGGACAACTATACTTATGTGGCTTGAACTGCCATATTTGGCTTGCAGTGTCTTAGAACGGAGAGCAGTGGTTAACAATGACAAACTGCAAGGACTGAGTCCCCATCTCTGAGATGGATGGGTGATGAGGCCTGTAGTAGCTGAAAGCTACAAAACTACAGGGACAACCATACTTATGTGGCTTAAACTGCCATATTTGGCTTGCAGTGCTTGGAACCATACTTCCCCTTACTGTGAACGATGGAACCATACTCTCCCTCACTGTGACCAATGGAAACAGTGAAATTATTGACTGGAATTGGAAGCATCATAGTTGCTTTGGGTAAACACACATAAATGAAGTCGACAAAAGAGATTGGCGTCCTGCAGCAACAAACAACAAATCTGCAAGGACTTAACTGTCTAGATCAGCAACAAATCTCCAGGAAATAACTGTTCTACAGAGGCTTAACAGCAACCGACCTGCAGGGACTACACTACCTTGCAGCGAGTTAAACTTTCTACCCTCACAACTGAACGATATAAACGTGAAGGTGGAAGAACTGGTGAGAACCAATCTGTACGAGGGTTTGGACAAATCTGAAACCCATAACTTTGAAAGATTCAATTCAGCGGGCGGTCTCAGGTAACAACTCCACGTGAGCTGTTACAACAGGCATCTGCAGTGCAAAGAGCCTTTCACGTGGCAGAAACCAAAACACTAATCTTTATTTTATATTTATCTTTTATCTTTATCTTTTATCTTTTAGTTAGTTTCTTATTATTTCTTATTTGTATTTTGGGCTTAGCCCATATTTCTTCTATTATAAAATAGAGAATCCTATGTGTGTATTTAATACAAGGGAGATTAATCCCATATAATTTTCAGTATATTTGACATGGTATTAGAGCCTAATGTTCTTTTGAGGAAAAAGTTTCTGGTGCATCTACCACTACATCTACTGCTGGCTGCGGCGACGTCATATACCGTTGTCGGCGACGCTGTTCTCTACCGTTGTTGTCTATCGCTGCCACTATGAGAGATTAAGTTTCGACCGACGATCACATAGTTTTGATCGTCTTGGCCAGGTGACTACAAGTGACTACCATGCCATTAACAACACCTTCATCGAAGTTCCTTTTAAAGTTATGGATTTGCTCCCTTTTTCGTCGTGCATTGTGGCATTTTTGGTAGTTATTTAGAGCATTGAGGTTACTCTTTTTTCCTTTTTCTGTTCTTTTTTTCCTTTTTCAGGTTCTTTGATTGAAGAATTTTTATTTGTATAGTTTCTCTCTCCTATTTATCCATGGCTTCTTCCATTATTGTCTCTTTTGACCTCTCTTTTTACCATTGCGTTTGACTCGTCCATATATGTTTTTTTTCATGGAAAAGATGGTTTGTTGTTAATTTATTTATAGCCGTGGTGACTCTTCAACAATTACCTCTTTATCCACTGGTGGCATTCTTCAAGGGCGATTTGCAAGAAGAGATTTACATGGAGCAACCTCCCAGATTTGTTGCTCAAGGAGAGTCTTCTGGGTTGGTATTTTGTCTTCTATGTCGTCTTGCAAATCATTAGCAATTTAGTGTCTCTCGAGTGCAAATGCAGATATTTTCACTAAGTCTTTATGGATTATTTTAGTAACAAGCTTGGTACATATGATTTGTATGCACCAGCTTGAGGGGGAGTATAAGAACCTGAAAATGGGGTTAAAAAGCTTATAAGAGTGTTGTGCTAATTGAACCATATTTTAATTGAAACACATCAATACGTATAAAATTTTTTTATAACAGTGTTGGTTCATTATGCTCAAACACTGCTTCTCTCTAAAAACCATGTTCATCAAACTCTCTTCCTTCTCTCTAAATTTCTTCACTCCTAAATCATTTCTTTTGCAATCAGACAACATCTAGAAGATCTTGAGACCAAGGACAACAATTCTAACCGAACAAACTCTTTGTTCTTCACTTGGTAAGTCATTCCCCTTCTACTGTACATTTTAAGGCTGTGTTCATGCAATAGATTGGGGTTGCATGCAACTCTTCTTGCATTTTTCCCAATTCTAGCTTCGATTAGGTTCTAAGAAGTTGTTTTCCATCATCTAATGATGATCTGTAGGTGCCTTTAAGTTGTTTCTGTGGTGTGAGAAACTGTGAGATAAGCTTTGAGCTGCATTGTGAAAGTTCAAGATAAGGGAAACTGGGCTTTTGCTTTTCTGTTCTGTAGATTAGGGTGTGCATGAGATAAATGGCTATTTGAAATAGTAAAATAATGCATGTATGAACACCTTTATGTAGGTACTGTTTTTACTGGATTTGGTTAACTTGCATGTGAATTTTATTGTTCAATGTCTATCATATAGTGCAGTTGTAGAAATTATGAGAATTTTGTTAAATAGAGTATTAGATCAATAACTAAGAAGAATTGGGAATTTAAGGTCATATTACAAGAACTAGAGTAGTCAAAATTATAATTAGGGTTTACAGATAGTCCTAGCCAGTTTAGACAACTTAGGTAAGTCATATGTGACTTGTAGGAAGTGATAAAATGGTTCAAAACAACTTCTAATTGGTAAATTCAGATTTAGCACCCTAAGTCCATCAAATGGAAGTCTTAGAAGGAAAATTGATGCATAAATACTAAATTATGGGATTAAGAATGCTTAGAACCAGTTAGGCAAGTCTAATTAATCACATAGATAAAGTTGGGAGTGTTAAAAACTCATTAAAATGTCTCAGATGCACCAAAATCAGAAAAATAAGGTTGTTGTCAAATACTGATAAGAATAATCGATTATCTCACTTGATAATCGATTATTCTAGTCAGAACATCATATTTTCTTCAAAGTTCACGTAAATAATCGATTATCATAAGTAATAATCAATTATTGTTGTTAGGAAATTATCTAGGACAGTTTTAGGTGGTTTTCGGGGTTCCGGGTATCATTTTTGGACGTTCCTTAGGTCTTTTTGGGGGGTTTTGGACCTTTTTGAAACTGTTGGTGACAGTTTAAGAGTCATTTTCTTTGTTTAAGTATGAGTTTAAGGGTATTGGGTTGTTTGGTGGCTTTTCTTGGGCTGTTATTGTCTGTTATGTATGTGGAATGGTTTCATGCGATTTTTGATGACTTGTTGGGTTGCTTGCGGTCTTTTAAAGTATAACTAATATCATATATATGTTTGTATGCAATGTAAAAGTGAAAGGTTATATGTTTGGATTCAATGTGATAATATTATGGTATTCGGTTGTTCTTGGCTTGAGTTAAGTTTTAAAGCGAAAGTATATGAATGTAAGAGATATGCATGGTGTGGAAAGTGACAAGTATGATTGATGGACATAATTCCATGATCCTCAAGGAAGGTTACATGGTGGTGCCCTGTAGTTGTTGTGATTGACCGTATGAATGGTTGAGTTCCAGATAGGGTTTTTCCTGACATTCTAATGATCATCCATGCTCAATTAGAGAGTAATGAGTCATGTGGTGAGAATAGTAAGAGGTCCCAGTAATAGGTGCTACGTGGAGGCCTATTATTCGGTAAAGGGCTTACACTTGTGTGTGGTCGGGTGAAACCCCTCGACAATTGCTTTGCAAAGTAGTAGGGCCACAACAAGTGCACAGACCCCTGGAACTCGACATTTCATACTAGTCTGGATGGTCAAATCACGTGATCAGCCATTGGTGTCAACAAAATGTGTTCAGTCTTGGTCTGTATTGTGTTATGGTCTCTGCATGCTGTGTGTGTGATTGTATAATATGATGGTTAGTTCCATTTAATGTATAATTTGTTAGAATGTTTATTTGCTTCCTTGTATGCATACTGTTAAGTATATGTTAGTTTGAATTTGGACTTATCTTGCATGTTTTTCAACCTAGCTTACCCTTGCATTGTGTGTGTTGTATGTGCTTGCTTTTCCCCTTGCGATGATCATCCAATCCTTTGAATGTGAGCAGTAGACGAGGATGTGCCCTTGGAGCAAGCACTGGAGAATGAAGAAGGTGTAGCCGCCTAGTGCTTAGGATTATTCTTAGTTGACTCATCTATTTTGAAATACATCCTTTCTAAGTAAAGTTTTAAATTTGTGGTCAATTTTGGATAATTGTAAACTTATAACTTTATTTTTATTATTAAACTGTTCTAACATATTATAATGTTTAATCATTCGAAAAATTTGATATAATTTTTGGAATGTTACAGGGAGTGTTAGATATATTATCTTTATTTTATATTTATCTTTTATCTTTATTTTTATCTTTTATCTTTAGTTAGTTTCTTATTATTTCTTATTTGTATTTTGGGTTTAGCCCATATATCTTCTATTATAAAATAGAGAACCTTACATGTGTATTTAATACAAGGGAGATTAATCTCATATAATTTTCAGTATATTTAACAGAAACCATGGTTGGATTACCATAAAATGAGAGATGGCATCTAAAGGCCAAAGAAGGTTGAAGGCGGAAGAGGTAGAATTGACAACTAACTGTGGAGGTAGTGATTGGTTGCAGCAGCGACATAAGCGGCAGATGAAAGAAGGACTAATCAGTGCCACCACACAAGAAAAGGAAGAAGAACCCATTGATGGTGACCGAAACCAAAATGTAGATTCTGCTCTGGAACGGATGAAATCAGACATCAGAATGCAATAACCAAAAGGACCAAACCAGAACGAAGAAACTAGACCGAGATTGGGCGATGCGAAAGCGAGAAGACGAAGATGTTGTGAAGACAACGGAGATGGCAACAATGGTTGTTATGAAGGATTAGAAAAGAGAGAAAGAGGTTCGGCAAGTCGACCGAAAGCGACGCAGTGTGATTCTGACGCCGGGAAGGCGACACGTTACAAACACACATCCAAGCTCAGTTGGAGAAAGGTGGCACGTTGAGGTGCGTTGAGCGAAAGTCTGGTCCTGACTCCGGCCGGGTTGACCGTCGCTCGAAGAGACGATCCAGATTCGCTGATCACTAGTCGAAACTGAGACAGTGGCCGGTGGTAGACAATCGACTGCGACGTACGAAGACCCGCGACAGGTAGCGGCAGTGCACGACAAAGTAAGCAACAAAGGTAGTGGCCTTTCTTGGGTTCTTTGAAGAAGAGACTTCGTGTCTCTTTGATTCAATGTGAATATGAATGGCAGCAAATGGGAATGCCAAAAAGGAGCCCTACTGGTCCAAAAGGAAAAAGGAGTGGGTCCTTATATCTAGGCGAGATTATGAAGAAGAGACTCTTAAGAGAGGTCGCCAACAGCCAAGTGGTCGACCGCCGACGGACAGCTGTTAGAAGATTAGATAACCTACTATGATATTATCTTGAGATTAAAACTAATAAAGAAATATTCTTAAGGGCTCAAAAGACCCTTCTCATATCTATTATTTATATTGATCGAGTTCATACAATTCTATTATTTATATTGATAGAGTTGATACAATAGAAAGGTTAAAGAACTGTCCTAGCCTGCTAGGGTACAATAACCCAACACACTAATTATTCTAACAAATTCCAACGGAGATAACTTCGCTTTAGTCTAAAAATAACTTGACATTTACGCTGGATAAAAGTAAGAATTTAATTGATATATACTTGAATTATATAAATTTTAATAACAAAATGATAATACTAACATTACATTTTAATAACTTTAAGTTATTACTAGATATTGTACATTACATTTTGGCGCAACTACCTCATCTCCCCTCACGCTTCCATAAACAAAGTAGGCACGCTTCATCACAAGCACAATCGACCCCTGAAAATGCTGCCAGGACTCAAAAGTAATGACCACGAGGTTACCAGTAGGGCGTGTTCATTGGTACGTCCCACTATAATGCGTTTTCTTCAAATGTAATGCGTTTCCTACCGCGATGACGGGTTCACCTTTTCTGCTGTTTGCTATCCTGTTCCGTTGACATATGGATGAGATAACAGGTTTCTTTCTTATATGCATACAATTTTCTGTATATCATATGCAAAGTTGCAAGTGTCATAACATAGACGGACTACTGGAATGTGATGATTTCACGATTTTTCTCTTTATCAAGATAGAACTAGGGGTTGCAATTGATCATTTTATCTTTGAGTATCAGTAAGGCAGTTGATCAGTTACAGACATTAACAAGCATCACCAAGTTCACAAATGTGATTCTAATTGG
The DNA here is from genome assembly GCF_000741045.1 of Vigna radiata var. radiata. Taxonomy (NCBI): domain Eukaryota; kingdom Viridiplantae; phylum Streptophyta; class Magnoliopsida; order Fabales; family Fabaceae; genus Vigna; species Vigna radiata. The sequence continues at coordinate 25,846,239 of NC_028357.1, forward strand.
GGATTGGATTCCAGTACTTTGCAAGACACGTACGTGGAATGGAACATTAACCATTCTTTGTTGATCTCTTGGGACTGACTGAGTTGGCCGTTTGGCCAAAGAGATGGGAACTTGTGACCATGATGCCCCCACTAGAGCCAAACTACACGATTCATATTTATTCACAAATTCTACAGTATGTAATTTCCCTTTGAGTTACAATCACATTATAACACGGTCTTTAATTCCGTGAATATTGTGCTGAATCGAGAGTAAAATACAACCATAAGACCACAATCACAACCAAAACGCAGCACTTATAAAAAAAAAACATAAAATTTCCAATTCAACGGAGAAGTCTATCAAAATTCCTTACTATAAAAAACCAAAATGCTAATCAGAAATTGATTAAAAAAACCCAAAATATTAATATAAAAGGTGCAACGAATGTAAAAGAAGATAACAAAACTATCTCATAAGATCTTCGAATACATTGGAAAAAGTAAGATTGGGAAAGGCTTAAGAAAAATGTGGAGGTTATCAGAATCTGAGTTTGGTAAAGAACCACCTGTTCTTGCCGGTCTTGAACCTTTCCTCCAAGCGCTTCTTGGTCTCCTTGAGAGCGGTGACCTTCTTGTCCTTGGAGGAGAGGACATCGGGGTTGACGGCGTCCTTTAGATCCACGTCGAGCGTGTAGCGCGTGGGCATGAGATGCTGATAGTTCACCAGCTTCACAAAGGCCTTCACCCTCGATTTCTTCGCCGTCTTCTTGGCGGAGTCTTTCTTGATGACCTTGCTAGGGTACTTCTTGATTCCAGCGACCAGACAATGGCCGTAGGGGCGATCCCTGGTTCCGTCGTCGAAGGTCCTGACGATCACCGCCTTCCGCCCCGCATAACGCCCCTGCAGGACGATCACCGCCTTGTTTGGCCTCAGGAACTTCACCATCTTCCTCCGCTCTAGGGTTACGCTTTCCTCTCCGTTGCGATTCCTCTGCACAGGTGCACTTCCAAACCCTAAGTTCAACTTTTATATCAAATGTCAAAACCCTTTTCCGTCATCTGGGTTTAGGCCTATTATAATTGGGCCCGTTTGCGTAATAATGGGCCTTTCATCTAGAGATGTTTATTACTTGGTTTAGTTCAGATGATTAATTTTTATTTTTTATTAAAAGATTATTGAAACTAAATAATATAACGCAAATATTATTTATTATTTAATTTAAGGGGTACCTATATTTTGGACGCCGAGTTAAAATTCGTTTATGTTTCAACATATAATTTTGTTTCCAAATTTTAAATATAAATTAATGTAATTTTTTCTAATGTGTAATATTATGATATTTGTGTTATTTACATTGTTAGTTTGATTTAAGAAGCAAAAGAAAAATATGTTTGAAAAAAATTATATTTTTCATTCTAAAATTTGTGGACTGTCTCAAAATTTAAGAACAAATTTTAAATTCGATTAAGCTTAAAAACTAAAAATATACGTAATATATAAAAGATTATTGGTTTGAAATAATTACATTTTCATTTTTTTCTCTTTAAATGTTTTCTATTGAAATTTAATTATTTTATTTAGTCAAACAAAAATTAGTCACTAATGATAATTTATCGGGGTTACTCCCTGTACCTCCCTAATTCCATCCCCCACCCCCATTCCATTTTTACCCTTTACTCTATTTTTTTTATTCCAATTTTATCCTTTAGCAAAAATTTATATTTAGAAATAAAATTTTATGATTTTATTCTCCCACCCCCACCTAACCTATTTATTCTTTATTTTATCTTCATGCTTTCATCTTTACGCTTTCTTCTCAGGAATTTTTTGCTCTATTTTTCTAGAAATTCTTTCTCCCATTCTTCTTGTATTTCAAGTGATAATTGAGATATCGATTTCTCCTGGAAGAATTTGTCCTTGAATTA
>NC_028357.1:25848605-25860120 GCF_000741045.1 Vigna radiata var. radiata
TATATATATATATATATATTTTGTTATTTTAATTTAGATATAATTAAATAATATATTATAAAATAAAATTAAATTTAAATACTTTATAAATTAATTATAAATACAATAAACTAATAAAACAAAAAAAAAAATTAAAAACGTAACAAAATGAATTGAAAATAAAAAGTTAAAATATAATTAATTATAAAATAAACTAAAAACATAAAAATAGGAAACGGATGTCGACATCCGTCGACGGATATCGACATCCGTTTCAGTGCCTGGACGTCTTCTTTTTCAATACACACAACACAGAGCACACAAATAATACAGAAATCAACACCAGACCATAGAAACCTCAACAAACACACCAACCAAATATCAACCATAAAGAAAGCTACCCAATCTTACACATTACATACATTAAAAAAAAATAGAAGAAACGAAAAGAAACTAACCTGTCGAAACGAATGAAGAAGAACCACCGCCCCGCACCGCTGCAACACCCGCCGCACTAGCACCCTCCGCGCCGCCGCACACACCGACTGCAAAGCACCAAACACAACCGCATCAAAACGAAACCAACATCTACACCTCTCCGCACCGCGCCGCACCGCGTCGGACCGCCACACACTCACCGCACCGCCACCCGTCGCACACCAACAAGCCGCATAAAGCAACAACAGGTTCAGAGGAGGACTGGGAGAGTGAGAGTTGCAGAGAGCATTTGAAAATGAAAGCTTTGGTGGGGGTGGGAATACGCGAAGGAGGGAATCTTGAGTCTGTGTGTGTTCAGAGGGTAAAAGAGGCAGGGTAGATTAACTTTAGTAAATAGGGGTATAAAGGTAAAAATAAAAATAAAAAAACAAGGTTATTTTTGTATTTAAAAAAAATCCAAAAAAAATGGGGGGTGGGGGATGAAATTGGGGAGGTACAGGGAGTAACCCCCTAATTTATCCTACACACGCCATCTTGATGGGTTGGGTGACCCAGCATTCTTTTCTTATTTTTATTTCATTAAATTTTTCTTTTAAAAATATTTTTAACTTGTTTTCATATTTTTTAAAAGTTTTTATTTTTAAAATTGGTTCATATATACATATAAATGAATATTAAAAGAGTATTTAATCACATAAAATATTTTCTAAATTGATTAGTTAATGTTTTTAGTTAGATAAATTAAAACAATTATTGCATTTTCATGTTAACTTTTTATAACTAATAATTGGAACTTAATTTATAAGTGTTAATAATTTAAATTACAATACTATTATACATTTAGAGTTTTGAAAAATATAACATAAAAAAAATACTTGATGGAGTCATTTCCGTTCTAGCTTGATGATTTTGACTTTGAGTTCTCAATGTCTCCAAAGGGTTCTTCTTACTTTCACAAGCGATTAAGCTTCTAAAGCACACAAAATACTTCCCTCGTTACATATCTTGTACTAACCAAGCAATCTAAAAAACCAACTATAAATTTGTATAACAATGGAACACGAGAGAAGATAATGCATTAGTAGAAAATATTAAAAAGATAAAAAATATCAAAATCTCATAAACAATCATAAATCGTAAAATATAATAAAACACCAAAAGGTTGTATACCTAAATAAAGAAAACCTAAAATGAGAACTTACCCATTGAGAGAGGTTACAGTGACCACAAAATAATGACAACGAAAGGACAAAGAGTGAGCGAAGAAATTGAAGACAAAAGCTCGAGAATGCCAGGTTCGACGACCATCACCGTGACAAAAGGAGGTGTTGAAGGCAAGCATGGTGGAAGGAAGAGACAAATGTTAGGAATGTTGGCACGAGGAGTGCTGGGAGGAGAGAGTGCGATTGTAGGTATAAAATATGCATTTTGATTTTAAAATAATTGAATATCCAACTTTCTACACCGGTTCTAGGTCTAACCGATATAAAATATTATGTAATTTATTACAGTTTTGTCATTACTTCATTTTCTATATTGATTATGAGAGTAACCGGTATAAAGAGTCTCACATTGTTTACAAATTTGTCACCACATCACTTTTTATACCTAGTGGATTAGAACTGGTATAATAAGTCACTATAAAAAGTGTTTTTTTACTAGTGTATGTCCTCTTATACAAATTTAACATGAAAATAATTATGTATAAAAGAAAAAAAGATAAGAGGAGCAACTTAATATGAATGATGATGAAAAACCTATTGCTCCAATTGACAAAATTGTTTGAGTTATTTCCTTCCTTGACATAATAATAAGGAATTCAATCTTTTGCCATTTTAACAAATTTCAAGGTTGTGTTTAAAGATAACAAGACTCGAATATGGAAATATGTTTTGGTATCATTAGTATACTTTTGACTTAACAGAGTTTGTTTAAATAAATTTAATGGAATAACTTTTTAGGAAAACTTGATGATTCCTAATAAAGGAGGAAAATCTATATTTTCTTGCATAAATGATGCTTAGAGGCACTACAAGTGTTGTATCAAGAGAAATAATTTTCTAAGGTACTTTTTGTTGAATGAGCAACTTAAACATTGTATATTTTTTAATATCATTGCAAGCATTATTAACATATTGGAAAAAATCCATTGATCAAGTAGGTTATTACAACTCTTATTACTATAAATTTAAATCCAACTTTAAATATTTTTTTTCTATAATGCACATCATTGGTGTTTCGGGTATAGGTTCAAGGATCTCCACAAAACACTTTTTCACGCTTTTCTTCCGAATTAGCTTAGGTATTTCTGTACGGTCTAAATCAAAGGCACATCGACGTTCAAGTCAGTAATTAATTCGATCAGGGGTCACATTAAATTCTTAAATTCACAATAAATGCAAGCACCTACCTTCTTACCTTTGACTTCTATTTATAGGTTTCAAGATGGGCCTAAAATTAACGAAACCCTAATCACAGTCCAATCATGGCCTATTACATGCTAAGTAACACTTACTAGTAATCTTGATTTGAGTGATGCTTAAGGATGATGCTCATTGGAAGATCTCGTCCGATCTTCCACTTTCTTGTGCATATAATCATTGCACTGGTTATTTAGATTACATGACGCGTGGGTTCCAACCTCTTCAACTAGTCGTTCTCTTTTGGTGGTCTCTTCAAGTCGATCCTATTGTATGATCGTATGTCCATACAATACAGTTGGTGAAAAGAGTGTTGTTAATAAAGCTAAACAAAAAGTATGTACACCATTATGAAACCAATAAACTTTGCTAGAATTCGTGTTGCATTGATATTAATATTGTATTGTTTGATTATTTCTTGCATTTTCGGTTCTAATGTAAAAAAGTATTTTAATCTTTAACTAATGCAACTTGCAAATAAGAAGGAAGGGAAAGAAGTGACTATGTTGAAACGTTTATAAAAACTCATCAAGGTCGTAAAGAAAAATTAATGGATGAAGAAACATAAAATGCTATTATAAGTATTTTCTGATGAAATTATTAAATATGTTCAAAGTTCCATTCAAGATTCAAATGATTAAGTGGAACAAACATTTGAATCTTTATTTGGAAAAGAAAACTTTGGTTGATTGTGTTCCTATAGAAGAATCATAACACCTATGATATTGAAAAAGAAGAAGAAAATGTTGCTATAAAAAAACATATAAAATTGAAAGGAATTAACAGCAAAACAAATTAAAGATATGCATGTAATGATGAAATTCATGATGATGCAACAAAGTCCGAAATTAAATGATGACAATATAGATGAATTGGTGACGAATGTTTTTAACAAAGAAAGTCGTGTAGTAGTACATTGTTCATTTACATACTACTACCAAAAAGTGCATAGATAATACTTTTTTTTATCATAGATAACGCTTTTTAAGCGCTATCTATGCGTGCACTATCTATTAGCGCTTCTAAAAAAAAGCGCTATCTATTGGTGGCTGACAATAGATAGTGTTTCTTTAAAAAAAAAAGCTATCTATTGTCAGCAACCAATAGATAGTGTTTCTTTAAAAAATGTTATCTATTGTCAGCAACCAATAGATAACGTTTCTTTAAAAAACGCTATCTATTGTCAGCAACCAATAGATAACGCTTTTTTATAAAAGTGTTATCTATTGGTTCAAGTTTTTTTTTAAAAAATAGTTTTAGAATAAAATATAAAATATTGGTTCTATTATATACAAACCCACACTATATATTGGTTCTATTATATACAAAAAATATAAAATATTGACAAAAGTATGACAAATGTTTCAAAAAGAATGTTCATTAATATGAATACAAATTTTTGGTCCAATAATATTTCAAAATTTAATCATTAAGTCGTCTAGTACGTGTCATGACATGACATTGCTTTATAAGATAATATATACAACCATAACATATATATATATATATATATATATATATATATATATATATATATATATATATATATATATATATATATATATATATATATATATATATATATATATATATATATATCCTATCAGTACTATACATCACTATAACATAACCTATATACATCTACTAATTACATGTAAACATCAATTTTCCCTAACTTCAATGATCTGACTTTCATGATAATGTTGGCATCTACAACTAGAAAAATACTGCAAGAAAGAAAAATAGTGTAGAATTAGTTAATTAAGTTTTACTACAAATTAATTATAAGAATAAAGATAACTTACATCAGTTGAAATTGTTCCTCCTTCACACTATGTAATAATTTCCTTCATATATTGACACATTATCTTGTTGTAGCATATCTTTTAACTCATCTGCATTCACTACCTTTAAATGACAACGCTGCAAGCAAGGACAAATATTCTACCTTTGCATGCTCAACTGTAAATCTCCGAAACCCTTTCTCCCCATCCTCATATTCTTTTGATAATCGACTAGTAAACATCCATTTTCGGTCCATATTTTCTTAATCTATCAAGATTAGTCAATATAATATTAGCAATATATATATAAACTAACACTATTTGCAATAACATACTATAAAATAATATTCATCCTACCTCAACTTTAAACACATTGTATGTGTAAGAAAAATTGACAACTGCAATTTACAAAAAGAATAACAATGCAATTAATAAAAATGAAAGGACTAGTTAAATAAAACTACAAAACATGCATTGATATATATATTACCTTTTTTTTTTCATAAAAGAAAACTGAGCTATCAAAACGCTATCTTAAATCACACCTTTCATTTTAAAAAAAAAATATGGCAACCCATATCCTATTTCAAACACCAAGCTCATCGCACCATGTCTTTGAACCAATTAAAATACATATAGGTTCCTAAAGACTAATAAAAAAGAACCACAGATTTACAAAAATATAATTAAATATAAAGTTTAATACCTATTTTGGTCTCTCGATTGGTAGGGTTTGTTCAAAGTTGTCCTACCTTTTTTCATTCGTACAAAGTTATCCCATATTTTGTAAAAAACGGTTCAAATTGATCCTTTTTGCGTGGCGTACTGTGTGACGTGTCCAATTGTGTGACGTGTCCAATTTTTATTACGTGGCAACATTATCGGGTTACCGGAAGATTCTACTTCAAACCAAGGAGGAGTACGACACAAACCATCCCGCCAACAAAATCGGGAAGAGTCTCATCTTTAAGGTCCTCCTCTTTCTTGTTGCTTGAATCTGCCCACAAAATCCCATCCTTCAAACATTTGAAATGTCTCGACATGGCTTTTAGAGCCAATGCTGAGTACACCGTGGCAACACCATTACCTGCCACCGCTTCAAACGACGACACCACGCTCTTCATCTGATTTCGGTAGTGCTTGTACCTTCTGTCGACCTTGGAGACAAATCAAAGCCAAAATAAAAATATGATACAATTTAATTTGAAAGTTACAACTAGTTAGTCTCCATGGAATGAAATGATTCACCATCCATGTTGTAAGAATAAATGTTGCCAGGAAAAGGAAGATGGAAAAGGGGTTTGCATTGTGATGGGTTGATATTGTCATAGGTTGATAGCATAACATTTAATGAATGAGCCCATAGTGACTGCTGAGTTAGTTTAGGAATGAAAATCGAAAGACCTTAATCCAATCAACCCACGCACACCGACTCAAAAGTTAAGGAATTAGAACTCACATACCCATCTTGTAACATTTGTTGATGCTAAACACTGTATGGTTTTCCAAAGAACCCTTCTTTGAGACCCGAGGGAACAAAATAAGGATGGTGGCTTATTTGGGAGGTGACACAGTTCTTATTCAAGATGCCATGGGTGAGAAGGTACCTATCATATGCTGTAACCTACAAAAGATAATTAATTTTGCTGGCTTGAATGCAAATTAGGAGCATAAAGCCACTTTGTGTTCAAGCTACTTTGAATCTGCTGAACATTTGTGCCTTTGAACAGGTTGGGAAATTTCTGCAGCTAATAGCAACTTTCATTGGGGGATTGTGTCATGTAGGAAGAATGGGAGTGTCACCGACAGCAACGCTAAACACAGTGCCAAAGACGTGTTCGGTTGCACCGCAACGGCACGGTGGCGGGTGTTGACGTTCATTGATTTTTGGGTGAAGAAGTAAACCCTAGATATTTTGAAATACTAGGTGCCACATTAATCAGGCCACACAATTTCCACGTAATAAAAATTGGACAGGTTGGCCAAGTTTCGTTAGGTTTTTAACGTCGTAAGCAAAAAGGATCAATTTGAACCGTTTTTTACAAAATATGGGATAACTTCGAACAACTAAAAAAAGGTAGGACAAGTTTGAACAAACCCTACAAATCGAGGGACCAAAATAGGTTTTAAACCTTAAATATAACGTATCGTTTATATAATTATAACTATGAAATTCATGTATATAGATTTTATATTCCACGTAACAATATTATAGGAACTCCAAATTTATGATCCAAAATTTTCTTTTCCTTCCTCCTATGTAAGCATTGTTACCAATAGAAAAATCAAATACAGAGAACACAAAAAAACTTGTAGTCATTGTCAAAAAGAAAAAAAAAATTGCACAACATAGGATAAAAATGGGAAGGAATAATAAATAAAGAAACCGCACCACATACAAATTCTTCGAATAAAGCTAGGCATGCGTCAACACACCAAACATCCAAACATGAGTTACTATTTCTAAAATATGGTTGCTGAGGATATATAGAGTTACTGATCAGGTTTCTAAACTAGTAGGCAGATTTTTAGTTCTGCATATAAGGAGGGAGAGTATAAGCGAGATAAGAGTTAATTAAGTTTCCTTAGAGCTTTAGATCATTTAACTGAACTAGAGGCAATGGTTTATTGATGTTGGTGGGCCTTACGGGAAGTTACTTATAATTCAGAGAACTCCCTAGGTAATAGGGAGTCTGATACAGAATCTAAGACTTAATAATTAACGTGAGTAGCCCAAAGTACTTGGAATTAGTAAATTTATCTGCTGGATTAATGTGGTTGAATTATATGGCAAGTGTTACATTTGTTTATGGTCTATTGATATGTTTGGCAACAGTATAACCCTGATAAGCAAGTGTTCAACCTTTTAGCCAAGGAACTGAAGGTTTGTTCCGTGAAAGGGTGTGAGAGTGATATTTGTGATGGTTAATAGGTGCTTGTGATCATGCCTTGATTGTGACTCAGGAAGACAATTGTTTAATAGAGGGCATTAGGCAAGTCTGATAATGAACTAGACTCATGGTTGATGGACAATTGTAATAATGAATGCAAGACCATGATTTGATTCAAAGGAAACACATACCAGATTATGTTAACCTGTTGATGAATGGTTTCAATATGGTTTAGTTTTTCTCTGCAATTTATAACCTAATGTAAACTTGTAAGCTTAGTGGTGACACTGAATTAATAGATAGAGTGAAATTTTAAGAAGTAGGAATTTCTCTTAAAATGATGAAAGCGACATTCTATAATATTGTGTTGTTTTGGGTTGACAAAAATAAATTACAGAACGATTGAATGTACATTGGTGGAATAGTCTGTGATGGGGATAACAGTTAAGTTACTCGAAGACCAAAAAGTCTAGGTATATGATAGTAGCTAAGAAGCAAAGTTAGCAAGGCATTAATTATGAAACTGGTTTAGGGAGGGAGATCTTTTTTGTGGATACAAAGTACATTAGGCGATGATCAAAGAGTTTAAATGACTGGTTTGTTCCAGATAGTAACTTTAGGCCAACAAATCCTTCATAGGGTTGTTCCTTGCGTTGACTTAGGGTAATAATGGGACATCAAAGAAAGTGCTATTGCCGCAGATATTGTCAGTGATTACATTAAGGAGGATATTTCCGAGTAGCATTATGAAGTACATAAAGAACAAGTTCAGCGAGATATTGCAACAGTTACTGAAGTTGAAAATGTTTTGCACGCTCCAGAATCAGAGCAACTGGTTAAAGCAGGAAGCTTGGATATTGGTACAATTACTGGAGTTGAAAATGTTTTGGATGCTCCAGAATCAGATGAAGTACTCAATATGGTAGAATTAGAGCAACTGACTGAAGTGGGAAACTTGGAAGAAAACCTGGCACAAGAAGTTGAGACTAACTTAAATGTTGAAAATCAGCAAAGTTTGAATTCAGAGGTTGCTGAAATTAGTAATGAAGCGTATGACTCAGTTACAAGTTAAGCACAAGAATATGAGGTCAGCAAGCAAAGTTTGGATTTTGTTGTTGCTAAGGTGAATCATGATGTAGTAGAGGAAAAATCAACAAGCATAGATGTTGCAATCAAAGGGAATGAAGGGCAACTAGAAGCAATTCACGATTCACATGTGTTGATCTATCTAGTTCTCAGTGTTGGTATTGTTATAATTGTAGGTGCAAGTATCAACTGGTCTAGGAAGGGTAAAAGCAAAAGCAAAAGCTCCATAAAGCAACCTCTGGAGTTGCATAAGGTCTCCTTTCCATCTAATAACCAACAGATTTCGCCAGAGAAGTCACGTGGGCCCATAGAAATGGACGTGATTGAAGATTCCTTAGAAACGAGTAGCTTTCAGCAAAGCTCGTTCTACAGCGAAAATGTAGCAAACATGTATGATCAGAGTTATATAGGTTGAATCATTTATCACTTCTATGAGCTAATAATTATTGTCCTTTAAAACAAAAATACAACATCTAGCTATGGTTTATCATTATGTGTCTATTTTATTGGAACTATCATTCAAATAGTTATTTTTGAATGCTGAAATTTGACTCAAAAATCCAAATTCCTTTGACTGAACATGATCTACAACACTCACTAATTTCTCCTTGTCATCTTAAAAAGAACTTTATCATGTGGAGTTATGCTTGACATTTCCCAGCATCCCTTCAACCAATTATTATGCTCAAAACAGGGCCCTTAAGCTTCAAATCTAATTAACAAAGTCAAAACTTAGACATATATCAAATTATTGTCAGCCGAACAATGGCCATCTCAATAAAGTATTTGCCTTTATTTATTTCCACACAACACAATCTTTTTAGTTAGAGGGAGAGATCGTATACAGTTTATATAATATAAAAAAATTTGGAAAGGAAAAAATCAGGGTCAAGAAAACAAAAGGTCCAAATTGCCCTTTACAAAATAGAAGGAACAAGATTATGGGTCCTATAATTCAGATAAAAGGAACTAAAATCTGTCAAACCTCGCAGTCCAAAGCACCACGGTTGAAAACGGGAGTTCAAAGGAGTGAGCAAAGACGTACACGTCAGATGGAGAACCATAGAAGGAGCCCTAACGCACTGATGAAATGAAGGAGAAAGAGCCTAACACACTGATGAATGGAGGAGAAAGAGTCCTAACGCATTGATGAAATGGAGAAGAGCCTAATGCACTGATGAATGAGAGTAGCAGTGCGAATGAAACAGAGAAGAAGCGCTATGCAGTGATGAAGTGAACGTCAAATTTGCAGGAGTAGTCGTGGTAGCGGGAAGGAAATTTTTTTAATCATAACAGATCGCGCGTATCCTAAAAAGCGCTATCTATTTTGTCTCCATAGGTAATTTAATTAAAAAAGCGTTGTTTTTTTGGTTTTTGTAGATAGCACTTTTATCTGTTCGTATATTTTAAATTATTAATTAAAAAAATAATATTAAATAGTTATAGATAACGTTTTTTAAAAAAACGCTATCTATTGTCATAATTATAGATATCACTTTTTTAAATAAGTGTTATCTATTATTTCCACGTATTAATAGATAGTGTTTTTTTTTTTTTTAAATTGTTATATATTGAGTGCTACCTTTATTCAATTTTGTAGTAGCGATTAACTTACAATCCTAATTTTCCAATGATTATGATCAAGAGGTATAATTAAAATTTATATTACTCTTAATGGGATTAATCTAATGTTTACTTGTTGAAAATGTATGATATTATCTTTATTGGTATGAGTTCTGGCATGGTTGAATTACTCCTCAAAATGCTTTGTATGATTGTACAAAATCCTGTCTTTTTACCATACATGGCTAGAGTAGGAGTTGACAAATTTTTTATGTAATTGATTGTCGTCTTTTATTTCATTCCCATGTACAAACAAATATACCTAATTTCAGTGGTTCGGATGATAAGAAATTTTAGTCATTACTTACAACTACTTCCTCTATACATTTATTTTATTCTTCACCTTCAACTAAAACTACCATTATAATAAGGATTTTATAAATTAAAACTACCAATTTCTATATTTTTTTCATAATGTTTTATCGAGTTTCAATTTAACTCCACACTTATTGCAAGCAGCAATAACAGCCATACATATACTTCTTATGATATCATTTAACTTGATAATTAACTATCTTTATTTTATGAAGTGACATTTTTCATTTTAAGTTTTGCAGCTTGTTGATGAAGATGATTATGAAGAAGGGTAATATTAAAATATGAGATGTAACGTAGAAAATTTGGTGATGCATGTTTTGTTAATTCAGTTTGTAGTTTAGAAAGTTTTGTCAACAAATACATTAATACTTTATAATAAAATTATACAGTGTTGAAATTTTGTGACAATAAATTCTCATAATATTAGAATTTATGATATTTATTGAATTCGTGATATGACCATCTGAATTATATGTGTTACTTTCATTTTAGAACTTTTTCTAATAGTTCTAATTTCGAAATATATGTATAAATTTTAAATTTCATTACATATTATAAGTGTTTTAATTAATTTTGTTGATTTTATTTTATTTCCTTTATGTTAATAAAATATATTTATTTTATGTAATATCTTAAGAAAAGCTATTATTATATAATTCAAAATAGGGTAACCTAAATATATAAAAAAATTAAAAATAATTTTTAAAATTTATTTAAATGGTTGGATTTCTATATTTTTCGCCTTTGAAAAAATGTTGTCTTTGATTCATGGCATAATGTAGGCAATAATATTCTAATCCTTACTGTTTCGGTTGGAGACGAGATAACCACGGACCACGCTGAACTCGTCCTTCACTCGGTAACTTGATTAACAACAATCCGTAAACCGAACGGTGGGTACCTGCAAGTTAGCACTCCAACGCTCAAGTCAGCGAGATCACTCTAGTCAAATCGAATGAAAAATAGTCTCACCCAT
>NC_028357.1:25860500-25871385 GCF_000741045.1 Vigna radiata var. radiata
GAGACTATCATATTTATTTTCTACCCCTATCGGTGCCCTATCTCCCCCGATCTTCCTCACACAAATCCCGACCAACTTCACTCCCTTATATTACATAAGCCCCCCAAGCCCCAAGCTAAGACAATAGCGTAGGGGTTTAATGCGTTATGACCGTTAGAAAAGGATTTAACTGTTGATGAGGTTTACCCAAAAGACACATCGTTACAACCCTAGGATTGTGAGTGATGAATGGTTCAGATTAAACCCTAATATTGTCATGGGGAATGTGAATAGTTGTAGAATAATCGTCGTTAGATTTAAAGGGCATTGACGGTCACGATTGAGACATGTAACCGTTTATCTCGGCTATAAAAAGGGTGGAGAGACCACTGTTATTTTTGCCTTTTACTACTAAGCCATAAGTGAATCCTGATCGATCTGCTCCAACTACCGATCATCAGTTCAAGCAAGGTAATGTCTATTTCCTCCCCATCAACTAGGAAATCCGGTGATGAACGTCCGGGGTGTACTGATCATAGAATGGCATCGTCATCAAACTCATCGTCCAGTAGTTCCAATGATTCTAGTAGCTCGTCCGACCATTTTTACGTAGAATTTAATATTGATGATTCCTGAACGTGGACATCTATTGTAGCACCTCCTAAGGTAGAGGGATATGATTGGGCACCTCACGAGGTACGAAATTATCTTCCTTATTACATTCGTAGGGCTACCATTAGACACTTGCTTCAGAAAGTATATATTTTAGCAGACTTTAGCGATGTTGATGATTATTCCTTAGTAGTCTGCCGGTCTAATGAGAGGGCTTGTCACGGTCGGGAGGTATATGGTTTAGACTTCTTCTATGTTTACATCACTTTGTTTAAGGATCTAGGTGTAAGGCTCCCTTTTACTGAATTTCAGATGGGTGTATTAAAATATTTGAACATCTGTCCTGCCCAACTTCACCCAAATGGATGGGCTTGCATGCAAGCCTTCCAAGTGTTATGTACCGGTCTACAATTTGACCCCACACCAAAATCATTTCTGTACTTCTTCCGTGTTCTTCCAAATTCTAATAGGGCTTGGATTTCCCTTCTTCCGGTCAAAGATAAGCAATTATTCGCTTCTTTTAACTCATCATATAAGGATTTTAAGACAAATTATTGTAAAATAGCTATCCGCGAACCCGGTCGGCAAAAATATTTTCTGAACGATGGTCAACCAAAATTCCCTTTGTACTGGACCGAAGAACCCGCCCGGGTAGAATCATGGCCGACGACGGACATGACTGAAGATGAATTGAAAATTATTGAGAAGATTGATCAGTTACCCCGGAAAACATCATCCCGTTTGTTGATAAAACTGCTTGGCACAGATGAGTTACAAGATAGAGTTTTAGGTACGCCTCACATCCAGCCCTTTACCGATCTTCTATAAATATTAACTTGCCTAAATTTACTCTTTGTTTTCAGAACTCTTTGAAGGAATGGATCAGCATGTTGCCTTCGCTCGGCTAATGGCGCAGAAAAAATTAAAGAAGATCGCTGAAAGCACCTCTTCACCAATGTCATCGGCCAAAACTACTCCCACTATCAACCCAGCCTTGAAGATTTCTGATACTGTAGAGACTACGGTTGAAACAAAAGTTACCAAGTCTAATACGACAAAGCCTAAACCGAAGAGGAAAGCAGAAAAAACACCCTCTCCCCCTAAGAAGCAGAAAACAACCAAACCCTTATTGACCGGTCCGTTGGATCCGAACGTTCATGTGTCAGATCGACTACAGTTCAATCTTACACCGGACGAAAGGAAGCCCTTCAAAGTAATGACACCAAGTGAATCCCTGAACATGGCGTATGAGTTAATAGCTCGGGCAAGTATCTGTTTGAATTACTCCGCTGGGACCACCAAACCATTGTTGGTGAATGAGTTAGAGGAAGCTATGAAGGAACTAGAAGATTATAAAAAGAAGAATATAGCTTTGACTGTACGTGTTATGGAGCTGACAAAGACAGTGGAAGATGAGAAGTTGAAAGCAACTAATCAGTTGAATGAATCACAGAAGGAGGTCACCAGCCTCAAGACTTCTATGGAGGCCTTGGAACGAGATCTTGGTGAGCTCAAAATCCAAGCCAAAAATCTGACGAAGGAGCGTGATGATGTAATTGTCGAGCGTGACAGTCTTCTTGCAGAAAATGCCCGATTGGGAGATCAAGTATGCTTGGAGAGAGAGTTGGGGTTTGAGCAAGGGATTGCACAATGTAACTACTTCTTCAAGACGCCGTTGACCGACCCCTCCTTTGATATAATGAAGATAGTTGTGGAGGGTAAGCTGGTAGACCTTGGAAGCCAAATTCAGACTGATGCGGAAAATACCGAAGCTGTGTCTTTGGTAGGAAAGGAAAATGCTGAAGTGGTTGCCGATCCGGTCTCCGCAGCCACCGATCTTGCACGACACTCCACCGATCCTGCTATCAATCAATGAAAAATGTATAATAGTTGTTAACTATTCTATTTTGTTGTCCTCATTTTAAGTGTTTGTAAGTTGATAGACTACATATGTTGTGTTTTGCGTGAACTATGTTAACGTTGTTTGAATGCCACCTTATTCGCACCGGCTAAGATGTATGCCACCTTATTCTCCATGAAATAATTTATAATCGTTCTTGCTAATGCCACCTTATTCCCCATAAAATAAAGTTTAAGATCATTCCCCATCGACTTCCACCTCTATTCCCTTTGTTCTTCTATTAAAGAATTGCATCACCTTATTCGCCAATAAAATATATTACCACGTATGTCCAATCGAAAATAAAGACATAGAGAATTCACCTACATATTTAAAAAGTATGTTAAAGAAATCACGATTATAACTCGTGAATTTATTGATATGAGGCTGCTGTTACCCTGAACGGGTGATAATATCACGATTCACCTTATTCCCAAAAAATAATAAAAATCATTACAAGGAAACATAATCTACGAAAAGAGGAAATTCAATTAACTAAAATAGAACTTGAGGTGAGAAGCGTTTCATGTATTCGGTATGTGTTCACCGGTCAACTGTTCTAGGCGGTATGCTCCGTTATTCAAATCTTCTATGATTCGGAACGGTCCGTCCCAGTTTGCCGCTAGTTTTCCTTCAGTTGAATTCTTTCTGGCATCTAATGTCTTTCGCCAAACTAAATCTCCTTCTATGAATCGTCTAGGCCGGACTTTAGTGTTGTATCTTCGGGCTACAAGTCTCTTGTAAGCTTCATTTCTGATAGCCGCTATGTGCCTTCGTTCTTCTAACACATCTAAATTACTTCGAAGTTGGTCGTCATTAATCGCCATATCCGACAATTGACGCCTAACGGTTGGTTCACCAACCTCAACTGGTAACATGGCATCTGTACCGTACGTCAAATTGAATGGGGATTCTCCTGTTGAACCATGAGGGGAGCAACGATATCCCCACAAAACCTGGTCGATTTCATCTACCCATCTACCTTTAGCCTCGCCTAATTGCTTTTTGAGTTCACTTACTATAATTTTATTGGCGGCTTCTGCTTGACCGTTCGTTTGAGGGTGTTCGACCGAACTGGTAATGCTATGGATGCCTAACTCCTTGTAAAAGTTTTGCAACCGCTTGTCGATAAATTGGCGTCCATTGTCCGTAATGATCGTTCCTGGTAAACCGAACCGACAAATGAGGCGCCAGACGAATCGTTTAACTTGAGTAGTGGAAATTTTTGCCAGTGGCTCTGCTTCCACCCACTTGGTGAAGTAATCTACTGCCACCAAGAGAAACTTCTTTTGTGAACGCCCGACCGGGAATGACCCAACTATATCCATACCCCATTGAGCAAAAGGCCAAGGGGCAACTATGTTTTGTAACTCCGTAGCCGGGGCATGGAAAACATTACCATGTTTTTGGCATGAGATGCACTTCTGTGAAAAAGCTAAGCAATCTTGTTCCAATGTGGGCCAGAAAAACCCTGCTCTCAACACTCGGGCTTTCAACGCTCTGCCTCCAGTGTGTCGGCCGCACACACCATAATGTAACTCTCGTAGAACGTAATCTGATTCTTCTGCTGATAAACATTTCATAATAGGGGTGACATATCCTCTTCAGTATAAATCATCCCCGATCAAGCAATACCTTGATATTTTCTTGGTTTCGTGAGCTTCTAAATTTTTTCCTTCGTCCTGCTTCTGGATTAGTTGGATAATCTCATCTTTCCAACAACTTAGTTTACTAGAGTCACCGATCTGGCTAACGTTATGGCATCCTATACTCGGTTCTGGTAACACTTGTCGAATCACGGAGTTTAAAACTCCCTTCTCTTTTCCATTAACCAGCTTGGACAGACGATCGGCGCGAGCGTTCTGTTCTCGGGGTACATGGGTGATCACAAACTTGACAAAATGTGCCTCTAACTGCTTGGCTTTGTGGAAATACCGCAACAAACATTCATCTTTAACTTGGTAATTTCCATTCATGTGTCCTTGTACTACCTGAGAATCCGTTCGGCATTCTACCCTGGTTGCTCCAATATCCCGGGCGAGTTCCATCCCCGCAATTAATGCTTCATATTCAGTCTGATTATTACTCGCTTTAAATTTGAAGATGATTGATTGCTCGATCGTCATACCGTCCGGTCCTTCTAGAACAATTCCTGCACCCCCCCCCCCATTTTTACCTGCAGACCCATCTACATACAACGTCCAGCCAAGCTCAATTACCACATCTGGTAATTCTACCGCAAATTCAGCTAAATGTTGACCCTTTACTGATCCTCTAGGTTCGTATTGTAATCCGAATTCGGACAATTCAACCGACCATCCTATCATTCTTCCTGCCAAATTGGGTTTTCGCAGGATTTTGGCGATCGGGAAGTCAGTGCGAACTATCACTTGATGCCCCTGGAAATAAGGTCTCAAGCGACGTGCGGCGTATAATAAAGACAAAGCTATCTTCTCTAATTTCTGATATCGCATTTCTGTTTCTTTCAAACTTCGACTGACAAAATATATCAATTTAAATTGGGGTTGCTCTTGGATTAAAGCTGCGCTGATAGCTGTGTCGGTCACCGCCAAGAATATGTGAAGTGGATGTTCGGGATCAGGCCTCCCCATGACGGGTGGGATGGACAAGACTTTCTTGATTTCCTGAAAAGCATTTTCACATTCCTCATTCCAGCCTTCAGAAACACTCTTTTTCATAAGCTTCAGGATGGACTTCACTTTTTCTGCTAGCTTCGGGATGAAGCGTGATAAGGATGTCAATCGGCCGACCAGCCGTTGAATCTCTTTCAAATTTTGAGGACTTCGCATCTCCAAAATGGCTTTGCATTTATCAGGATTAGCTTTGATTCCTCTGCTGGTTAACATAAAGCCTAAAAATCTTCCTGCATTTACACCGAACGTGCATTTTGCAGGATTCAATCTCATCTCGTACTTTCTGATTTGCCCCAGTACCTCTTCTAAATCTCTGATATGGTCGTCGACCGATCGGCTACGTATGATCATATCATCTACATATACTTCCATGCATCTCCCAATTTGGTTTTCAAATACCTTGTCCATGAGTCTTTGATAGGTTGCGCCAGCGTTTTTGAGACCGAAGGGCATTACATTGTAACAATACGTACCCCGCTCGGTAATGAACGCAGTTTTTTCTCTATCTGGGGGGTACATCGGTATTTGATTATACCCTGAGTACGCATCTAAGAAACTTAATACTTCATATCCTGACACTCCATCCACTAGACCATCAATGCTAGGGAGAGGATATGTGTCTTTCGGGCAAGCCTTGTTTAAATCAGTAAAATCAGTACACATTCTCCATTTGCCACTAGACTTTCTCACCAGCACTACTTTGGCCAACCAGGTTGTATACTTCACCTCTTGGATAAAACCCGCATCTAACAACTTTTGTACTTCCTCATCAACAACCTGTCTTTTCTCCTGTCCTAGCCTCCTTTTCTTCTGTGCTACCGGTCGGGCATCACGAAAAACCGATAGCTTATGGGAGATGACGTTCGGGTGTATTCCAGGCATGTCAGATGGGACCCATGCGAATAGATCTCTGTTGTTGAATAATACCTGACCGATGCTTCTGGCATTTTCTTCACTTAAATTTTTCCCGATTAACGTATGCTTATCCACCTCATCTCCTAACTGAAATGGTTGAGTTTCTCCGAAGGGTTCCATCCGGTCTTCATTATTTGTCCTAGGATCCAAATCAGCTACTGCTACGACCGATCGTTCTTCGGATTTTGTGTGTGACCGGTGTTTAACTCTTAGACATGCTGCGTAGCATTCTCTCGCCATTTTCTGATTGGCCCGGACGGTACAGACCTTGCCTCTATCTGCGGGGTACTTCAATACTAAGTGCGGCGTTGAGACAATTGCACCGAAGGCATTCAAACAGGGTCGTCCTAAGAGTGCGTTATATGAAGTATCTGCATCCACCAGCAGAAAACGGATCTGAAGTTCCTTGGCATCCTTTTCCAATCCTAGGCTTACTTTGAGCTCGATATATCCTCTAGTATCCACCCGTTCTCCTGCAAATCCTACAATTTGCTCATGAAAAGGTCGAACAACTCCTTCTGGTATATCCATCTGTTGAAAGGTTTTCCAGTATAGGATATTAGTCGAACTTCCTTGGTCAATTAAAACTTTTCCCACCTGGTATCGGGCAATCATGGCTATTATCACCATTGGGTCGTCCTGATCGGGATCTGGAGCATGGAAATCTTCATCTGAGAACGAGATCACAGGCATCGATTTTCGTTCTATTCCTATTTGATTCACATGATGTAAACCTCTCAAATGTCTTTTACGCGCTGATATAAACGAACCTCCTCCTGCGAATCCTCCAGAGATTGTGTTTATAACCCCTCTGGTCACCCGTTCTCTACTTCGGCTTCTACTTCTGCTTCGATCTGGTTGGTGATTCCTTTCTCTTTTATGACTTGTCGCGTTCGGTGTTCTTCTTTGATAGCGCTGCACAAACTTTTGCAAGTGTCCAGCTTGAACTAGATTTTCCAATTTGTCCTTCAAGGTTATGCACTCTTCTGTGGTATGCCCTCTATTCTGATGGTATCGACAATATTTATTCTCGTCTGCTCCCAACGGTGTAGGAGCCCGGACAACTTTCAACAAGTCAACCCTTAAAGCCTCTTCCATTACCCGAACTCTGGGGGCGTTAAGGGGTGTATGATGAGTGTGTTGCAAGATTCTCGATTGTTCTGCTTTGCGTTGCCCGATCGGTCCTTCTTCTACTCTGGGGATCCTCCGATTAGCATTCTCCCTTCTTATTTGTCCCCTTGGTTCGACTTCTTGCCCCTTGTGATAGGCTCTACCCTCTTCTATACGAATGAAGTTGGTTAGTTTATTTTGTAATTCAGTCATATTTTGGGGCTCCTCAGCGTACAGATAATCCACGAACGGTCCAGGTTTCAGAGCAGAGGTTAAAGCACTAACTATTAACCTCTGATCAATATTACGCACTTGTCGTGCTGTTTTGTTGAATCTCTCCATGAATCCTTTAAGTGACTCCTCTCTTCCTTGTCTCATCCTCATCAGGGTTGTATAAGTCATCCCAGGTGTCTTACTTGATATGTATTGTTGACTGAATAATCTTCTAAGGGTGGCAAAACTATCAATCGTACGGGGTGAGAGTGAATGAAACCAGTCCAAAGCCTCGCCTTTTAGTGACAACGAGAAGACTCGACACCACACCATTTCATCGGATGAATATACCGCCATAGCGTCGATGAAAGATCGAAGGTGCTTGATGGGATCAGTCGAGCCTCCATACCTTTCCATCGTAGGCAACACCTTATTTTCAGGCATGGCTGTCCGCATCACTCGTGCTGTGAAAGGGTGAAGTCCTTCTGTTTGATCGGGTCTATCAAGATCTCGATCGGCTGCTGTTGGATCCCGTCCGTCCGACATATTATGATGGTCGTCATTACGATGGTGAAAATTAGCTCCACTGTTTTCACCTTCCACCCTAATAGCACCATTCCTCTGGGCCACATTTGGATTGTTCTCGTCACCTCTGCGTCTACTTTGTTCGTAGCCATTCCCATCCTGCTCTTCCCTATTCCGCACATTCGCCCCTCTATTACCTCCTCTTCTTTGTTCATCTTGCCCGTTCGCCTCTCTTCTGTTATTATTTGGTTGAACGTCATTTTCTCTCCTCCGCTCATCTCCTACAGTGGCCTGATGACCACTCTCTTCGCTTTCGATATTCACTGTTTCTAAATGCACAGAATGTGTAGGTAATACATTCTGAACATTCGCTCTTTCAGCGTGCATTGCAGCTATTTCAGCCCTCATTTCTTGCATCTCGCGTTGCATCTGCTGGAGTAATTGTAAGGAAAGGTCTCCCGCCATTGTGGTCGTATAAAGGTTGTATTATTCTCGCCCCACGGTGGGCGCCAAAATGTTTCGGTTGGAGACGAGATAACCACGGACCACGCTGAACTCGTCCTCCACTCGGTAACTTGATTAACAGCAATCTGTAAACCGAACGGTGGGTACCTGCAAGTTAGCACTCCAACGCTCAAGTCAGCGAGATCACTCTAGTCAAATCGAATGAAAAATAGTCTCACCCATACNTGAGATTTACTCTTCTATTTATAGAGTAATAATTCCACCAAAATAGGAGCCACGATAGGACTGACCCACGTATTCCGCAATGCCCCGTAACTTCCTCCGCCAACTAAGCCTCTTAGTCAAGGCAGTTAATCTGATCCCTAGATTTTCGCTCCGCCAAACTCGNACCCTCTCTTCAGTAACTATTCCATTACTATCAGGTTTACTTTCTGGTTGACTCTCTCTCTCCCTTCGGGACAAAACTTCTCCCGATCTTCTATATGATATTCCCGGTCGTTCTGACATTTCTCACTGGGATTTCGCACATCATGCCCACTTCTTATAAGGAGACTATCATATTTATTTTCTACCCCTATCGGTGCCCTATCTCCCCCGATCTTCCTCACACAAATCCCGACCAACTTCACTCCCTTATATTACACTTACCCAACCATTTTATTGTTGCTTTTTACTTTTAAGCACAACCACAATTTTATAAATGTTGGCTTAAAAAATAAACTATAGAATATCATTGCATTAAAGTAGGAGTAAAAGTGTTGTTTATTGTCATACTTTAAGCAACGATTTTTTAATTTGGTTTCGCCCAAACGAAAAAAACCGTTGGTTATTAGTATAGTTCACAGTCACCATGGCTACAAATTCATTGTCTAAAGCTTAAGCAGTGGCTTTTTCATTTTACGCTACAATTTTCATTGATGTCTAGAATCATTTTTGTTAGTTGTAGTATCAAGGTGTGGCCAACCGGTCGGGATAGAGGCGCTATGAGCGAAAGAAGACCGGTGGTTGGTCGGGGTCGAAAAAGTCTGATGGTATGGTTGATGGTATGGTTGAGCAATGAAGAAAATTTGAAGACAGTGTTAAAAGATAATTAATGATTTTAATGAGCGAATATTACATAAAGGGAAATAGAAGATACCATATTTATAGGCAGTTAATGTCAATTATTGGCCTAATGTCTATAAATACAGAGTTAACAACTAGGTAAACTTTTCTTGGTCTGATCATATTTACTTTGATCTTCTAGTGACCTAGCTGACTTAAGCGTCCGAATGTTTTCTTGCAGGTAATTACTTTTCGGTGTTAAAAGATAGGTGGAGCGAAGAAAAGCTTGGAGGATCGTTAGTCTCACATCCCATAACCGAAACATTAGTAAATAGATACAATCATTTAAATTGAAACTCGATAAAAATTGAAACTCGATATTATATTGTTCAACTACAATGAAGTTATACTTTACCTTGAGTAAGTATTGCACTATTTGCTGTTTTTTAAAACATTGTTATTCATTTCATTAAATTGTAATAGACCCAATGATACATATGGACAACTTCTTATAGTATAATCAAATTATTGAATCAATTGTTTTGACTCTATCCATGCAAATTTCTCTTTCTGGTTTAGGAAATAAGTATGCATCATCAAATTCTTTAAATCACTTTTGCATTACTTGTTTAAATTTTCTTTGAACAAGTTCACATGCCATAAATATTTAGCTTTATAAAATGTCTTCATGTCTTTCGAATCAACATTTTTTGAGAGATTTTTCACTTTCTTCTTTAAGGTGTGAAAAATAAAACATACGTGTAAATAGATACAAATTTTTACACTCATGTATATAGAGAGAGGGTAAGAGAATAATAAATAGGTAGTAACATAACGAGGTAGGATGAGTTTCACTATCTCATTCCTATTTCTAAAATAAAACTTCATACACATTCTCATTCTCATCTCCAAACTTTTGTTTCATAGCCATTACCATGAGGTAATGAGATACCCATACTCATACTTATATCCATTTTTTTTACAATTTCAATAGCAATTAATTAATATAACAAAATCTCACGAAAAAATAAGTATTATCAATTCTTCAAGGGTGTTGCTCCCTACACCTCTCCAAGTGGAACCTCTACCTCCCCATTAATTTAATTTATTTCAAAAATATTATACACCTCCTCACTATTTTCTTTATTCCAAAAATATCCTACACCTCCTTACTATCATTAACAATCTTTCTCTTTCTCTCTCTACATTAATGTAACATTCATGTGGTTCAGATTTCAATTTGTAACATACCACAAATATAAAATTCAGAGGAAACTTCAATTAGTACTTCTACCATTTCCATTTTATAAAATTAAAAGTTAGATGCAAATACAAAATAATAAAAATAATAATATTAATAGTAAATAATGATATATTATTATTATTATATACTAACTTTATAATGACGAAAGAACTAAATAAATTCTAAATCTTTAACAAATAATTTTATTTTATATTTTAAGTATTT
>NC_028357.1:25871650-25918660 GCF_000741045.1 Vigna radiata var. radiata
TTTTGGAATAAAGAAAATAGTGGGGAGGTGTAGAATATTTTTAAAATAAATTAAATTAATGGGGAAGTACAGGTCCCACTTGGGGAGGTGTAGGGAGCAACACCCATCCTTCAATACCAGAAAAACATATTCAATGTAAAATATTGGTTTAATAGGTTCGGAGGTCCCAATTTTTGAAGTGATCAATTAGGTCCCTAATTTTGTCAATTTGAATCAATAAAAAACTTTCTGTTAAATGCAGTTAACGACGTGAAGTTTTTAAACATGTGGCACGCTGACGCTTCGAGGTGGCATCGTTTCAAGTGCATAGGTGGATTATAAAAGGGTGAAATCCCTAAATTAAAAGGGTGTATTTGAAGGTGAAATCCCTAAATTAAAAGGGATTTCACCCTTTTATAATCCACTTATGCACTTGAAACGGTGCCACCTGGAAGCGTCAGCGTGCCACATGTTCAAAAACTTCACGGCGTTAACTCCATTTAACGGAAAGACTTTTATTGATTCAAATTGACAAAATTAGGGACCTAATTGATCACTTTCAAAATTAGAGAACCCAATTGAAACAAATCCCCAAATATAGGGACCTCCGAACCTATTAAACCTAAAATATTTAGAAATAAATAATGATTATATAAGTTTTAAATGAGAGTATCAAGCAACAATTTAATAAGAGTGAAAGAATTATAAAAAATATTACGTAATTACACATATAAAATTTTATAATAACCAAAAGATCCATTAATTTTGAATATGTTAATTAAATAAAGTTGATAAAGTTAAAAGATATTTTTAAAAAGTTATAAAAAGAAAACAAAAATTAAAGTTTAAAAATTTTCTGAATGCCTTTATATATCCTTTCTTTAAATTAAAATGAAATATTTTTTTATATGTTAACAAAGATTATAATACACTACTTACATCAAATCATAGCAAAAGAAGATTAAACTAATAATAATTTGAGTTTAGACATATGTCTTTCACCTTTTGAATTTTATGATAATGATATTAAATTATTATATTATACTAAATGTACAGTATGATATCCGGGTCGAGCATATATCTTATTAAAGATATAAAATAATCAAAGGATAATCAAGAATATCTTATTAAAGATATTGATAAGCAGAAGATAAAATAATTAAGGGATAATCAAGAATATTTATTTAAAGATATTTAGCAACTAACCAGATTTTCAGAGAGTCAGGGCCACAAGCCAAGTACTTCCAATCACCTTCTAATCAACTTCCAATCACCTTCGAATCGACTTCCAATCACCTTCTAATCATCTTTCAATCACATTCCACTCACACTCTACTTACATTTGAGCAGAACTCAAACATACAATTGTGATACACAATTTCCAAAACCGCTCCTAACTTGAGCGTCGGAGTGCCATTGCAGGTACCTCCCCCTTTCGGTCAAAGATCGAAGTCCACCCAAAGGTCAAGGCTGAAGGAGAGCGAGCGGTCAAGACTCAGGAAGAGCTAGCAATCCAGTCCATCCTAGCACCAGAAAGTGATAAAGCCGCGTCATCCAAGTTAGTGTCTCGGTCCCCAAAAATATCTACTGAAACACTAAATAAAAAGCCCTTACACAATTGCGATGGTAAAAGAAAGTAAAAATGACTAATTGTTTGCCTAATAACAAACTAAATTGCACAAAGGAAAAAAATATAAGGATATGATAAGTTAGAAAATACCTTAGAGATGTGAGAGAATTTCTAAATATCGAATTAGATAAATCGTTGAGAGAAATAAAAATTATTTATGAAAATTCTAAAGTTGAAACAAAATTGAGTATCAAAGAGATTAAAAATATTTCTTTTAAAAAAAAATATACCTACTGAATGAAGGACTTATGCGATTAATCACTTGAAATTGAATAGTCAAATAATTTCATGTGAATAAATAAACAATAAATAAAAATACTACAAAGAGTAGAAATAATCAAATGTAAGACCTAAAAGTAATTTTATTCAATAAAATTAATAATACACCGTTTAAACATCATTACACAAAGAAAAATATGTGATCAGATTGTGATAAGAGAAAACATACTTAGAGATAAATTTTGTAGATATAAAACAAGCATGTTAAAATGGGATTTAAAAAGAAAGGTAAAAATATTCTTATAATGTGATTTGTTAAAAAATCATGGTTTTGTGATGACTTCTTATAACAATCTATTACGATGATTATAATCTTTCATCAATAAAAACATATTTTTGTAAGGAATATATATTTTAAGACTATTTTTTTAAACACTATTTTAAAATTACACACGTTTCAAAATATGGTGAGATGATTTTAAATTAAAAAAGAAAATTGTTTTTCTCTTCTAAATATGTATTTGTTTCAGCTTTTTTTTAATTTGATATCGTTCAACCATATTTTGACACATATACAATATCAAAAGATGATGTAAAAAAATGGTGTTAAAATATTTTTTTTGTAATTCACTCAATCAACTGTCATAATAAATCGGTTATGTTATAACCGTTTCTTTTGGCATGTCTGCCTCTCTGAAAGCCTCTCTTCTCTTCTCCACAGCTCCAGCGTTGCAACTTCAGTGCCAACAACCATATTGCATGCCCCTTGCAAACTTTATCTCTCTCTCATTTGTATATGTGGTTAATGCATTACTAGTTTGTGGGTTTATCCATATCTGCATAAACATGCTTTTCTAATCCATTATCTGTGTATGGCTTTGCCTCTATCATATCATATGACTTTTTAATCCATTTTCTGTCTATAAGTTTGCCTCTATCATATGCATTATTTCTCATTAATGCATTATCTTTCTGCGAGTTTTAAATATTATAATACATATCAACACCTTTTTCCTATGATATACAATAAAAACGCCGATTACCGAAGGGCGTTTACCGACGGTCTTTAAGCCTTCGGTAACGAATTATTAAGTTCGAAATTGGGATATTCCTCGAATTCTCCAAAATCAATTTCAGTACTCCTTCTCCTCCCTTCCCTGTTCTCACGACGGAAACCTTGTGTGGGCGCGAGGATGGTGCTCCCTAGGCGGTTTGAAGAGCGTGGTGGTCCGGACGGTGGCAGCGGTTTGTTGGTGGGTGGGTGTCTTCCCTTCCCTCTTCAAAGATTCGTGCATATTGGCTTCTGTCAGCGCGAGGTTGGTCGCCCTAAGCCGGTTTCAAGAGGTTGTTGTTGGGAACGGTGACGGTGGCTCCTTGGTGGCTGGTTTGCGGGTTGGGTGGCTAGGGTTCTTCTTCTTCCTTCTGTGTGTTGCGGCAGGGGTGGTGGTTCGTGGAGCTTGGCGTTAGGAGGTCTTTGCCGTGAAGTTAGGTTGGTTGCTGCGCATTGCTCCGTTGACAAATTTTTTGGTCAGGTTTGGTTTGGTATTTTGACACATTTTTTTTTTTGAAGTACTGATAATAACATTAATGATTTATAAAATGTCCATGAAATGGTAGGTGTTAATGATGCTCAAATGTTAGGAATGATTTATAAGATGTATGGTGTTTGTGACAATTGTGGCATTAATGATGCTGAAATGTTCTGAATGTTGACTTTGCTGTAATGGTGGATAATATACATTTGAAGATGATAATGTATTATTATGTTGCTTTAAGTGAATGAATCAGTGTGTAAGGTATGTGTAACGTATATGGGATGTTGGATTTTGTGATCCAAATCTGATCACACTTGGTCGTACTCCTAATATGATACAAAGTGTAATTGTTGTAAAACCAATTGCTCATAGTTTCCTTGGTGATTTGGTCTCGGTTATAAACTAATTATGGTTTGTAAGAATTATGGGTGACTGATGTTTAATTATATATAACATATAGGAATGTGTTTAAAATGGAATTAAACTCTGTTGAATGAAGGTAATGTTATTCAGTCCACTTGAGTAACAAACTCGTATATGTGAGTGGAAATTGATTAAGGTTGTCTTAGTAACAATTTTTTTGTCTGAGTTTAGACTCAGTTTTGAGTTCAGAATTATACTTGATGTGTGATAATGTTAGGCTGCTATACCGCAATGAGTACGGGATGATTGAAGGTGTACTTTATGGTTTGTATGTGCTTATAAAGTGATCAACCATGATGTTCACTGGGCATATGAAAAGGATTGAATAGAAATGTTAGAAATGTTAACTATATGAACCTAGAAAGCAAGGTCAACCTTAGTGAAAACAGCACAACCACTAAGTAATCCTAGAATCAGCAATTAAAAAGTATCCTAAAAAGTTTAGAATGGTAAAACCTAGCTAATTAAGAACTCATACTACAAAAATTACCTAAAACTCAAAATATGACAACATAGAACCTAAAACCAGTACCTAGAATACACTAAAAGTGCTAAGAATGCAAAGTGTATTAAAGTACTAACCAAAACAGTAAGCTAACTATCTAGACAAGTTTTAAAATATAAAAGAAAGATAAAAATGAGGTGACAATTCAAAAATTCCATGACAATCAAAATTTGACCATTGAGCACCTAAAATTACACTAGAATAGGGTAAATGTGCTAAGCATGAAGATTTTCAATGTGTAATGGACTAGAAATGACAAAGAATTGAGTGAAGAAGTGATTACTAAGACAACTTCTAAAAATCACTACTCAAACCTCAAAGAAGGTCTACTAGAATTGAAAAGTGCACTAAACTAGAACAAGAAAGTAGAAAGAAAGTATCCTAACAAGTTTACAATGGTAAAACCTAGGTCACTAAGAACTCACATTACAAAAACTACCTAAAACTCAAAATATGACAACCTAGAATCTAAAAGTAGTACCTAGAATACATTATAAGTGCGAAGAATGCAAAGTATTAAAGTACTAACCAAAACAATAAACTAACTATCTAGACAAGTTTTAAAACAAAAAAGAAAGATAAAAATGAGGTGAAAATTCCAAAATACCAAGAAAATCAAAATTG
The DNA here is from genome assembly GCF_000741045.1 of Vigna radiata var. radiata. Classification (NCBI taxonomy): domain Eukaryota; kingdom Viridiplantae; phylum Streptophyta; class Magnoliopsida; order Fabales; family Fabaceae; genus Vigna; species Vigna radiata. Next base: position 25,876,566 of record NC_028357.1, read on the forward strand.
ACCATGAGCACCTAAAATTACACTAGAATAGGCGATAAATTAGAAATTCACCTAAATTAGCCTAAGAATGTGTAATCTTCTTATCCTAACAAGTTTAAACTAGTAAAATGAAGCTAAGAAACATGTCAAATTGGATCAAGTACCTAAAACTCAAAATTGGACTACTTAAAACCTAAAAAAGTGTATTAAATAGGTGAGAAATTGGGAATTCACCTAAAGTAACTGAAGAATGTGTATTCTACACATCCAACAAGTTTAAAGTTGGTAAATGAAGGTAAGAAACATGTCAAATTAGATCAAGTAGCTAAATCTCAAAGTTTGGCTACTTGAAACCAAAAAAAGTGTACTAAATAGGTGAGAAATTGGGAATTCACCTAAAGTAATCTAAGAATGATTATTCCACACATCCTACCAACTTTAAAGTAGTGAAATGAAGTTAATAAACAAGTTAAATTGGACCAAGTACCTAAACCTCAAAATTGGATTAGTTAAACCCTGTAAAAGTGTACTAAATAGGTGAGAAATTGGGAATTCACCTAATGTAGACTAACAATAGCTAATGTTAATATTCTAACAAGTCTAAAGAAGTTAAATGAACCTAGAAACTACTAAATTGTAAGAACTACCTAAAACTCAAAGTTTGAGTATTTAGAACCTAAAAAAGTCTACTAAAAGGGTGAGAAACTGACAATTCACCTAAAGTACACTAACAATAACTAATGTTAATATCGTAACAAGTCTAAAGTAGTGAAATGACACTACGAATACTCAAAAGCAAACAAATTCGTAAAAGTAAAGGATGTAGTAGTTAGAACCTAAAAAAGTGTACTAAAAAGGTGAGAAATTGACAGTTCGCCTAAAGTAGACTAATTTTAATTAATGTTAATATCCTAATAAGTCTAAAGTAGTCAAATAAAGGTAAGAAACTACTCAAAAGCAAACAGCTACCTAAAAGTCAAAGTTTGAGTAGTTTGAACCAAAATAGTTCACTTAAAGGGTGACAAATTGCCAATTCACCTAAAGTAGAGTAGTTTTACGTAATGTTAATATCCTAACAAGTCTAAAGTAATGAAATGAACCTAGGAAACTTGTCCAAAGCAAAGAATTAGCTAAAACTCAAAGTTTGAGTATTTAGAACCTAAAAAAGAGTACTTAAAAGGTGAGAAATTGCCAATTGACATAAAGTAGACTAATTTTAACTAATGGTAACATCCTAACAACGCTAAAGTAGTGAAATGAACCTAGGAAACTTGTCAAAAATGAAAGAATTACCTCAAACTCAAAGTTTGAGTATTTAGAACCTAAAAAGTGTACTTAGAGGGTGAGAAATTGCAACTAGACCTAATGTACAGTATTTTTAAGTAATGTTAACATCCTAAGCGGTCTAAACTAGTGGAGTGAAGCTAGGAAACTTGTCAAAAGCAAAGAATTACCTCAAACTCAAAGTTTGAGTATGTAGAACCTAAAAAAGTTTACTAAAAGAGTGAGAAAGTGGCAATTCACCTAAAGTAGACTAACAATAACTAATGTTAATATCCTAATAAGTCTAAAGTAGTCAAATGAAGGAAAGAAACTAGTCAAAAGCAAACAACTACCTAAAACTCAAAGTTTGAGTAGTTTAAACCTAAAAAGTTAACTTAAAGGGTAACAAATTGCCAATTCACCTAAAGTAGAGTAATATTAAGTAATGTTAACATCCTAAAAAGTCTAAAGTAGTGAAATGAAGCTAGGAAAGTAGTGAAAAACATAGAATTACCTAGAACTCAAGGTTTGAGTTGTTAGAACCCAAAAAAGTGTACGTAAAGGGTGAGAATTTGTCAATTCACCTAAAGTAGACTAATTTTAAGCAATGTTAACATCCTAACAAGTTTAAAGTAGTGAAATGAACCTAGGAATCTTGTCAAATTCAAAGAATTACCTCAAACTCAAAGTTTGATTATTTAGAACCTAAAAAGTGAACTTAAAGGGTGAGAAATAGCAAAGAGACCTAATGTACACTACTTTTAAGTAATGTTAACATCGTAACAAGTCTAAAGTAGTGGAATGAAGCTAGGAAACTTGTCAAAAGCAAAGAATTAGCTAAAACTCAAACTTTGAGTATTTATAACCTAAAAAAGTGTACTTAAAAGGTAAGAAATTGCCAATTGACCTAAAGTAGACTAATTTTAATTAACGGTAACATCCTAACAAGTCTAAAGTGGTGAAATGAACTTAAGAAACTTGTCAAAATAAAAGAATTACCTCAAACTCAAAGTTCGAGTTTTTAGAACATAAAAAGTGTACTTAAAGGGTGAGAAATTGCAACTAGACCTAATGTACAGTATCTTTAAGTAATGTTAACATCCTAAGAAGTTTAAACTAGTGGAAGGAAGCTAGGAAACTTGTCAAAAGCAAAGAATTACCTCAAACTCAAAGTTTGAGTAGGTAGAACCTAATAAAGTCTACTTAAAGGGTGAGAAAGTAGCAATTCACCTAAAGTAGACAAATAATAACTAATGTAAATATCCTAATAATTCTAAAGAAGTCTAATGAAGGTAAGAAACTACACAAAAGCAAACAACTACCTAAAACTCAAAGTTTGAGGAATTTGAACCGGAAAAGTTAACTTAAAGGGTAACAAATTGCCAATTCACGTAAAGTAGTGTAATTTTAAGTAATGCTAACATCCTAACATGTGTAAAGTAGTGAAATGAAGCAAGGAAAGTAGTGAAAAGTATAGAATTACCTAGAACTCATAGTTTGAGTTTTTAGAACCCAAAGAAGTGTACTTAAAAGGGTGAGAATTTGCCAATTGACCTAAAGTAGACTAATTTTAAGTAATGTTAACATGCTAACAAGTCTAAAGTAGTGAAATGAACCTAGGAATCTTGTCAAAATCAAAGAATTACCCCAAACTCAAAGTTTGAGTATTTAGAACCTAAAAGGTGCACTTAAAGGATGAGAAATTGGAAAGAGACCTAATGCACACTACTTTTAAGTAATGTTAACATCCTAACATTTCTAAAGTAGTGAAATGAGCCTAGGAAACTTGTCAATAGATAAGAATTGGCTAAAACTCAAAGTTTGAGTATTTAGAACCTAAAAAAATGTACTTTAAAGGTGAGAAGTTGCCAATGGACCTAAAGTAGACTAATTTTAATTAATGGTAACATCCTAACAAGTCTAAAGTAGTGAACTGAACCTACGGAACTTGTCAAAACTCAAAGAATTACCTCAAACTTAAAGTTTGAGTATTTAGAACCTAAAAAGTGTACTTAAAGAGCGAGAAATTGCAACTAGACCTAATGTATAGTATTTTTAAGTAATGTTAAAATTCTAAGAAGTCTAAACTAGTGGAATGAAGCTAAGAAACTTGTCAAAAGCGAAGAATTACCTCAAACTCAAAGTTTGAGTATGTAGAACATAAAAAAGTCTACTAAAAGGGTGAGAAAGTGACAATTCACCTAAACTAAACTAACAATAACTAATGTTAATATCCTAATAAGTCTAAAGTAGTCAAATGAAGGTAAGAAACTACTCAAAAGCAAACAACTACCTAAATCTCAAAGTTTGAGTAGTTTGAACAAATAAAGTTAACGTAAAGGGTGACAAATTGCCAATTCACCTAAGGTACAGTAATTTTAAGTAATGTTAACATACTAACTAGTTTAAAGTAGTAAAATGAACTTAGGAATCTTGTCAAAATCAAAGAATTACCCCAAACTATAAGTTTGAGTATTTAGAACCTAAAAAATGAACTTAAAGGATGAGAAATAGGAAAGAGACCTAATGTACACTACTTTTAAGTAATGTTAACATCCTAACGTTTCTAAAGTAGTGAAATGAAACTAGGAAACTAGTCAAAAGCAAAGAATTAGCTAAAACTCAAAGTTTGAGTATTTAGAACCTAAAAAAGTGTATTTAAAAGGTGAGAAATTGCCAATTGACCTAAAGTAGACTAATTTTCACTAATCGTAACATCCTAACAGGTCTAAAGTAGTGAAGTGAACCTAGGAAACTTGTCAAAAACCAAAGAATTACCTCATAGTCAAAGTTTGAGTATTTAGAACCTAAAAAGTGTACTTAAAGGGTGAGAAATTGCAACTAGACCTAATGTACAGTACTTTTAAGTAATGTTAACATCTTAAGAAGTCTAAACTAGTGGAATGAAGCTGGGAAACTTGTTAAGAGCAAAGAATTACCTCAAACTCAAACTTTGAGTATGTAGAACCTAAAAAAGTCTACTAAAAGGGTGAGAAAGTGGAAATTCACCTTAAGTAGACCAATAATAACTAATGTTAATATCCTAGTAAGTCTAAAGTTGTCAAATGAAGGTAAGAAACTACTCAAATGCAAACAACTACCTAACACTCAAAGTGTGAGTAGTTTGAACCAAAAAAGTTAACTTAAAGGGTGACAAATTGCCAATTAACCTAAAGTAGAGTAAGTTTAGGTAATGTGATCATCCTAACAAGTCTAAACTAGTGCAATGAACTTAAGAAACTTATGCAAATCAAAGAATTACCCCAAACTCAAAGTTTGAATATTTAGAACCTAAAAAGTGCACTTAAAGGATGAGAAATAGCAAAGAGACCTAATGTACACTACTTTTAAGTAATGTTAACATCGTAAGATGCCTAGACTAGTGAAATGAAACTAGGAAACTTGTCAAAAGAAAAGAATTAGCAAAAATTCAAAGTTTGGTTATTTAAATTAATGGTAACATCATAACAAGTCTAAAGTAGTGAACTGAACCTACGGAACTTGTCAAAATTCAAAGAATTAACTCAACCTTAAAGTTTGAGTATTTAGAACCTAAAAAGTGTACTTAAAGGGCGAGAAATTGCAACAAGACCTAATGTACAATATTTTTAAGTAATGTTAACATCCTAAGACGTCTAAACTAGTGGAATGAAGCTAAGAAACTTGTCATATGCGAAGAATTACCTCAAACACAAAGTTTGAGTATGTAGAACCTAAAAAAGTCTACTAAAAGGGTGAGAAAGTGGCAATTCACCTAAAGTAGACTAACAATAACTAATTTTAGTATCCTAATAATCTAAAGTAATCAAATGAAGGTAAGAAACTATTCAAAAGCGAACAACTACCTAAAACTCAAAGTTTGAGTAATTTGAACCAAAAAAGTTAACTTAAAGGGTGACAAATTGCCAATTAACCTAAAGTAGAGTAATTTTAAGTAATGTGATTATCCTAACAAGTCTAAACTAGTGAAATGAACTTAAGAAACTTGTCCAAATCAAAGAATTACCCCAAACTCAAAGTTTGAGTATTTAAAACCTAAAAAGTGAACTTAAAGGATGAGAAATAGGAAAGAGACCTAATGTACACTACTTTTAAGTACTGTTAACATCCTAACATTTCTAAAGTAGTGAAATGAACCTAGGAAACTTGACAAAAGCAAAGAATTAGCTAAAACTCAAAGTTTGAGTATTTAAAACCTGAAAAAGTGTACTTGAAAGGTGAGAAATTACAACTAGACCTAATGTACAGTATTTTTAAGTAATGTTAATATCGTAAGAAGTCTAAACTTGTGGAATGAAGCTAGGAAACTTGTTAAGAGCAAAGAATTACCTCAAACTCAATGTTTGAGTATGTAGAAGCTAAAAAAGTCTATTAAAAGGGTGAGAAAGTGACAATTCACCTGAAATAGACCAATAATAACTAATGTTAATATCCTAATAAGTCTAAAGTAGTCAAATGAAGGTAAGAAACTACTCAAAAGCAAACAACTACCTAACACTCGGTGTGAGTAGTTTGAACCAAAAAAGTTAACTTAAAGGGTGACAATTTGCCAATTAACCTAAAGTAGAGTAATTTTAAGTAATGTGATCATCGTAACAAGTCTAAACTAGTGAAATGAACTTAAGAAACTTGTCCAAACCAAAGAATTACCCCAAACTCAAAGTTTGAATATTTAGAACCTAAAAAGTGCACTTAAAGGATGAGAAATAGCAAAGAGACCTAATGTACACTACTNGAATTACCCCAAACTCAAAGTTTGAATATTTAGAACCTAAAAAGTGCACTTAAAGGATGAGAAATAGCAAAGAGACCTAATGTACACTACTTTTATGTAATGTTAACATCGTAAGATGCCTAAAGTAGTGAAATATACCTAGGAAACTTGTCAAAAGCAAAGAGTTAGCTAAAACTCAAAGTTTGAGTATTTAGAACCTAACAAAGTGTACTTAAAAGGTGAGAAATTGCCTATTGACCTAAAGTAGACTAATTTTAACTAATGGTAACATCCTAACAAGTCTAAAATAGTGAAATGAACGTAGGAAACTTGTCAAGATTAAAGAATGACCTCAAACTCAAAGTTTGAGTATTTAGAATCTAAAAAGTGTACTTAAAGGGTGAGAAATTTTAACTAGACCTAATGTACAATATTTTTAATTAATGTTAACATCCTAAGAAGTCTAAAATAGTGGAATGAAGCTAGGAAACTTGTCAAAAGCAAAGAATTACCTCAAACTCAAAGTTTGAGTATGTAAAACCCAAAATAGTCAACTAAAAGGGTGAGAAAGTGGCAATTCACCTAAAGTAGACTAACATTAACTAATTTTAGTATCCTAATAATCTAAAGTAATCAAATGGAGGTAAGAAACTATTCAAAAGCGAACAACTACCTAAAACTCAAAGTTTGAGTAGTTTGAACCAAAAAAGTTAACTTAAAGGATGACAAATTGCCAATTCAGCTAAAATAGAGTAATTTTGAGTAATGTATTAATGTTAACATTCTAACAAGTCTAAAGTAGTGAAATGATCCTAGGAAACTTTTCAAAATTTAAGAATTACCCCAAACTCAAAATTTGAGTATTTAGAACCTAAAAAGTACACGTAAAGGGTGAGAAATAGCAAATAGACCTAATATATAGTACTTTTAAGTAATGTTAACATGCTAACATGTCTAATATAGTGAAATGAACCTAGGAAACTTGTCAAAAGGGAAGAATTAACTAAAACTCAAAGTTTGGCTATTGAACACCTATAAATAGACTAGAGTTGGTGAGAAATTATAAATTCACTTAAATTAGCCTAAGAATGTTTAATCTTCATATCCTAACAAGTTTAAACTAGTAAAATGATTGTAAGAAACATGTCAAATATGATCATTTACCTAAAATTTAAAATTGGACTGCTTAAAACCTAAAAGAGTGTCCTAAATTGGTAACAAATTGGCAATTCACCTAAAGTAACCTAAGAGTGTGTATTGTGCACATCCTAACAAGTCTAAACTAGTGTAATGAAGCTAGGAAATTTGTCAAAAGCAAATAATCATCTCAAACTCAAAGTTTGAGTATTTAGAACCTAAAAAGTGTACTTAAATGGTGAGGAATTGTAACTAGACCTAATGTACACTAATTTTAATTAATGTGAACATCCTAACATGTCTAAACTAGTGGAATGAAGCTAGGAAACTTGTCAATAGGAAAGAATTTCCTCAAACTCAAAGTTTGAGTATTTAGAACCCAGAACATGTACTTAAAGGGTGAAAAATTGCAAATAGACCTAATGTAGACTAATTTTAACTAATGTGAACATCCTAACATGTCTAAAGTAGTGAAATGAAGCAAGGAAACTATTCAAAAGCAAAGAATTCCATAAACCTCAAATTTGGTGGTGTGGTTGATCAAAATTTCTCATAATTGAGTCATTACAGGTCATTTTTCTTTCTGCTATGATTTTGTGATGTTTGGAAGTTTAAACAAGTGCAAATTGATGTACTAAAGTTATTAGAACCATTAATATGAAGTTAGAATGACCTGTATGCTATTTAGTATGTCAAACCATCGCATCTGAGCCATTTTTGGAACTTGCAAAGTGAATCTGAGTTGCAGTTCTGTTTTGTGGCTAATCATAGTTTAAACAAGTGTATTTTGATGAATTAAAACTTTTAAAATGATTAGCAAAGTGTCAGAATTGACTTAGGCACAAAATCACTTCCAAAACCACCAATTTTAAGTCAATTTTGGGAAGTAAAATGGTGATTTTAAGTAGCAGTTTGGTTTTGAGTTAAATTTGAGTTTTAACATGTTTGAATTCATCAAATAAAGTTCCTGAAGTGGTTAGTTTTGATCTAGAGCTGTTGTTGTGTGATTTTGAATCTCAAACCACCAATTTTTATGTCTTTGTTTGAGTTCAATTTTTCCATTTTTTAATCTGTTTGGCATTTAGACCATGACTGAACATCTTGCAATTTTATTTCCTTGCAGAAATTTGTTATCAAACGTGCAACCCACTTCTGCTGATTGTGATTGTGTAGCTGGTTCTTCACTAAATTTGGTTTGTCACTGGATACTTTAATAGCTATTTGATTGCCTAAATCATGTTAATATGTATTATATATCCATGCTTTTGTTGTGCGGGTGTGACTTATTTATCACATTAAATGTTTATTGTATGTTCATGTATATGTTGTATGTTGTTGTATATATTGTATGTTTATTTATTAGGCTACAACTTGATTAAGTTAAGTAGTCATTTAAAATCCTATGGTACTACACATATTTTCAATGGAATGAGAAGGGTAAAAGTACTATAAACACTTAGAACCTACAAAATATGTGGAAGTACTCTATAAAAGAGAACTTCAGTAATAATACGTTGCCTCTCCCAAATTTAATACATAGCTCCTTAGGTTGTCTAAGACATTTCAATACTGAGGACTTCTCTTTGCATGCCCTTATTGTATGTCTATGACAATAGTGTTCAAATTGCCTTCCATGTTCGACTTAAGTAGTAATAGGTTTATTACTTATGTCACATGGAATGTTGTTGTTTTGGCTAAGTTTTTCTTTGTTTGGCTTGTTACAGAACATGGCCCATTTTCTCAACCACTGTGGGTGGATGTATGACCGTTGTTATAGCGGAAGGAGAGGTTTGAAGGAAGCTTTTGTCATCAGAGTTGAAGAGTTTGTGGAGACGACTTGACGATATCAATATTATGCTCATGATGGAGGGATTCGATGCCCGTGCATCAAGTGCGAATGTACAAGGATTTTGAAAGATGAAGTTGTCAAAGTTCACCTATACCAAAAAAGATTCATGCCTAATTACACAGTTTGGACATTTCATGGTAAAGAAATTCCTTCCACCTCCACTGTAGTTGAAAAACGGCTTGCATCAGGTTCGAATACTATTTTACATACATTTGAGATAGATCAATTTGCCTACAGGCAAAAGATGGTTGACAATGCTCTTCGTCGACATGCTGAATAAGAAGCAAATGATAATGATGATGAATAGTCTCAATATGAAACACTCAGAGGTTTTACAATTTACTGACAGAGGCAAATCTACCTGTATTTGAAGGTTCATCTGAGTCAAAATTGTCAGTGTGCATTAGACTCATGGCTAGAAAATCTAATTGGAACGTTCCCAATCAAGCATTGGACTTTTTTACAAAATTGATGTTAGATTTGACACCACCAAACAATTTTATGCCGAAGAATTATTATCAAGCCAAAAGATGTGTTTCAAAGTTGGGATTGGAAGCCAAGAAGATTGATTGTTGTGTTAATGGATGTATGTTATTCTATAACAATGACAATGGCAAAAAATGATGCATTGTTGGTTGAATGTAAGTTTTGTCGTTCACCTCGATATCATACGATGCATCTAGGACGGAGGCAATAAAACCAATTCCCTTAAAGTCTATGTTCTACTTGCCTCTAATTCCAAGATTACAAAGAATGTTTACTTCATTCCAAATATCACAACACATGACATGGCATGATGGTAACAAAACTGAAGAAGTTTTGCGTCATCCTTGTGATGGTGAAGCTTGGAAGCACTTCAATCGTAAACATCCATCCTTTGCTAGTGAACCGCGTAACGTGAGACTTGGTCTATGCTTTGATGGGTTTACGTCGTACATTCATGCTTCTGCATCACCATATTCATGCTGGCCGGTGATAATTACCCATACAATCTACCACCTAAGATGTGTTTGACAAAGCCTTACATGTTTTTAACGTGTATCATACTAGGTCCATCTAATCCCAAATCAACGATTGATGTATTTTTGGAGCCTTTGATTGATGATTTGAAGAAGCTATGAAATAGTGTTTGGACGTATGATGTTTCAAAGAAGAAAAATTTCCTTATGAGAGTAACTTTGATGTGGACTATTAACGACTTTCCAGTGTATGACATGTTACCTAGTTGGAGCACGCATGGTCGATTAGCTTGTCCACATTGCATGTAGCATATAAAGTCATTTCAATTGAGTTATTGTTAGAAAAGTAGTTAGTTTGACTGCCATCGACGGTTCTCGTCCATTGATTACCCCATAAGAAACAAAAGGGAATTTTGCAAAGGGCAAGTTGAAATGTATATGCCCCCGTCGAAATTGACTAGATTACACATTTGGAGAAGAGTGAAAGACTTGCCAAAAGTCACTGAATGTGTTCAGAATGGGATAGAAGGGTTTGGGGAGTGACATAATTAGACTAAAAGAAACATATTTTGGGATCTTCCCTATTGGAAAGACAACTTGCTAACACATAACCTCGATGTCATGCACATAGAAAAAAATTTCTTTGACAACGTCTTCAACACATTTATGAATGTTATTGGGAAGACAAAAGATAATGACAAAGCAAGAAAAGATTTACCTTTGTATTGTGGGTGAAAAGACTTAGAGTTGAAGGCGCAAGCTAACGGGCGATTCTTCAAACAAAAAACAAATTACACCATGTCAAAAGATGAGGCAAGGGTAGTTTGTGGATGGATCAAAAGCTTAGAATGCCAGATGGATATTCTTCTAACTTGTCCAGATGTGTTAATGTTCAGAACGATACTATTCAAGGGTTGAAGAGTCATGATTGTCATGTATTCATGGAGACTTTCATCTCTCTTGCGTTCAGTTGTTTGCCAATGCACGTGTTAAATCCACTGATAGAAATCAGTAACTTCTTTAAAGATTTGTGCTGCACGACACTAAAGAAAAATTCCCTAAGAAAAATGGAAGAAAATATTCCAATTATTCTCTGCAAATTAGAAAGAATATTCTTTCTTGCATTCTTTGATTAAATGGAGCATCTTTCAATTCATCTTGCATATGAAGCTCGGCTTGGGGGATCGTGCAATACAGGTGATGTATCTTTTTGAAAGGTTTATGGGAGAATCCAAACTTTCATTTAAAAATAAAGCTAGAGTAGAAGGATCAATTTGTGCAGCTTACTTGCACAAAGTGACAACATACTTTTGTTCACATTATTTCAAAAACTTCATGTTGTCCCTCACTAATGTCAGAAATGAAATGCAATGGCAAGCTGAACCATGTCAAGGTGCATTATCAGTTTTTTGACAATTAGACCATTGTGCAGGGAAGAAATTCAATCATTGGTTAACTGATGCTGAATTTAACTCTACTCATGTCCACGTCTTAATCAATTGCAGTGAAGTTAAGTCGTACCTTGAGTATGTCATCATCCAACTCTTACCTTTGTAATGGTTAAGTTGTTATGCATTAATTCATTTCATCGTACCAATTCATTTCTTGTGGCTGAGCAAGTTGCAGAAGGAAATGCTTATGCTCGAATACACTTAGAGTTTCCTCAATGGTTCAAAAATCAGGTCCGTACTTTTTCCTATGTTTTGAGAAAGGTTAATTTGACTCTTGCTGTAAAATTTTTTTGGTATCTTTGTAGGTTTTTAACCAGGCATTAACTTCCACAGTTCAAGAGTTAAGACATCTCTCCAATTGGCCAATGAGATGTGTGAAAGAATGACACACTTACTTCACCAATGGTTAAAAATTCCATACACATGATTGGTTTAAAGGAAAGAAAACAACAAATTGTGGTGTGTACAGAGAATGGTTACAGATGATCAAGATGTGATGAACCTTCTCCTGTCATTACTACATTGAAATGATTACGAAACAGAACTTAAAACAATAGAAAGGCAACATCTTCCTCAACCTCATTTGAGTTAATGCGACCTCTAGGCTTGGTTTGTATTGCAACAACCTAACCACGTTTGTTAATATTATGGAATGATGGATATGACACATAATAATTTGTCTGACATTAGTTGGTAGAATGAAAGGATCAAATGGTCGATATCTTAATCTCATTTGCAGTTCGACAATGTTAAACCTAGGATTCACTCTCGTACCAACTCTAGAAAGATCAAACCATTCATAATAAAAAAATACTACTATGTTTGGAGAAGTATTGCTGTTGTACTCTAGCTCATATATTTTATGAATGATGTCATAGAAATCATCATAACCACCTTCTGTAAGGCCCTTGATGTACACACCACAATTTGTTGTTTTCTTTCCTTTAGACTAATCATGTGTATGAAATTTGTAACCATTGGTGAAGCGAGTGTGCCATTCTTTCACATATCTCATTGGTCAATTGGAGAAATGTCTTAACTCTTGAACCGTAGGAGTCAATGCCTAGTTAAAAACCTACAAAGATACCAAAAAATTTTATAGCAAGAGTTAAATTAACCTTGCTCAAAACATAGGAAAAAATATGGACCTAATTTCTGATCCATTGAGGAAACACTGAGTGTATTCGAGCAAAGCATTTCCTTTTGTGGCTTGCTCAACCACAAGAAATGAGCTGGTATGAATGAAATGAATTAGTGTATAACAATTTAACCATTGCAAAAAATAAGAGTTGGATGATGACATACTAAGGTACGACTTAACTTCACTGCAATTGATTAACAAATGGATATGAGGAGAGTTGAATTCATCATCAGTTAACCAATGAGTGAATTCCTTCCTTACACGATGGTCTGATTATCGAAAAACTGATAGTGCACCTTGACATGGTTCAGCTTGCCATTGTATTTCATTTCTGACATTAGTGGGGGACAACATGAAGTTTTTGAAATAATGTGAACAAATCGATCCTTCTACTCTAGCTTTATTTTTAACTAAAAGTTTGGATTCTCCAAAAACCTTTCAAAGGGATACGTTCACCTATATTGCACCGATCCCCAAAGCCAAGCTTTATATGCAAGATGAATTGGAAGATGCTCCATTTAATCAAAGAATGCAGGAGAAAATATTCTTTCTAATTTGTAGAGAATAATTGGAATATTTTCTTCCATCTTTCTTAGGGAATTTTTCTTTAGTGTCGTGCAACACAAATCTTTAAAGAAGTTACTGATTTCTATCAATGAATTTAACAAATGCATTGGCAAACAACTGAACACAAGAGGGATGAAAGTCTCCATGAATACATGACAATCATTACTCTTCAACCCTTGAATAATATTATTATGAACACTGGCACATCTGAACAAGTTAGAAAAATATTCATCTGGCATTCTAAGCTCTTTGATCCATCCACAAACTATTCTTGCCTCGTCTTTTGACATGGTGTAAGTTGCTTTTTGTTTGGACAATCGCCCGTTAGCTTGCGCCTTCAACTCTAAGTCTTTTCGCCCACAATACAAAAGTAAATCTTTTCTTGCTTTGCCATTATCTTTTGTCTTCCCAATAACATTAATAAATGTGTTGAAGACACAATCAAAGAAATTTTTTTCTATGTGCATGACATCAAGATTATGTCTTAGCAAGTTGTCTTTCCAATAGGGAAAATCCCAAAATATATTTCTTTTAGTCCAATTATGTCACTCCCCAAACCCTTTTATCCTATTCTGACCACATTCAGTGACTTTTGGCAAGTCTTTCACTCTTTTCGAAACGTGTGATCTAGTCAACTTCAACGGGGACATATCCGTTTCAACTTGCCTTTTGAGAAATGTCTTTTTTTTTTTTTTTTTTCTGGGGTGATCAATGGGCAAGAGCTGTCGATGGTAGTCAAACCAACTACTTTTCCGACCATAACTCAATTGGAATGACTTTGTATGCTCCATGCAATGTGGACAAGCTAATCGACCATGCATGCTCCAACCAGATAACATGTCATACGCTGGAAAGTCGTTAATGGTCCACATCAAAGCTGCCCTCATAAGGAAATTTTGCTTCCTTGAAACATCATACGTCCAAACACCATTCTATAGCTTCTTCAAATCATCAATTAAAGACTCCAAATATACATCAATCGCTGATTTGGGATTAGTTGGACCTAGTATTAGACACGTTAAAAACATGTAAGACTTTGTCATACACATCTTAGGTGGTAGATTGTGTGGGTGTAACTATCACCGGCCAGCATGAATATGGTGATGCAGAAGCATGAATGTACGACGTAAACCCATCAGAGCATAGATCAAGTCTCACGTTACGCGGTTCACTAGCAAAGGATGGATGTTTACGATTGAAGTGCTTCCAAGCTTCACCATCAGAAGGATGACGCGAAACTTCTTTAGTTTTGTTACCATCATGCCATGTCATGTGTTGTGATGTTTGTAATGAAGTAAACATTCTTTGTAATCTTGGAATCAAAAGCAAGTAGAACATGGACTTTAAGGGAATTGGTTTTTTTGCCTCCGTCCTAGATGCATCGTATGATATCGAGGTGAGTCACAAAGCTTGCATTTAACCAACAATGCATCATTTTTGCCACTGTCATTGTCATAGAATAACATACATCTATTAACACAACAATCAGTCTTTTTGGCATCCAATCCCAGCTTTGAAACACAACTTTTTGCTTGATAATAATTCTTTGGCATATAATTGTTTGGTGGTGTCAAATCTAACATTAGTTTTGTAAAGAAGTCCAATGCTTGATTGAGAATGTTCAAATTAGGTTTACCAGCCATGAGTCTAATGCACACTGACAATTTTGACTCAGATGAACCTTCAAATACAGGTAGACTTGCCTCTGTCAGTAAATTGAAAAACTTCTGAGTGGTTTCATTTGGAGACTCTTCATCATGACTATCGTTTGCTTCTTGTTCAGCATGTAGACGAAGATCATTGTCGTCCATCTCTTGCATATAGGCAAATTGATCTATCTCAGATGTATGTACAATAATATTCAAACCTGATGCAAGTTACTTTTCAGCTGTAGTGAAGGTAGAGGGAATTTCTTCACCATGAAACGCATTTTGGTATAAGTGAACTTTGACGACTTCATCTTTCTAAATACTCAAACTTTGAGTTTGGGGTAATTCTTTGATTTTTACAAGTTTCATTCCACTAGTTTAGATTTCATAACATTACTTGAATCGGACGCTCCAACTGGGATATGGATGAAGATCGGGCAGCAGAAGACAGATGTGACTAACAACAACGAAAGTGGATGATATATCGAGGTTGGTGATGGATGGAGATCTCTTAGGAAGGAGATACTAACTCAAGGCGGCTTCCATTCTTGGAAGGAGCCAGGTGATGAGATGAAGAAATTAGATAGGAGTGACTTTGGCAAGAGTTTACCGTGTTGGAAAAATACATTAGCAGAAGAAATTTCTCATAAATTCCAAAGTGTCTTACAATGAATGCAACCATGGATTTATAGACTCATCCATGAAGCTGCAGCATGGCAATGATGACCGTGAGATGCGGATCTAATGCCACGTGTGTCAAGCAAAAAAAATGGTGTATGTGTTCTTGAAAGAAAGAAGCACGGTATACATATGCTGACAATGTGCATTTCATCATGCAACCCCTTTATTACTAAGCTCACCCTCCTTTCTTTGTGGAAATGACTCTTTTGTCCTTCTTCTTTGGTTGCTTTGATGGATTTTATTTATTGGACTTGGGTCCCGCGTATCATTTCTTAAAAATACTGTACATTAGGTCTAGTTGCAATTTCTCACCCTTTAAGTACATTTTTTAGGTTCTAAATACTTAAACTCTGAGTTTGAGGTAATTCTTTGATTTTGACAAGTTTCCTAGGTTCATTTCACTACTTTAGACTTGTTAGGATGTTACCATTGGTTAAAATTAGTCTACTTTAGGTGAATTGGCAATTTGTAATCCTTTAATTTAACTTTTTTGGTTCAAACTACTCAGACTTTGACTTTCAGGTAGTTGTTTGCTTTTGAGTAGTTTCTTACTTTTATTTGACTACTTTAGACTTATTAGGATATTAACATTAGTTATTGCTAGTATACTTTAGTGAATTCGCAGTTTCTCACCTTTTAAGTAGACTTTTTTAGGTTCTAAATACTCAAACTTTGAGTTTTAGCTAATTCTTTGCTCTTGACAAGTTTTTTAGGTTCATTTCACTACTTTAGACACTTTAGAATGTTAACATTACATAAAAGTAGTGTACATTAGGTCTCTTTGCTATTTCTCACCCTTTTAAGTGCACTTTTTAGGTTCTAAATACTCAAAATTTGAGTTTGGGGTAATTCTTTGATTTTGACAAATTTCTTAAGTTCATTTCTGTACTTTATACTTGTTAGGATGTTAATATTACTTAAAATTACTCTACCTTAAGTGAATTGGTAATTTGTGACCCTCTAAGTTAACTTTTTTGGTTCAAACTACTCAAACTTTGAGCTTTTGGTTGTTATTTGCTTTTGAGTAGTTTCTTACCTTTATTTAACTACTTTAGGTAGTTATTAACATTAGTTATTGTTGGTCCATTTTAGGTGAATTGATGCTTTCTCACTCTTAGACAAGTTTTCTAGTTTCATTCTAGTAGTTTAGACTTGGTAGGATGTTAACATTACTTAAAAATAGTGTACATTAGGTCTAGTAACAATTTCTCACCCTTTAAGTAAACTTTATAGGTTCTAAATTCTCAAACTTTGAGTTTGAGATAATTCTTTGATTTTGACAAGCTTCCTAGGTTCATTTCACTACTTTAGACTTGTTAGGATGTTACCATTAGTTAAAATTAGTCTACTTTTGGTCAATTTGCAATTTCTCACCTTTTAAGTACACATTTTTAAGTTCTAAATACTCAAACTGAGTTTGAATTAATTATTTGCTTTTGACAAGTTTCCTAGGCTTGTTAAGATGTTAACATTACTTAAAATTACTCTACATTAGGTGAATTGATAATTTCTACCCTTAAAAGTACACTTTTTAGGTACTAACAACTCAAACTTTGAGTTTTAGGTTATTCTTTGCTTTTCCCTAGTTTCCTTCCTTAATTTCACTACTTTAGACTTAATAGGATATTAACATTAGTTATTTTTGGTCTACGTTTGGTGAATTGTCACTTTCTCACCCTTTTAGTAGACTTTTTTAGGTTCTACATACTCAAACTTTGAGTTTGAGGGAATTCTTTACTTTTGACAAGTTTCCTAGTTTCATTTCACTAGTTTAGATTTGTTAAGATGTTAACATTGCTTAAAAGTATTGTACATTAGGTCTCTTTGCTATTTTTCACCCTTTAAGTGCACTTCTTAGGTTCTAAATACTCAAACTTTGTGTTTGTGGTAATTCTTTGATTTTGACAAGATTCCTAGGTTCATTTCACTACTTTAAACTTGTTAGGATGTTAGGCATTACTTAAAATTAGTTTACTTTAGGTGAATCTTCAAATTCTCACCCTTTAAGTACACTATTTTGGGTTCTAACAACTCAAACTTTGAATTTTATGTAGTTGTTTGCTTTTGAGTAGTTTCTTACCTTCATTTGACGACTTTAGACTTATTAGGATATTAACATTAGCTATTGTTAGTGTACTTTAGGTGAATAACCACTTTTTCATCCTTTTAGTAGACTTTTTTAGGTTCTACATACTCAGACTTTGAGTTTGAAGTAATTCTTTGTTTTTGACAAGTTTCCTACTTCATTCCATTAGCTTAGACTTCTTAGGATGTTAACATTACTTAAAAATAATGTATATTAGGTCTAGTTGCAATTTGTCATCCTTTAAGTACACTTTTTAGGTTGTTAATATTCAAACATTGAGTTTGAGGTAATTGTTTAATTTTGACAAGTTTACTAGGTTCATTTCACTATTTTAGGCTTATTAGGATGTTACCATTAGTTAAAATTAGTCTACTTTAGGTGAATTAGCAATTTGTCACCCTTTAAGTTAACTTTTTTGTTTGAAACTACTCAAACTTTGAATTATAGGTAGTTGTTTACTTTTGAGTCGTTTCTTACCTTCATTTGACTACTTTAGACTTATTAGGATATTAACATTAGTTATTGTGAGTTTGGTTTAGGTGAATTGCCATTTTCTCATCCTTTTAGTAGACCTTTTTAGGTTCTACATACTTAAACTTTGAGTTTGAGTTAATTCTTTGCTTTTGATAAGTTTCCCAGCTTCATTCCACTTGTTTAGACTTTTTAAGATGTTAACATTACTTAAAAGTAGTGTACATTAGGTATAGTTGCAATTTCTCATCCTTTAAGTATACTTTTTAGGTTCTAAATACTCAAACTTTGAGTTTGAGGTAATTCTTTGGGTTTGACAAGTTTCCTAGCTTCATTGATAGGGGACTAAATGTATATGTGAGGAATAATAAAGGAGGGAAGCATAGAGTTTCTGTTAGGAATTAGTTAGAGGGAAAGAGGAGTATAAATAAGGAGTTAGTTGTAAAGGGCGAGATTATTCAAACTATATATTGTTTGTTGAGTTTACTGGAACTTAGTCCAATGGAGGGAGATCGGGCTTCCTTCGGTGTTTACGATACATTTGTATTCTTGAATTCATTGAATAAGATGATTATATTCAGTAGAGTGGGTCTATTCTATGTGAATCCTTCATGTTACTGACTTCTTGATTAAAGAAGTCCAACATTCATTCAATTAATTTAGACTTATTAGATGTTAACATTACTTAAAAGTAGTGTACATTAGTTCTTTTTGTATTTCTCACCCTTTAAGTGCACTTTTTAGGTTCTAAATACTCAAACTTTGAGTTTGAGGTACTTCTTTGATTTTGACAGGATTCCTAGGTTCATTTCACTACTTTAAACTTGATAAGATGTTAACATTACTTAAAATTAGTCTAGTTTAGATCAATTGAAAAATTCTCACCCTTTAAGTACACTTTTTTGGGTTCTAACAACTCAAACTCAGTGTTCTGGGTAATTCTTTGTATTTCACTACTTTTCCAGCTTCATTTCACTACTTTAGACTTGTTAGGATGTTAACATTACTTAAAATTACTCTAGTTTAGGTGAATTGACAATTTGTTGCCCTTTAAGTTAACTTTTTTTGTTCAATCTTCTCAAACTTTGAGTTTTAAGTAGTTGTTTGCTTTCGAGTAGTTTCTTACCTTCATTTGGCTACTTTAGACTTATTAGAATATTAACATTAGTTATTGTTAGTCTACTTTAGGTGAATTGCCACTTTCTCACCCTTTTAGTAGACTTTTTAAGGTTCTACATACTCAAACTTTCAGTTTGAGGTAATTCTTTGCTTTTGACAAGTTTCGTAGTTTCATTCCACTACTTTAGACTTCTTAGGAAGTTAACATTACTTAAAAATACTGTACATTAGGTCTAGTTGCAATTTCTCACCCTTTACGTACACTTTTTAGGTTTTAAATACTTAAACTTTGAGTTTCATCTAATTGTTTAATTTTGATAAGTTTCCTAGGTTCATTTCACTACTTTAGACTTGTTAGGATGTTGCAATTAGTTAACATTAGTCTACTTTAGGTCAATTGGCAATTTCTTACCTTTTAAGTATGCTTTTTTAGGTTCTAAATACTCAAACTTTGAGTTTTAGCTAATTCTTTGGTTTTGAGAAGTTTCTTAGGTTCATTTCACTATTTTAGATATGTTAGGATGTTAACATTATTTAAAAGTAGTCTACATTAAGTCTCTTTCCTATTTCTCACCCTTTAAGTGCACTTTTTAGGTTCTAAATACTCAAACTTTGAGTTTGAGGTAATTATTTGATTCTAACAAGATTCTTAGGTTCATTTCACTTCTTTAGACTTGTTAGGATGTTAACATTACTTAAAAATAGTCTACTTTAGGTCAATAGGAAAATCCTCACCCTTTAAGTACACTCTTTTGGGTTCTAACAACTCAAACTTTGAGTTCTAGGTAATTCTATGCTTTTCACTATTTTTTCTAGCTTCATTTCACTACTTTTGACTTTTTATGATGTTAACATTACTTAAAATTACTCTACTTTAGGTGAATTGGCAATTTGTCACCCTTTAGAGTTTGAGTAGTTTCTTACCTTCATTTGACTACTTTAGACTTATTAGGATATTAGCATTTGTTAAAATTAGTCTACTTTAGGTGAATTGCCAATTTCTCACTTTTTTAGTACACTTTTTTAAGTTCTAACTACTACAACCTTTATTTTTACGAATTTGTTTGCTTTTGAGTAGATTTGTTACGATATTAACATTAGTTATTGTTAGTTTACTTTAGGTGAATTGCCACTTTCTCACCCTTTTAGCAATCTT
This sequence comes from Vigna radiata var. radiata, assembly GCF_000741045.1. Classification (NCBI taxonomy): domain Eukaryota; kingdom Viridiplantae; phylum Streptophyta; class Magnoliopsida; order Fabales; family Fabaceae; genus Vigna; species Vigna radiata. Next base: position 25,896,788 of record NC_028357.1, read on the forward strand.
TTTAGGTTCTAAATACTCAAACTTTGAGTATTAGGTAGTTCTTACAATTTGAGTAGTTTCCTAGGTTCATTTAACTACTTTTGACTTGTTAGAATATTAACATTAGTTATTGTCTACATTAGGAGAATTCCCAATTTTTCACCTATTTAATACATTTCTATTGGTTTTGAGTTTTAGGTACTCGATCTAATTTAACATGTTTATTAACTTCATTTCACTACTTTAAAGTTGGTAGGGTGTGTGGAATACACATTCTTAGTACACTTTTATAGGTTTCAAGTTGCCAAACTTTGAGATTTAACTACTTGATTTAGTTTGACATGTTTCTTACCTTCATTTACAAACTTTAAACTTGTTAGAATGTGTAGAACACACATTCTTCAGTTACTTTAGGTGAATTCTCAATTTCTCACCTAATTAGTACACTTTAGGTTTTAAGTAGTCTAATTTTGAGTTTTAGGTACTTGGTCCAATTTGACAAGTTTCTTAGCTTCATTTTATTAGTTTAAACTTGTTAGGATATGAATATTACACATTCTTAGGCTAATTTAGGTGAATTTGGAATTTATCACCTATTCTAGTGTAATTTTAGGTGTTCAATGGTCAAATTTTGATTTTCTTGGTATTTTGGAATTGTCACATCATTTTTATCTTTCTTTTTTGTTTTAAAACTTGTCTAGATAGTTAGTTTACTGTTTTGGTTAGTACTTTAATGCACTTTGCATTCTTTGCACTTATATTGTATTCTAGGTACTACGTTTAGATTCTAGGTTGTAGTTTTTGTACTCTGAGTTCTTAATGACCTAGGTTTTAACATTGTAAACTTGTTAGGATACTTTGTTTCTACTTTCTTGTTCTAGTTTAGTGTACTTTTCAATTCTAGCAACCTTTTTTTGAGATTTGAGTAGGGGTTTTTAGAAGTTGTCTTAGTAATCATTTCTTCACTCAATTCTTTGTCATTTCTAATCTATTACAACTTGTGTAGATAGTTTTAGGTATCTTTTACACAATGAACATCTTCATGCTTAGCACATTTACCCTATTCTAGTGTAATTTTAGGTGTTTAATGGTTAATTTTTGATTGTCATGGAATTTTTGAATTGTTACCTCATTTTTATCTTTCTTTTTTTATTTTAAAACTTGTCTAGATAGTTAGTTTAGTACTTTAATACACTTTGCATTCTTAGCACTTTTACTGTATTCTAGGTGCTAGTTTTAGGTTCTAGATTGTCATATTTTGAGTTTTAGATACTTTTTGTAGTGTGAGTTCTTAATTAACTAGGTTTTAGCATTTTAAACTTGTTAGGATAATTTTTAATTGCTGATTTTAGGATTACTCAGTGGTTGTCCTGTTTTCACTAAGGTTGACCTTGCTTTCTAGGTTCATATAGTTAACATTTCTAACATTTCTATTCAATCCTTTTCATATGCCTAGTGAACATCATGGTTGATCACTTTATAAGCACAAATAGACCATAAAATACACCTTCAATCATCCCATATTCATTGTGGTATAGCAACCTAACATTATCACACATCAAGTATAATTCTGAACTCAAAATTAAGTGTAAAATTAGACAAAAAATTGTTACTAAGACAACCTTAATCAATTTCCACTCACACATACGAGTTTGTTACGCAAGTGGACTAAATAACATTACCTTTATTCAAACAGAGTTTAATTCCATTATAAACAGATTCCTATATGTTATATATAATTACACATCAATCACCCATAATTCTTACAAACCATAATTAGTTTATAATCGAGACCAAATCACCAAGGGGCCTATAAGCAATCAGTTTTACAATAATTCCACTTTGTATCATATTAAGAGTACGACCAAGTGTGATTAGATTTGGATCATAAAATCCAACATCCCATATACATTACACATACCTTACACACTGATTCATTCACTTAAAGCAACATAATAATACATTGTCATCTTCAAATAACAATATATTATCCACCATTACAATAGAGTCAACATTTAGAACATTTCAGCATCATTAACATCTCCATTTATGCCATAATTGTCACAAACACCATACATTTTATAAATCATTCCTACCATTTGAGCATCATTAACACCTACCATTTCATGGACATTTTAAGTAGATAATAAGAGTGAAATTTATTACTTAGAATAAATTGAAAATACATTCTCATATCCTCTATTTGTAATAATCTAATTCTCCTAAAAAGGAAAATAGGAAAATTAGAAAAACAAAATAAAATAAATAAAATAGAAGATTGTATATTCATTTTCCTAATTACAACACTCTCCCTCAAGTTGGTAAATGAATATCAATCATTCCCAACTTGTCTGTAAGATCTTGAAATCTATCCAGAGGAAGCCCTTTTGTAAAAATATCTGCTATTTGAAGTTTTGTAGGAACATGAGTTGTAATAACAAAGCCTCTGTCAAGATTATCTTTGATGAAATGTTTGTCAATCTCAATGTGTTTGGTTCTGTTATGCTGTACTGGATTATGAGCTATGCTCATGGTAGACTTTTTGTCATAGTGTAGTTGCACCGGGTTCTCCACTTTGACTTTAAGATCATCCAAAATGATTTTCATCCAGAGTCCTTCACACATTCCTTGAGCAATAGCTCGAAATTCAGCTTCTGCACTAGAACGAGATACTCTATCTTGCTTTTTGCTTCTCCATGTTACCAGACTATCTCCAAGAAACACATAATACCCAGAAGTAGATTTTCTGTTAGTAATAGAACTTGCATAGTCAGCATCAGTATATATCTTCATAGTCAACGTGTCTTCCCTTTTGAATAATAGCCCATTTCCTGGACTTGACTTCAAGTATTGGAGAATTTTGTCAACTGCTTGCATGTGTCTCTTTCTTGGATCATGCATAAATTGGCTCACAACACTAATTGCATAAGTAATGTCTGGTCTTGTGTATGGTAGATAAATCAATTTTCCTACCAATGTCTAATATTGGGCCTTTTCTACAGGAGCACTTTCTTCACATCCAATTCTGTGATTCTGTTCTATAGGAACTGTTGAGGTTCTACATCCCATCTATCCTGTTTCTTTGAGGAGATCAAGTACATATTTCCTTTGGGAGGTGAAAATTCCTTTCTTGGAGTAGGCAACCTCTATTCTAAGAAAATATTTGAGTTTTCCTAGGTCTTTCATTTCAAATTGAGCTGCCAATTTAATTTTAAATTCAAATTTTTTTGTTTCATCATCTCCTGCAATAATCATATAATCCACATAGACAAGTAATAAAGTGAGTTTACCTATAGAAGAGTGCTTTATGAATAGAGTATGATCTCCTTGGCTTTGTCTGTATCCCAAGGAAACCATTGCTTTTGTAAATCTTCCAAACCATGCTCTAGGGGATTGCTTAAGACCATACAATGCTTTCTTCAAGAGGCATACCTTGTTTCTTTCATTTTTCACTTCAAAACCTGGGGGAATCTTCATGTACACTTCCTCATCTAGATTTCCGTGAAGAAGAAGGCATTCTTCACATCCAGCTGGTGTAAGTCCCATCCAAAATGGGCAACCAAAGCAAGAATAACTCGAACTGTATTCATCTTTGCCATTGGGGCAAATGTCTCCTCATAGTCAATCACATATGTTTGGGTATATTATTTTGCCATCAATCTATCTTTACATCTTTTTATTGTTCCATCTGCCTTATGTTTCACTGTGAATATCCATTTACACTCTACTGTCTTCTTGTCTCTTGGCTTACCAATAATCTCCCAAGTTGAATTTCTTTCTAATGCATTCATCTCTTCTTTCATGGCTTGATTCCAATGTTCATGTTTCATGGCCTCCTGGATTGAGGTAGGAATTTCGGTGGCATCAATGGCAATAATAAAACTTTTGTGCTTATCAGAGAGATTGTTAATGCAAACATACTGAGATATAGGATATTTAGCACATGATCTTCTTCCCTTTCTCAATGCAATGGGTAAATCCTCATTAATACTTACCTCTTCCTCATTGATATCTTCAGGGATCCTCACCTCCGAATTAGAAAATTTTTCTTGCTTGATAGTCGAAGTGGGTTGTTCTCTTTTTTCATATATTTTTTGCCAAAAAATATGTCTTCTTCCTCTTCTTCCTCACTGTGGACTATGGTAGCTTCATTGCTCAGGTCTTGGGCATCCTGCAAAGACAAACATAGCAATGACAAGAAGGAGAGTTCATCCACATCAAGTGTTTTCTCCTCCTAAAGTGGTGGACTAACATAAAAGGATTGTGTTTCATGAAAGGTGACATCGATGGTGATAAAGACGCGACAACTCTGAGGATGATAACATTTGTAACCTTTTTTATTAGAAGGATACTCAATAAAGACACATTTAAGAGCTCTGGGATCTAATTTACCATGGTTAGGATGATGAGAGTGAACAAAAACAACACATTCAAAGACTCAACTAGGTAGACTCGTTAGTAGGGAAGAAGAAGGAACAAAAGACAATAGAGACTCTATAGGACTAATGTCATTTAAGATACGAGTAGGTAACCTGTTGATGAGATATGTAGCAGTTAACACAACTTCTCCCTAGTAATTTTTTGGAATAGACATTTGAAAAAGAAGAGCTATAGTTACTTCAAGAAGATGACGATTCTTCCTTTTCTGCAACCCTATTTTGTTGAGGGGTGTTAACACATGTTAGTTCATGAGCAATACCATTACGAGACAAAAAATTGAGAAATTCATGATTCACATATTCAGTATCATTATTAGACCTAATTCTTTTGATATTTTTTCAAAATTGATTTTGGACAAGATGGTAAAAATTAACCAAAATTTGAAAAACTTCGGATTTATTTTTCATAAGGTATGTTCATGTGACACGGGTACAATTGTCAATAAAGGTAATGAACCATCTGGCTCTAGAAATAGAATCAGAGTGAATTAAGTCAAATGGAGAAATACTCTTTTTATGACTAATAGGATAAGATGCACAATGGTGTTTTGAAAATTGACAAATATCACAATTAAAAGACTCAACAGATTCTTTGATAAACAAGTGGGGAAACAAGGACTTGATAAGATTGAATGAAGGATGTCCAAGCCTTTGATGATGTAACCATATTTGGGATTTTGCCCACGTCTCAGATGTTGCTTGTTGACTCATGATTCTCGTGTTGCTTTGGTCATCAAACTCTAAGAAATACAACCCACTCTACTTCTTAGCAGTTAAAATTGTCTTTCCCGTGCAAGGGCCTGAAAAACACAATAAGTTGAAAAAAATGTTACTAAACAATTTAAATCCTTTGTGAGTTTTTGAACAGAGATAAAATTGTTAGCTAATTGAGGAACATGTAAAACATCTTTCAATACAATAGATGAGTCCAAAATTATATTACCAGAGCCGCATATAGGTATACCCTGACCATTTGCAACTGTAATAAGTTGTTTTTTATTTCTTTTACCATGAGTCGAAGGACACACTAAAAGGTATCATATGATCAATTGTACCCAAATCAAGGATCCAAATACCTTGAGACACATGATCAACAGTATTGAGGCAAATCTTACCTTTTATGGACAAAGTACATGATCCAGAGGGCTTACTCATTGATTCATCCATTGCTTTCAAAGGAATAATTTTTACTTCAGACATCCCGTAGAACGCAACCAGGAGTTTCCAAGACGACGACGACGACGTATGGTGGTATCATAAGCAAATCCGTGAGGGCTTGGCCTAAAGTGAACAATATCCGTGAGGGCTCTGATACCATGTTAGAAGTGGATTTTAAGCCTAACTCAACTCCACAAAACCGGCTTGTAGGGTGAGGTTTGCACCCACTTATATACTCTTAATTGGCCATATCTCTAGTCGATGTGAGACTTCCAACACACCTCCCTCACGTCGAGGTATATACATCTTGAGCGTGGGATTAGACATTTAATGGGTGGTCCGATAACGGTCCGATAGCGAGTGGAACAACATGTCCAACAACAACAGATATCGCTAGGATAGGCTCTAACCTAGCTCTGATACCAAGTAGAAAATAAGACTGAAATTTATTACTCAGAATAAATTGAAAATACATTCTTATATTCTCTATTTGTAATAATCTAATTCTCCTAAAAAGGAAAATAGGGAAACTAGGCAAACAAAATAAAATAAATAAAATAGAAGATTGTATATCTATTTTCTCTAATTAAGAAGATTCTAAAGATATCTTTTCTAATTACAACAGTTTATAAATCATTAATGTTATTATCAGTGCTTCAAAAAATATGTGTCAAAATACCAAACCAAACCTAACTAAAAAATGTGTCAACGAAGCAATGTGCAGCAACCAACCTAACTTCACGACAAAGCCCTCCTAATGCCAAGCTCCACGAACCACCACCCCTGCTGCAACACACAAAACAAAGAAGAAGAACCCTAGCCACCCAACCCACAAACTAGCCACCAAGGAACCACTATCATCGTTCCCAACAACAACCTCTTGAAATCGACTTAGGGTGACCAATCTCACGCTGACAAAAGCCAATGTGCACGAATCTTTGAAGAAGGAAGGGAAGACACCAACCTACCAACGAACCGTTGCCACCGTCCGAACCACCAAGCTCTTCAAACCGACCCGGGAACACCAACTTCGTGCCCACACAAGGTTTACGTCATGAGAACAGGGAAGGGAGGAGAAGAGTACTGAAATTAATTTTGGAGAATTTGGGAAAGGAATACCCTAATTTCAAACTTAATGCATTGTGAACATTACCGAAGACCAAAGATCGTCTGTAAAAACAATAAATAGGCCACGATAAATCCTCCTGTAATCATCCATTACCTAAGGCTTAAAGACCGTCAGTGAATGCCTTTGGTAATCAGCGTTTTTATTGCAGTAATGAACCTAAGACAAAAATGCATGTAGACTCAATATTAATGTCATCAATGGACAATTGCGTTGTATAACTCTTTTACTTGTTGCTAGGACTAAAGAGCTTTGAGTTGACGATAAGCAATTTAGATGATTGGGATATTTTGAGAGAGATACTGAGTTTTGTGAAGTGACCCGATAGTTGACTTTATATTTAAAGTTCATTATTTCTTTTCTGATTTGGTATTTAGTCAATAAAATTTAGGCCCACGTTTATGTAAAATTTGATTGTTACTAATACTATTTCACCTTGTAGGAGATATTAACAACTAATAGTAATTATTCTTTGACAATATTTTGTGATTCTTTTATTTCTATTGTATAAAAAAAGTTAAAAGAATTGAAAATTAAAAATATATTAGACGCGTAAGTCTTTTATTATTTTTTACTATTGTATTTCCTATATTACTAAATTTAATAATTAATACAGTTTTAATGTGTAGAGTTATGATTTATTTAATAGGCTTAGAAAAGAGAAGAAAGAGATTATGGGTTAAATTTTTTTCATTAAAAATATTAATAATTAACATTCTCCATCTAAAATTTTATAATTTTGAGGTGCATTAATTTTTTTTAGAATCAAAGAGTTGACTATGAAAATTAGGTGATAAGTCAAATGGATAGAATTATATTTGCAAACATTGTTAACTCATGCTAAAAGATAATATACAATTAAGTCAAATATGTTAAATATCTAATGTTAGTTTCATCTAAGCATTTACTTACGTAATATTTAATGACCTATCCTCATTGAAAGATGAAGTGTTACAAGGCTCGGAGCAGTGAACATAATTTCTTTTAAGAATTTATTATAAATGATAATGTTAAGACTAAAAATTTTGTATAGTTAAAAATTTTGTAAGTAATTGAACATATTTTCAATAAAATTTTTAATTGTTTATGTTCTATATTTATAAGATTTTATTTGAAAATATCTATTTGGGAATTATGTGTGTATTTGTTATTCATGTTGTGAATGAACACATCCCATTTTTTCTTAAAAAACAAGTTTTTTTATGACGGTCAAAATTAATTGTATCATCCAAATTATTTTATATGACAAATGTGAACATAATAATAGTAATACATTTTATGATAGTTAAAAGTCCACATTTAATAAAAAAAAAAGAATTTCTATGATTGATATAATTTTAATCATCATAGAAAATTGGGAAAAAACATGTATATGACACATTTGAATGCTTTTTCTATAAATTGCCTTTAGAATAGACTTAAATAGTTGTTTTTCTATGATAGTGGTACAATTATTATAAAAAAAATTAATTTTCTATGTCAGTTGTATCTATGTTTGTTCAAAAACTAACCTAAAATCCTAAGAGTAGTAAAAACAATGTATATTACATTAGTGACATGAAAGAGGCATAATACAATTCTTCAACTATTAATAAGAAAGTTGTATTTTTATTTTTTTTTTGTCATTTTATCTATCAAGAAGAGGTACATGATTAGATTCCAAATATGGTATTATGGAAATTCTAATGGATTGAATAACTAATGGAACAAATATATTAAGAATATCTACGCTAAAAGATTGTGAATGATTAAAATCAATAACGAGCAAAGGAATATTCTCAATTATCACATTTAAAGCTATAACGATTATATGATTTGAAGAATGAAAAATTTAAATTAAATAATTAAAAGAAAGGAAGGAATAAATCTTTCAAAGAAGCAAATACTCTAAAACTATATATTAAGACTTTCCATGTGAAATGAAATGAAGATATTGAAGATATTCAAATGAATATGTTCTAAGCTGACAAAATCACGAACCATATTTTTTGAGGCGTGTAGATTTATTGTCCTTAAAGACTTATTCGCGATGTATTACACAAGTATCCTAAAATACAACAAGAATTTTTCGAAATATTTAAAAATCTCAAAACTAGCAAAAAAATACTCTAAAAGATATAAGAGTTAGAAGATTAGAAAAGAAGAGAACAAATAAATTGAGAGAAAGATAGAAATAACTGAATCCCTCTTATTTAGTACATGTAAATTTATACATATTATGTATTTATAGTCCTCAAAATTTTAAATAATTTTTTCTTAATACTGTCAAATACATGACCATATAAATATATATTTGCGTTGATTTTTATTTACAATATCATAAACTTATTTTCAATCTTTACTATTAACTATGATGTGAAAACTACAACTACAAAATCAAAAATAAACAATTGACATTCAATCACAATACATGTAACTTTATCATTATTAACTTAATTTAAACAATTTGTACTATATCAAATTAATATACCAAAAATTATTGATAAATTCATCGATTTTACTCTATAATACTTTTATAAAGATTCAAATAAATTTTCTCATATTGGTTGGTCATGACAAATGAGCTAATAATATACTCATTTCAATTCTCAAGGTTATATAATTATTATTAAATATTAAAATAAAAAATATAGATCAATAGTTATAACCATCATATAGTTAAAGATATAAAAATAATGAGGTTAGAGTCACTCTAAATTAATTAAATCAAAATAATAAATAAAAATGAGGTTAGAAACACCCAACTTAAATAAATTAAATAAATCAAAATGAGATTACATAAACATCTTACCAAATAAATTAAATAGATTGAATAATAAATATAAATAAAAATAGTTTACTCATACACATATTTAATGAGTTTATAAATACATACCTTAAATGAGTTTGTTCATACACATGTTAATTAAGTCTATAACTATATATTAAATGACTTTATCAATATTTTTATTAGACAAGTATTTTAATATACATTAGACAAGTTTGTCTATATATTGACTAGACAAATCTAACAATACATATTAGATAAGGTTGTTATATATTTATTAGACGAGTTTAACAAAACATTTTATACGAGTTTTTCAACGCACTAATTAGACGAGTTTAACAATATACATTAAATCAATTTGTTCATGCACTAATTTGTATTTTTAGTGAGATTACTGTACATATTTCTTCATATCTTTTGTATTTTTAGAGACTTTACTATATTTTTGCCCATGTTTTATATCCTTCCATAATTTTACATGATCTACTATTTATATTTTTATAAACATTTTGGTTTTCTAAACATATAAATTATTTTTGAAGTTGATTCTATTCAAAACTTAGTTATAAACTTTATATTTTTTATTATTTTTTTCCTCAACCTCCAAAATTTATTTTAATAAAAATACAAATAAACACTAACCCACCCATAGTAGACACGAGTTTAAAACTAGTTTTTATTAAAATAAAGCAATGTTTTTCTTTTTCAAATTAGGTCAAATTTATTTTTGTATAAATCTTATGTTACATTATTTTATTAAAATTGATATTTTTATTAAATATTTTTAAACTATTAACTATATTAGTGAATTCCATCCAAATAAATTAGTTTTTAACAAATATTTATTAAGGTTATAATTTCATCTCATTTTGGTTAAAATAGATCAAATATATAAAAATTATTAAATTTATTAATATAGATAAAAAATACATATAAAAATATACATATATAATTATTAATTAAACAAGTTTAGATAAATAATTTTTTTAATAAATTAAAATATTTGCAAAAATGTTAAAGTTGGTTTAAATATAATTATAAAAATATCTAATAAATATATAAATTTTAATAAAAGTATAAACTTAATATTTATAAAAAAATTGTTCCAATTTAAAAAAGAACAATATTGTTACAATTTAAAAAAAATGAACTAAATTAATATATATATATATATATATATATATATATATATATATATATATATATATATATATATATATATATAAAGACTAAATTGAAATTATACAAACATTATTTGATGTTTTTGGATGAAAAGTGAAATCAAAGAAATAATTAAACCTACCTTTTTTTTATAATTTTATGGTACAATATCTTAAACACCTCCTTTTTCACAACATCAATAATATTGATTAATAATCCAAACTTTCTAAAAGTGATAACAAATCCACATTGTTTTCAAACAAAGTTGTTAACCTTCTTCTCGGTTCGGTTAACTAACTACTTATGCTTTCAAGCAACATTGAAAAAAGCTTAAGCATATTTATTTTTAAAGCAACATCATTTAGAATATGATGCAGACACTATACCTAACTGTTGCATATTTTCTAGAAATAAATAAAACTCTATCTTCATCTTCATATTAGTTCAACAAACAAAGCAATTATAACATATAGTAATTTTGTAATGTATTCCTTACACCTAAACCTGAGATCAAATTACTCTCTCACCCTCCAACTATTTGAGAAATTGTCTAGTACAATTGTACAGTTTAATGTTGACAAAACCTATCACAAATTTGACTTGTTGAAGCCATCTATTCCGTGGTTTCACATTTTCATACTCTATTTTCACCTTATTTCTTTCTCGTTTCCACATTGATCCTTTTTTTTTCAATCATATAATATTTTGCAATAATTATTTATAAAGATATATTAATTGTTCCAAATTTATCATTATTTAATGTGCTTGAAAGTTTCAACGAAGAAGTATGAAAAAAATGTGAAGCAATTCTATTGACATTACGACACCTTAATTGATTGGTTTTACCCATATGTTAAAGTTAGGATAACGATACTTCGATAATATTTTTTTATAATATTTTAACATCATTTACATGTCATTTTGTGATTCCATGTTAGTGTTTATGATTATTATTATTATTGATTGTGGAGTAATTTTAGACCAATCACAGAATAACACGTAAATGATGTTAAAATGTTGTCCAAAGTATCATTATCCAGTTGCGTATTTTCTACCAGATATCAAAATTTCAGAAATGCAAATCTCTCAATTTTACTATTTGATCAACAAATAGTACAATTAGATGTAACCTATTTTATTATCGTTACTTTTTTTATATAATAATTTTGATTAGAAATAAATTTTATAACATTTAATTTCCTATTAAAAGATTTGGTGGACATATTACATTAATTATATAATTTGGATTCCAGTTAAAAAATAAAATTAAGTTAAATGTAATTAAAGTAGAAAAAGATGGATAGTTTTTAGTCATTCACATATTTCTATTCATTATGAATTTGACTTCCACTTAAATCTAAAACAGTATCAAACATACCAAAAAAATGAGATGATAATTTAAAATCAGTTTAAATCCTGCAAGTGGAATTCAAACACATTTATATTCTCTTACCAGAACTGTTATTGTGTACTTTATATGGGAAGACTTTTTTTTTTCCTTATCGATTTCTCCATGTTTGACTAAAGACAATTCTTTACGAACTTCATTAATTCCATAAGCCTTTTTCGTTCACCGATTTTTCAGTATTTGAATTATTCCTACGACATTTAATCGATATATAAATGTTAATTATACTACTAAATGCCAACACGATGTTAGTTATCCAGATTTATATTATGTTGGATTAACTATTTAAATATTATTTAATCACTATATTATTCGAATTACTCCATACTTATCTAGATAACTAATGAAAATGTTATAAATATGCATTGACATTTGAGGTAAATACGATTGTTAGAGAAAAGTTAAATATTATTTTGATTAAGTACTAGAAACAATTAAGTATAAAAATATGATTATACTTAGTCTAACAAATTGATGTTTAATGTCAACAAAGTGATTCATTTAACAAATTATACAGTAATGTGTAGTCTTATTTTATTGGTGACAAAACACAAAACTCTCAAATGATAAAACACAAAAAAATGGGATTATCCTCCTACGAAAGTTAAAAATACATAAAATGTTATTTTATGTTATAAAGAATGTCTATCACTTTTGTCTTACAAAAAAAAACGAGTTAAGCAAAGTATAAGTCACATGAGAATAATCTATTCAATTAAGAGATAAAATCATATTTCCTCACCAAATCCTTGAACAAAAACTGTCAACTTTAAAAGAATTATCTACTTACAACGCTACCATTTAAAACATATAAAAGAAATTCATATTGTTCAAGAAGGAGATAAGTACACTTATCTATTGGGATGTTGCCTGAAAGAAGAAAGAACATATATATTGCTTCATGGAGTGTGTTAAATGCATCCATCATTACTAAGTTCTTCATATGAAAGGAAGACATTTAAAAGAGATGAAGCTCCTCAAAACCAAAAACGGTTCTATAATAATCACTTTCTTCATAATCTATGTAAAACAACTCAAGAACAAGATGAAAGAGAGGGACACGTTGTATTCTGTAAAAAGAGTTGAAATTTTTTCAAAGCCAACAAAATCTCCATAAAGAACGTTGTTTGCATTCAATGAACAAGCTAGAGGAGAGTAACAATCTTACATGTGTTTTCAGACGATCAATCTCTCTAGTGAACAAAAGAGTGATTAGAGAACAAAAGAGTGATTGATGATAAGTAGTCATATCAACTATCTATATTCGTCATTAGTAATTGCTTGACAAAGAGTACTTAGTTAGTAGCCATGAGTGAATGCTACTGGAAAACTTATATATTAAGTAAGGAGTAACTTGTTAAAAAAATACTTATTTAAGCTAAAGTGGCTTTTGAAATAATACTTACTTAAGTCATAAGTGACTTGATAAAAAAACGTATTTGAATGAGGTCAATTAGGAGTGGTAGGTAGTTGAAAGAATACTCAAATTAAGTTTGAAGTGGCTTGTTTAGGAGTGTATATTTATGCCTTCGTTTAGTCTTTAATCTTGGATTCTTAATTAGTTTTTGTCTTTTAAAAAATGTCTTAATTAGAATTTGTGATAATTGAGTTTATTGAGCACGAGATACAAAAACTTGTTAAAAATGATTTTTTAGTTGAATAAATGTTCTTTGGATATTTTTAGGTGTATTAGTGTAGCTGTAGTTAAGTTGAACTCACAAAGATATGAAAATAAATTGATTGAAGTTTCGTGACACTTTAAAGATAAATCTAAGAATAAAAAATAATCAAAACCAAAATATTCCAAGCCAAACATTACATGAAGAAGGTAAAAAAAATGACAAATTAAAGAAATTTGACTATGATGAAAAAAGAGAACAAGCAACAAAAGTTAAATCGTAGTTTTTTTTGTTTTTTTTTTTTTACATAAAAGCTTTCATATTAATAAAAATTGATAATTTTTTATGATAAAAAATAATTTGAAAAAAACATATCTTAGATATTTTATTTGATATTTTTAAATAATTATCTTATTTAATTATATTTTGAAATATTATCGGACAAAATAATGTAAACTGTTAATCATAGTATTATCCTGTTGATGCCCTTTCATAGACAAAATAATGGAAACTACATTTTCTTTGAATTGGAAGGTTGATTGCCTCCATCCAATAAGAAAAATACCTTTGATAATCATTACCGATGCAAACTTCAAAGTTGTAGATTCATACCAAGACGGTATGGTCACCAGAGTAGAAGTAAAAAAACTTTTTTGTGATGAAAAACACTTATTAACCAGAAGAGCTTAATAGACATAATTTATTGGAAGAATTTCAAGAAATTAGAATTATCCAAAAGTGTATGCAATCATCCGACAACTAAATTGTTAGCTTCTCTAAAGAAAAAAAAAATCTATAAAACTAATTTTAAAAAATGGAATATTAGTTATAAAACAACTTTTTTCCTTTACAATTCTTCACACAATTAAAAATAAAATCTTGACCATCAAAGGATTCAAATGATGAGTAAATTATTTGAAGCAGTCATACATAAGAAGGAAGGAGAGGAAGTTTATTTGGTTTTACACAAAAGTGAAATACCTTTATTACATCCTATTTTATTATATATTTGAAGTCTTATATGATTTTGCAAAACTTTATACAAGTGTTTGTTTTCGTTACGAAGGAAAAATTCTTTTTAACAACATTTTTTTTATAATGTCATGTGTGACCGTTTGTAATTGATCCGTTTTAAATATTTTTTTAAACGTAAATTTAAATAGACTAATAAAATGATGACACGTGTTTCATTATAAAAAAAGTTATAAAAAAGTGTTGTCAAAATATTATCATTCTTTATAAAATAGAAAAAAAAGTTAACTCATTTCCAACTCTTTCGTTTTCTTTTGTAAAGGAAGAATACCGTTATGTGGATGTAAATGAACATTAATGGTTGAAGCATTAATCTCTGATATTGGAAAGTGTTTGCCCATTCTAAACATGAAAAGGAAAAAGAAAAGAAGAATGGATTAGGTTATGGCACGGAAATATGAGAGTAAGAAAAAGTTGGTTTTGTGGAAAGCACTTATGATAATGTGGCACATAGCATAGTGTTTTGATTTTGGTTTAGGTTAGTGGAAGGTGTATCTTCATACTACTATTTTTGTGATAAGAGCTAGTGGAGAAAAATGTCACCCTTCCAACAAAATTTGTCACGTACAACGAGAAAAAGCGCTTTTACAACGAGAAAAAGCGCTTTTTTTCTCCTCTTCATTTTTCAAACTCAACCTTTTCGCGGGACCAATGTTTGGATGTTTATTTATCCATTTCGTCATTCTTTACTTTCCAAAGCAATCACGTAATCATGCACTCAAAAAATGAGACGAGGACCATTCACAAAAGAGAGACAAACATATGTATGTTCTTATCTCTTTTTTTTTTTTATAAATATTATTATTGTATAGGTTGTTGAGATTGTGTCTTACTAATGTAATTGTATTTTTGATATTTTAGACATTATATTTTTATAAATAAAGCTTAATGACTTCTTCTTAAATAATGAATTAAATCCAGTTTTAAGTTTTTTTATAGTTTTGGATATTTTTAATTGTGTTCCTATTAAATCAAATTTGTTTATATGGATGATAAAAAAATTTATGCTAACGTAGTTGTTGTTTTATTTTGTCATCTTGTTTATTTATATATGTTAAGAGATGTAAAGCTGTGTGATTAATTCAAAATGATATTGAGATTAATGTAAAATATGATAATATTTTTTATATAATTTTATATTAATTACAAAACTTTATTTTTTTTTAATAAGTGAAGAAAAATAAATCAAGTAATAAAATAAATAACAATAACAAAATCCAATAAAAAATAAAGATTTTAAACCATGTTATATGTCCCTATTTTTTAGAAAAATCTTAAATCAATCAAAATTTAGTTTTTATTTTAAAAAATTTGATGTAATCATGTGCTTTCTATTATTATTGATTATCATCAATAAATATGTGACATATGTCAATTTATTATTTTTTAAATAATTTTTAATTATTTTTACTTTATATCTTACTTTTAAAAAAATAAAAAATTTATCACGTATTAAGTTGACATATTAATGTTGTGTCATTATCACACCACTTAGTTTTTGTATTTTTATTTTATCTTAATTTCGACTCACATAATTTGCAGTCCATGTGAGCTTATGATGAGACGAGGGATTGGTATGCTGGTTCACAAATAATTCAAAACTCTAGTTTTTTTTCTCTTAAAACGTGTCTTACTCACTTATTCTCTATTCTGTGTTTCTCGTTCATCTTTTGTGTTCTTTTTTCTTTCTCACTAAACATAACAAAGAACGTCGCATTTTTCATCTCTTCTCACCTCACAACAACACACTCACATAATGGTCCCAACCACTTCAAGCATGATTATTAAGCTTGTTGTGAGGAACATCACTCCACAATAAGCTTGGAGTAGAATAAAAACTTCAATAAAAAATCTTTGAGTTTGTGATGCTTAGCTGACATGCACATACCAAAGGCAAAAGGAAGTAAGCTTGATGATAAAAAAAATTCTTGTATTTTATTAGGTGTAATGAAGAGTCAAAGGGTTATCACTTATTTAATCCTAAGATAAAAAGGATTATTCTTAATAAAGATGTTATATTTGGATGAGAGAAGAGTTGGGACTAGGGTCCAACTGTTGGAAAACAGGAGGGGGGGGGGTGTATTGGTGATGTTTCAAAAACAAAAATGCAAGTAATGAAAATTTATATAAGCAGAAAAACGTAGTTGACTGCGTGAAAAGTAAAGTCGACTGGAATTAAAGAGTGCAGGGATAGAGAAAATAAACGCTGATTTTTATACTGGTTCAGCCAACAATGTCTACATCCAGTGTCCTTCCAACCCAGGAAGCAAATGCACTATATAATGGTTGCGGTTTTTACAATAGGGAATTTATAGAAGACCTCCACTTCAAAAATATAAATCTTCTCTCTAACCCAAAACCAAAATATAGCTGCAATAACAAAAGCCAGACTTGCAGCAAGAATCCCCTTTCTTGCAATCTGAACACCACGTCGAACAATCCTCAACGTGAAACCCCTGTATCACAACAGGTCTAATTCCAACAGTCTTCATAGGATGTCAAGCCTCAACAAGTGCAACAATCTTCAAAGGATGCCAAGCCTGAAGTGGTCAACCCAGAAGCACCTTCTTTGTGCAGTATTTGATAAGACAATGAGTGCGCAAGCTATCTCCCTTTGAATCTCCCTAAAGAAATATCACCATGGTCTTCTTGAAGAATTCTTGGAGTTGTTATCACAGAGAATTCAATCTGAAACAAGAATGAAAATGTTAGATCCTCAAAAGTCTCTGAACAATTCGTGTTCAGCCAATTTATAGTTTTCTGTCTATCAGATTGTTTCTCAGTCGAATAGGTTACTAATTCATTCGACTATATTATTATAGTTATAACAGACAATCAACATAGTAGCCTATGGTCAACAAATAACAGAACTCATTTAATACAGTTGACCAAGTCATCAATGCTCAACTAACTTTTAAAAATATAGCCGTTGGAGCGCAAGAGTATAACAAAATTCCAAATCAGATAAAAAACACAGTCGAATGCAAACCAGATAAAGTCGACAGACACATGTAAAAACACTGTGAAATTCTTTTCAACTCAAAACATCACAGAGCACTGATTCTCAAAATCTATACAAAGATTTTAGCTTAGTTGAATTCATTAATAATGTAGTCGACTGTACTATAACTTTGTCACACAGTTATAAGTTCATGAAAGTGCTTGTGGTTTTTCACTTTAAAAAATGTGTAGTAAAACATATGTAATAAAGCATTTCATATTGCACATAAGCATGTAAGCATGTTCCACAAATATATCAAACAATCAACATAGGAACATACAACACAGTACATCAAACATGTTCAACAGATATAACAATCAATGCATCATAAGAACATGTAATGCAACAACATGTGTACTGTTATTAAGCAATGTGTTGTCATCATAAAAAACTAGACTGATATAGAATTTGTGTTGTCAATAATCTCAACACCAACTTATAAAGAGAAAATAAAAATTGAGTTGTTATGTGGTTATGATGATTTACATAGTGATGAATATTAGGAGGAGAATAGCTGTGAAAATAGTGAAAATGGGTTTGAGGAAGATATTGAAGTTTTGGAAAACAGGATGACTCAGTTTCAACACTAAGAGGGGGGTGAATTGGTGAGGTTTAAAAATCAGAGTTTTCAAAATCTTTTTCATAAAGTATAAACCTATACAAAGTTTCTTGAATCACAAGAAATGAAAAGTTTAAGTGGAACGAAAATATAAAGTTGACTACGTAAATAGTTAAGTCAACTTAGTCTAAAAGTGTAAGGATAGAGAAATCAAACGCAAAGTTTTTATACTAGTTCGGCCTCAATGCCTACATCTAGTGTCCTTCCACAACCAGGAAGCAAAGACCCTATAATGGTCAAGGTTTTTACAACAAGGCTTTTATAGAGACCTCCACATCAAAAATATAAAACACTTCTTTAACCCTCTAACCAAAATATAGGCAGCAACACAATGATCTGCAGCAAGATATCCCCTCTTCTACAATCTTTAACCCACTTTGAACAATCCTCAAAGTGTATAGAACTCGACGAGTTCACCCCTTGCAATCCTAGCAGGACAACAACAATCTTTCCAAAGATTGATAGAAATCTTGATCAACAGATGAACACCACAACGTGTAGAATGTGATCAACCAGAAAGCACAAATTCTTCTCCTTCAGAAGCTCTTCAAAGAAAGATCTCCACCGTCTTCTTCGTGAGTTCTTGGAGCACTTAATCAGAAGATCTCAATCTGAAACAACAAATGAAAATGTCAATTCAACCAAAGTTTTTCTTCCTTGCTGTAATCAGAGAGTCACGTCTATTTATTGTTTTCTATAAATTAGGCGCTCATGTAGTCAACTGTGCTACTAATGAAGTCGACTATCATCAGACAGTTATAACAGTTAAGCAAATTAGCAGCAGTCATAACAACCAAATTGATTTTGCATTTAATACAGTTGATTATCATTTAAAGCTTTAATAGACATTTGAAATATAACTGTTACTGTGCACAAGCATTAACAAAATTTCAAATCAAATAACTAACTAAGTCGGATCCACTATGCATGTAGTCGACTTAGACACTTCAGCTCATTTTGAAAAACTTTTCAATGCAAAATCACACATACCACTGCTTTTGAAAATCTATGCAAAGTCACGAGTTTTAATCGACTCTCTTCATAAGAAAGTCAACTTAAAACTTGCAAATTTTCCACACATTGTAAGTTCATTAAAGTGTATGTGGTTTTCTTTTCATAAAACATATGTAATGCAATCTTAAGTGATATAACAGATATAAGATCAATGAATATGCATTCATCTATCAGTATCAACACAAACATGTTCATTTAGATATCAATCACAGTAAAGAGTAGAACATGTAACACATAACAATACATGTGTTATTAATAATGTGTTGTCATCATAAAAAACCAGAGCAACTAGAGCACTGTGAGATTAAGGTTCAGTTAAACCAGTACTTCCCTTATAAAAAATCTCAACAGGAGTTGATAGTGATGGTGCAAATAATGAGCGTAATAAAGGTAGTGAAGTTAGAAATGAAGCAACAATGAGTTCACAAGACCATATGATTCAAGGGAGAGAAAGAAGGAAGTCAAGCTAGATGGGAGAATTTTTCATTGGAGAAGGATTAAGTAAAGAAGAAAAAGCCGAGGTAGTAGCCTACATAGTATAAGATGTCACAAATGAAGATTCAATTCTATTTGAAGAGGTTGTTAAACACGAGAAATGAAGAAAGACTATGGATATCAAAATAAACTCAATTAAAAAGAATCAAACATAGGGACTAATAGACCTTTCAGCTGGAACTAGATCCATTAGAGTTAAATGGACTTACAAGACAAAATTGAACAAATTAGGTGAAATTGATAAATATAAGGGAAGATTGGTAGCTAAGGTGTATTCTCAACAATATGGAATCGATTTTTCTGAGGTCTTTGCTCCTGTTACACACATGAATACATGGAACTATGACATGCAAAAGATGAGATATATTTCAGCTAGATGCAAAATCTTCATTCTTACATGGAGAGTTAAGTGAAGATATGTATATAAAACAACCAAAAGGCTATGTAAAAAAGGGGAGAGAGCACAAGGTTTACAAGTTATGTAAAGCCTTGTATAGTCTAAGGCAAGCACCAAGGGCTTGGTTCAGTTGTATAGAAGCACATTTCATGTAAGAAGGCTTTCAAAAATGTCCAAGTGAGTAAACCCTAATCATCAAAAGAAGAATTGAAAAAACATATTGATTGTCAACATATACGTTGATGATTTTTATACTGGCAATGACATGGGTATGATGCTTATATTCAACAAGCCTATGATGCAAGCTTTTGATATGATTAATTTAAGGAAGAGGAGATTCTTCCTTGGCATTGAGGTCATACAAAAACCAAGTGGAATTTTTGTGTGCAACGAAAATATGCAAATAATGTCTTGAAGAAGTTTGCAATTGTTAGCATAAAGCCAAAGAGAAGAAGTTTTGATGATGTCTCAAAGTCAGTCTCAAGTGCTCTTATTGCAAGAAGATCTTCATGAAGACTTGTCTTGTGTTAAAGCTTTTGTAATTTAGTAGATTTATGTATAGGATGTGGTTTATCTTTGATTCTATGTATTGTTTGCCTTAGGTTGTGTTAAAATTTGTTTTGAATCAGAAAACCTCATTTTATACTCAAGATAATCGATTATCAACTTATAATAATCGATAATGAGTAATCAATTATGACTTGTCATAATTGATTATCATGAACAATTATGAGAAATTTTAAGCAAGTTTTTGACCGTTGTGCATTCATTAAATGCATAATCGATTACCATAATTGGTTAATTGATTGTCACACATTAATTAGCTATCAACAGATTTTTGGAGGTATCTTTGAGTGAGATCTCTATAAATTAAATTGGGACTCTCATTCTAAAGAACAATTTGCGATAAGAAACCAATTCACCCCCTTTTGGTTTATTGTACACGTGTTAACCATTTCGTTGCACTGCGTTGACAACAATGTTAGAAAGTAAATCTATGAAAGCTTAATTAGTAGGTATATGTTTAAGCCAATAAATATACATTTACAAGTTGCTAAATGCAACATACATTCTTGGGATAGTCTGATCCTCAACTTATTGTTATTGTCACAAATATTTTAAGCATATAAAATGACATTGATATCAATTCGCAAATGAAAATGATAATTTGGGTTGTTTATGTTTCATTCATAACCATGTATTTAGTTGTGCCATGCTAAAGATTTCTTCTATGTCTACTTTGCCTTATATGAAAATAACCTCGTTTCTATGATTCCATATGACTTATATGATTGTTATCCATAAATTCTTCCATATTTTATTGTGTTTCTCATTTAGACGTATTAAATTAAATTGCTTAAAGTGGGTTTTAGGTTGGATGTAGTTCACTGAACTAACTTCCACTCACCTAGCAGAAGAATAAATATAAGACATTTTCATTTTGTTCATTACATAACTCACACATGTTGTTACTAATTTGTACTCCCCTGTTTATTAACTTATCATTTATATTTTCTTATTTATTAACTTATCCTTTGTTGTTGATACCTTGTCAAGTAACTGTTAGCAAAATGATGAAGATGAAGTTTTGATGATGTCCAAATCAAGTCAAGATTTATCAAGATTCATGAAGATCCTTTGAAGACTTATTTTTGTTA
>NC_028357.1:25919515-25948564 GCF_000741045.1 Vigna radiata var. radiata
TTTATTTATATTTATTATTTGCGTAGTAAGTGAAATTGAGACGAAATTAAAAGGCACACGTTTGAATTAAAAACCCTCTTAGTTTGTTATTCCACGCTAACAATTCCGCTACAGCTGTTTCTAACAGTAACACTCTCCAATCAAAATACACTTAGAAAAAATTTGAACAATATCTCAGTTTTCCTAATTAGGTTGTGTTGCATAGTGTTATATACACAACTAACAAAAAATAATCCCACCTCATCAAATTTTCAAACCCATATATAATTTTTTCCTATGATGTTGAACAAAAATAAGTTGACAAGACTATTATTCTTTATATTTTTCTTATATAATTCTTTCTCTTATCCAAATTAGTTTCCATTTCTAAGATCTATATCTCCATTACCCAATTTACTCTATCAAATTTTTCTTAAAGTTTAAGATTCCGTATAGTCTTAGAAATCTATCCCTAAAAAGATATACCTCTCCCCCATTTGTTTTACAAAATTTTACAATATTTATTTTTAAGTTAAAATTTAATAAATAATTCATCTATTTTAATATTGTAATATAATTTTTTAAAATTTAACAATTTTTTTGAAATAATTTTATTATAAAATTTAAAAATATTTAATTTAATTTAATATAAATTAATAATATTATAATAAAATAATTTTTTAATATTTAACATCATATTAAAATATTAAAATAATTTATTTATTTATTAACTTTAAATTATAAAATAAAATTTAAGAAAATTGTTAAATGTTTTCAAATGGTTAACATGTGTTACTTTTTAAATTTTATTTTTTAATTTAAAATTATTAAACAATTAAATTAATTTAATATTTTAATATAATTTAATTTTTTAAAATATATTAATTTTATGTTATTTTTTTTATTTTTAGTTTTATTACTAGTATTATTATTAGTATTATAATTATCATAATAGTTATTAAAGTAATAAAATATATTAAATTATATTAAAATAAATTAAATATTTTTAAATTCTATAATAAAAATAATTTAAAATTTAAAATTGTTTTATATAATATATTAATATAAGTATTTTGGAATTTAGCAAGTATTTGGAATTATTTTCATTATAAAAGTTAAAATATTTAGTTTATTTTAATATAATTTAATATATTTTACTATTTTAATAATTATTATGAAAATAATAATAATTAAACTAATAATAATAATAATAATAATAATATAAAATTTGATTTAATATATTATAAGATATTAAATCATATTAACATATTAAAATAAATTTTTTATTTATTAATTTTAATTTAAAAATAAAATTTTAAAAAATATTAAAGGTGTTCGAAAACCCTTCAACATATCTTTTTAAATTTTGTTTTTTAATTTAAATTTTAATAAATAATGAACTTATTTTAATATTTTAATATAATATTTTTATTTTATTAAACTATGTATACTATTTTTATTACAAAAATTTAAAAATATTTATTTTATTTCAATACTTTTATAATATTATTAATTTATGTTAAAAAAATTAAATATTTTTTAAATTTTATAATAAAAGTAATTAAAAAACTTTGTTAAATTTAAAAATTTAGTATTAAAATATTAAAATAAAACAAATGAATTATTTATTAATATTTAAATTAAAAAATAAAATTTAAGGAAATATGTTAATCTGTTTTCGAAAACCATTAACATTTTTTGAAAACCGTTTAGATTTTTTAATAGTTTTCGAAAACTGTTGAAGATTTTCAACATTTATTTTCACAAAAATCATTGAAAAACAAAAATAAAATTTGATTTTTTGAAAATCAAATTCTAATATATCTTTTAACAAAAATTATTGAAATAACAAGTCAGAATGTTTTTCAAGAAACCGAATTCTAATATGTAAATATTGACTATACAATGTGCTATCGAGGTAAATAAAAAAAAGAAGTATGGTACACGAGAAAAAAAATCTCCATCTGTCAAGTCTTTTATTTGATATGTTTTCCTTGCCCATTTAAGACTTTATCATACAAAGATGAATATAAGATATGTGAATGACTCTATATACAACACAACACAAATTATAATCATTAGTGTAAAAAGAGTTTTAGACGTCAGTTATTTTAGATTTTTAATGTCATCACCAAAATCGACGTCTATACGGGTGACATTAATGGAACGCCGGTTTTTTTTGCAGGGACGACGTCGATATAGACGTCTGTTTAGTTACAAGCTCGACGTCTATAAAGACATCCGACGATGCGCTAACTGACCTCTAATCTTACCTTAGACGTCGGTATGTAAAACTTAGACGTCTATAAAGTCGTCAAACATTGCATTAAACGACGTCTTTGGGACATCATAGACGTCAGTCTGTACATTAACCGACGTCTATGAAGTGATCGTTGTGTTTTGGTGCAGTTTTTGTCGTGTCTTGGGGTAGCGTAGTAGCACCTCCTTTGCTAGTTTTTTCGTAAGAAAAAGTTGTGTCTTTTGGACTTCTCATGGTATTTCAACCCAAAAACAAACTTGGATCGTTGCCTAGGTTCATTCCGACTGCAAAATGAAAAAAGAATACAGTGAGAATACGCCCCAAACCTTTTCGTTGACGGTCGGAATGGACATAGGCAATAACCCAAATTCGTCCTTGGATTGAAATGCAGTGAGAAATCCAAAAAAATGCAAGTTTTCCTTACGAGGAAACTAGCAAAGGGAGAAGGTGCACTACACTACACAAAGACACAACAAAAAAATCGAACCAAAACACAACGAAAACTCATTTTAATTGGTTCAAATGAGAGATAATACATCAAAGATTACTTTAATTGGAGTAAAAACAACTTTGAATAGTTAAAAGGAGAGGAAACTTACTTGGAAATGCAGAGCAACAGAGAGAAAACACAAAGATGATCAAAGTTTTGGTTCGCAAATCGCTGGTTCGCAGTGTTATTTAACAAGAAATTAGACGTCTGTTGTGAACAAAACCGACATCTAAAATAGCAAATACGTCGAACGCCTAACTAATTTGACGTCCATTCGATTTAAAAATTAATATTTTTGTTGTATATAGACGTCGACTTTGAGGCATGAGACGTTTCGTGGGTGGAAACAAATGAATTTTCACATACCTAGTAGGATTACAGACGTTGGTACCTGAGGCAAAAAACGTGTAGAATTGTTTATAGACGTCAATGTGGCGGGATCCGACGTCTATATGTCTGACAGGTTGGTGAGTAGCATTAATTTCTACCATATAGACGTCGGGCCCCCGTCAATGTGGCGGGATCCGACGTCTATAAGGTTGAAAAACGTGAATATTCACCTGCCTCGCAGACTTATAGGCGTTAGTTAGCAGGAGCCCGACGTCTATATGTCTGACAGGTTGGTGAGTAGCATTAATTTCTGCCATATAGACGTCGAGGCCCCGTCAATGTGGTGGGATCTGACGTCTATAAGGCTGAAAAGAGTGACTATTCACCTGCTTGACAGACTTATAGGCGTCAGTTAGCAGGAGCCCGACGTCTATAACGTTGAAGGAAATGACTTTTCACCTAACGGTCAAAAATATAGACGTCAGGTTGGAAGTGCCGTCATCTAAAATTCTATAAACGTTGGAGATCGACCTAACGGACGCCTATATTACCAACTTATTTACATAAATGCCACTGGTCATCAATATACGCCGAGCTTACCCCGAACTAACGTCTAACGGGTGACGTTAATAAGCGTTTTTGCACTAGCAAATGTTCATCACAAAAAATGTTTTTTTATGCATGCACCAACAACACAAACAAAGTTATACCTGATGTTAAAAAAAGAAAAAACTACTTATTGAAAACGTGATTATTCTCGTATGAGTGACAACATAATGTAAAGTATTCATTCAAATTTGTAATAAATATGAAATTATTATTTTATACAAGCTCATAAATAATCAAATGGTGTAATACAAACAAAAGAGTGCATGAAAACAGAACCCATTATTAAATAATTAATCCGGAATATATGCCAAAGTTGAAGTGAGTTTGTATTGAATGAACAAAGTTCAAACAATTAAAACAAGCTCATATATGATTATAGAAAGAAAATTCAAGCTTTTGTTTTTCATTCTTTATTTGGAGGGTAAAAGTAAAACAAGTTAAGCAAATCTAAATCTGAATCTTATATAAAAAATGAAGCGTTGCCATGCCATGCTGTTGTATTGCATAATTGCTCACATTCATTTATTGAACTCATATTGCTTTAAAGATTTCCAATCTTTCTATATTTAACAAAACAAGGAGGCACCAATTCAATTATTTAAGATTTCACATCAAACGACTTTGACAACCCTTTCCAAACGCACTTTTGACGTTCTTTGACCAGCTCACCGGCGGGCCAAACTTTCAAGACGTGATTCGCAACCGTAAAACTAGACTTTTGACGAAAACAGAAGCAAGGCGTGCGTTGGCGAACCAAACACGGTCCTAGTACAAAAAAACCAACACGAGAAGTACAAGGGCAAAACGGGAAAACCAGCTCAGAAATCTCCCTCCAACCCCACCTCCACCTTCCACTTAGTTAAAATATTGCTTTCGCCACCAAAAACCATGAAACCGAAACATATTTTCTCATTTTCCGAATAACCCTTTTTTCGATTCTCTCTGCGTTTTTTCGTTGCCTTTTTTCCCCTCCATTGTACATATATAAATATTTCTTTTCCTTCTGATTTCCCTGACACATTCTTTCTCTCATCATGGCGCCGAGCACCGGAGACCTCCAACTAACTTCTCCCGGCGCCGGCAAAGGTTCCGACGAACTCGAAGATGTTCGCCTCCTCGATTCCTACGAAAAACACTACATCCATCACGATGAAACGAAGCGGATTCAGGTCAGAATCACCGGCATGACCTGTGCCGCGTGTTCCAACTCCGTCGAAACCGCTCTCAGGTCCGTTAACGGCGTAACAGAGGCTTCCGTTGCTCTTCTTCAAAACAAAGCTGACGTCATTTTCAATCCGAGCCTCGTCAAGGTTGGTATAATATTCGCCATTGTGTTTTCTTCCTGGTTCGCTTGTTCAGTTTGATTTGCGGAAAGGTGTTACGTTCGGTGATGGTTTGATTATGTGTTTTTTGAATTAAGCGTAGGATGTCGACATTAAGAATGCGATTGAAGACGCAGGTTTTGAGGCGGAGATCTTGCCGGATTCCGGTCCGGCTGACCGCGGCGGCGTAGCCGCCACGTTGGTGGGTCAGTTCACGATCGGCGGGATGACGTGTGCGGCTTGTGTGAATTCCGTTGAGGGCATTTTGAGGAGGCTTAATGGAGTGAAAAGAGTGGTGGTGGCTTTGGCTACTTCATTGGGAGAGGTTGAGTATGATCCCAATGTGATTAGCAAAGATGATATTGTGGCGGCCATTGAAGACGCTGGTTTCGAGGGTTCGTTTGTGCAGAGTAATGGGCAGGATCAGGTTTTGTTCGGGGTTGGTGGTGTGTACTCTCTGGGTGATGCTCGGGTTTTGGAAGGGATGCTCAGTGGCACTAAAGGGGTGAGGCAGTTTCGGTTTGACCCGGTGTTGAATGAGCTTGATGTGGCTTATGACCCTGTAGTTATTAGTTCGAGGTCATTGGTTGATGGCATCCAGTTGGGAAGTAATGGTAAGTTTAGATTGCATGTTAGGAATCCATACGCTAGAATGGCTTCCAAAGATGGTTCGGAAACCTCAACTATGTTTCGGCTTTTCATTTCCAGCTTGGTTCTCAGTGTGAGTATCTCTTTGATGTCACTTTGTTTATTCTTCACTGATGTTTGTGTATTTTTGGTCTGGTTTTCTTTTGTTTTTTGTCCTCGTTTTCACTTTACGGCGAGCTTTCTTAATGGGTATTTGGAATAAATGTTAAAATCCCATGAGTTCATGATTTTTAGGGGTTGTATTTTAGTCTGTACAGGAATTTTATCTTAAGTGGTATTTTGTCTTCATGTTATCTGGGCTTAGACCCCTATGTCCCGTGTATATGGAAAAATGTTTGTTGACAAAGGTTAGTCTTTGAAATGGATTTTTTGCTTTGAGGTATTAGTTTCTAACTCTTGGCAAGAGATATCCCAGACACCTAAAAACGATATGATTCTTTTTCTTCGTAGAAACATATAAGTAAAGCACAGTGAGATATGAGATTGCTGCGGAAGGGAATTCTTTTGCAAGTGCTCACATCTCTACGAGTTCTCTCACATTATGTAGATATGAAAACGCAACTCTGTTTAACGTCTGAGTCTGTGTTAAAAGTCCATATTTTTCTTTAGGATCTTGATTTAAACATCCATTCATTTGTACTGATTATCATTTCATGCACAGGTTCCTCTATTCTTCATTGGGGTAATCTGTCCTCATATTCCGTTTGTTTACTCCTTGTTACTTTGGAGATGTGGGCCTTTTCTCATGGGTGATTGGTTGAAGTGGGCGTTGGTTAGTGTCATTCAATTTGTGATTGGGAAACGCTTCTATATAGCGGCTGGAAGAGCTCTAAGAAATGGTTCAACAAACATGGATGTTCTGGTTGCTTTGGGAACTACAGCCTCTTATGTTTATTCCGTTTGTGCTCTTCTATACGGTGCCCTTACAGGATTTTGGTCTCCAACATACTTTGAAACAAGTGCTATGCTTATAACATTTGTATTGCTCGGCAAGTATTTGGAGTGCCTTGCCAAGGGAAAGACATCTGATGCTATTAAGAAGCTAGTGGAACTTACTCCAGCAACAGCTTTATTGGTTGTCAAAGATAAAGGTGCATTCCACTTTTTTTTTTTTTTTTTTGTGTTTTGTTTTCTTACGAAGAGAACAAACGGGAAACAGCTTGGGTTTTGAATTTTTTATTTTTAGAGGGAAAATCTGTTAGAGGGGATTTCATATATAATCTAATATTGCATTGCATCAGATTAGAAAACTTGCCAACAAATGTTTTGTTTTCTAGGTGGTAGAACTATTGAAGAAAGGGAAATAGATTCCTTACTCGTTCAGCCTGGTGACACATTAAAAGTTCTTCCTGGTACAAAGATTCCTGCTGATGGTATTGTTACTTGGGGCTCAAGTTATGTAAATGAGAGTATGGTGACCGGTGAATCAACACCCGTTTCGAAGGAGGTGAATGCATCTGTTATTGGAGGTACAATTAATATGCATGGTGTCCTTCACATTCAAGCCACCAAAATAGGATCAGATACAGTTTTGAGTCAGATAATTAGTTTGGTGGAGACAGCTCAGATGTCCAAAGCCCCTATTCAAAAGTTTGCTGATTATGTAAGTATTCTTGTCTTGCTCTGTGTAAGCATTTTTACATAATAGGTAATGATTCAGTTCTGAAGTTAAGTGAAATGTTTCATGTCTCTCGATGACCCAGAAAATGACAACTGCATAATTTCAGATTTTTAAGTGATGGTCAACTGATTTGAATTGTAAAAGATATTACAAAGTGATTTAGTGTTACTGTTATTTGGCAAACCCGATTAAGCTTGCAGAGTTGGACTAATATTTTGATGCCTCACCTCTGATCACTGAAGTTCATTCTGTGAAATTGTTCATAAATTGGGATAGTTAATGAATTCATTTATTTTGGTCTTAGTCTTTACTCATAATTCCAGCAGCTTTGTTTTGTCCTTGCTGCACCATGAATTTATAATCTTGTGATTGATTGGCGCCCAAATGACTAATATTAGATATAAACTCAGGTGCAATTCTTTTGCCTTGCAGGTAGCAAGCATATTTGTTCCTACGGTTGTGAGTTTGTCATTATTGACACTACTGTGCTGGTGAGATTAGCTTGACTAGTTTTGCATACTTGAAAAAGGCTTGTTTCTAATGTGTAATTGGAATTCTTATCACTACTTCTGTCTAAAATTGTAGGT
This sequence comes from Vigna radiata var. radiata, assembly GCF_000741045.1. NCBI lineage: Eukaryota > Viridiplantae > Streptophyta > Magnoliopsida > Fabales > Fabaceae > Vigna > Vigna radiata. Next base: position 25,927,362 of record NC_028357.1, read on the forward strand.
ATATAGCTGGGGCTCTTGGAGCATACCCAGAGAAATGGCTGCCAGAAAATGGAAATCACTTTGTTTTTGCGCTTATGTTTTCAATATCTGTTGTGGTGATTGCATGTCCATGTGCACTTGGTTTGGCAACACCAACTGCTGTCATGGTGGCAACAGGGGTTGGGGCCAACAATGGCGTGTTAATTAAAGGAGGAGACTCCTTGGAAACGGCTCAGAAGGTGAAATATGTCATATTTGACAAAACAGGCACTCTAACTCAGGGGAAATCCACTGTTACTGCTGCGAGGGTATTCACAGGAATGGACCGCGGAGAATTTCTTACATTAGTGGCTTCTGCTGAGGTGACTTTGAATTTTTTGATGATGGTTATTTCTTTGATTCTCATTCTACATAGTGTACTGTCGTAAATACACTATTTAGGGCTTGATTTAATCATAGAAGATTTATAAGAGTGCCACATTTTTCTAATTTTCTTTCTCCCTACTCGACATAGTCTGCTCAACTTTCTCACGAGTACTGGCATTCTGAAACTAGATTAAGAAAAATATTGTTAACGCTGTATTATCTTATCCTATTTGTGTCAGAAAATATCACACTTCCATTTTTTGTGATACCTATTATAGGAATCCACTGTATTTGTTTAATATCTTTTTTTTCAATTTCAGGCTAGCAGCGAACACCCTCTGGGAAAAGCAATATTGCAATATGCCCGCCATTTTCTTTTCTTTGATGAGTCTTCGCCTACCAGTGGTACTAAGAATGATGCTGCAGTGTTAAAGTCAGGGTGGCTTTATGATGTCTCAGACTTCTCTGCTCTTCCAGGACGGGGTGTCCAGTGTTTTATAGATGGGAAGCGTATTTTGGTAAAGTCTTTTCGCAATTGTGCTAAGTCTTTTATTATGTGTAAAAGCTATTTTCCAGAGAGTTGCTTGTTTGAGGCAGTATATTTTTTATTGGATTTAAGAGCTATTTTCGTTATTTGAACAGGTTGGTAACCGGAAGCTGCTGGAAGAAAATGGCATAGAGATTTCTACAGAAGTGGAAAGTTTTGTTGTAGAGCTTGAAGAAAGTGCAAAGACAGGGATACTGGTAGCATATGATGATGTATTAACTGGAGTCTTAGGGATTGCAGACCCACTCAAGAGAGAAGCTTCTGTTGTTATAGAGGGCCTCCGGAAAATGGGAGTCATACCAGTAATGGTTACAGGAGATAACTGGAGAACAGCTCGAGCTGTTGCCAAGGAGGTTAGCATATATATATATATATATATATATATATATATATATAGTATTCCCTTTTTGTCAGAAAAGTATGCCATTGTGATAATTTTGGAGTTTGATTTCTTAGTTGATGCATTTGAAATTTGGACTTGTTTAAAAGAAAACCAATATCTTTGAAAGGGATTAAAATAAGTATGAGAATTAAGTTGATTGGTTGTGTGACAGGTTGGAATTGAAGATGTTAGGGCAGAGGTTATGCCTGCAGGAAAGGCTGATGTTGTTCGTTCATTCCAAAAGGATGGAAGTATAGTTGCAATGGTTGGTGATGGAATCAATGACTCGCCAGCATTAGCTGCTGCAGATGTAGGTATGGCAATTGGGGCAGGGACAGATGTGGCAATAGAAGCTGCTAACTACGTGCTGATGAGAGATAACTTGGAAGATGTGATCACAGCCATTGATCTTTCCAAAAAGACCTTCTTACGCATTCGATTGAATTATGTATTCGCGATGGCATACAATGTTGTTGCTATACCTGTTGCTGCAGGAGTTTTCTTTCCTTCTTTGAGGATCCAGCTGCCACCATGGCTTGCTGGTGCATGCATGGCTATGTCATCTGTTAGTGTGGTATGCTCTTCTCTGCTTTTGAGAAGATATACAAGGCCCAAACTCACCACAATACTTGAAATTCTTGTAAATTAACCATTATTCAAACAGAGAATCTTCTATGGGTACAAATCAATTTGATGACCCGTTGTAATTGTAGCTGCCAATTCGTTGTAAAGGTTTTTGAAATTGAATAGCTCTTCCTGTCCACACACTCAATTTCACATGTTTCTGTATAGATTCTAAGTCATTACAGGTTTATATATATTAGCTGTTAGTCATGTCTGGTATAAATTGATCAATTTTATAGGGAAAAGGTCAAATCTGTGTTTAATGAAAAAGTAGAAGCATTGCTGTGACTCATAATCTTTAAGTAGCATTAACTTTTCAGTTCATTGCTTGACCTTGAACATATTGCCTTGACATTTCCTAACTTTTATTAAAATCTAAGACGCAATTTGGAATCAAACAATGCTAATAAATTGGGAAAAATGACTAATTTAAGACAAATTATCAATTTAGTCTTGTAAAAAAATAAAATGTTAATTTTAACTTTTGAAGGTGTAAAAAAGGTGTGCTTGAGCGATTGACTTTCAAGCTTCCAAACATGGCATTGGTATAGATTTGAATCATTCATAAACATTTTTTAAAATTTAAATAATGTTAATTATATTATAATTTTTCTTTAACTTTTAAATAATTATATTTATGAAAACCTTAAAACAATATTTCAGCGATAAAAATGTTTTATAAAAATTTTCTTATTGAAAAAATTCTAAGATATTAGTATTATTTATGTTATCTAGTGAAACTTTTGTACACTATCTTCTTTTCCATAATTGTTTCTGGCTTGATTGTAATTTTGATCTTATATTTTAAAAAAAAATTGTTTACAATTTTAATATTTCAATTTTTAATTATCTATCATTTTTTTTAATTAAGTACAACATTTTTCTTAGTTGAGTTATATCTTAGCTTTTTCTTTTTAGTTTGGATATAAGATAATCAAATTCGAAAATAATTATAAAAGCTCAATGTTTTTGTTTTTTTTTACTTGATGAAAATGTGTAATTACATTATATGTGAGATCCGTAAAAGAAAAACATTTGTGATTTTTTCCATTGGGGAACAAAATGATTGAGTTGTTGAAAGTTCAAGAAAATGAAATATTGAAAATATATTATAGGAAAAAGTGAAATATTGAAAATATATTATAGAAACTTTTGTAGGTTTCCTTGTTTAGATGAATTGGTAACAAGAGAACACGAGGACTAAAATGGTTCAGTTTGGTGAAAAAGGGAGTGTGACTTTGAAAAGTTGTGACTTTATGTTATTTGCTAAATTCACGAATGAACCCACAAATTGTCACAAATGCAGACAGTTAAAATGATGGGTTTATTGGGTATGATTATCTTAAGGAGGAATGTGCTTTTTATTGGGTGTTATTGTATGTTTGTTTATTGGTTATGATTATCTCATATGTGTGAGTAGAGTATGATAAGATTTTGATAGAGCAAACTTTGGATGGAAGAAAAATAAATGTTTAGTTTTTTTTAGATTAGTTACAAAGTATATAGTTTTGTTTTATTAGGTTGTATATGAAGTTAAATTTGTAATTATGTTTTGTATAATTATAAATCAATTTTTATTCCTAGTTTTGTTAAATATTCTATATTATTAAATATGTGATAGTTGTTGTATAGCATGTAAATGAGATGTTAATTTTTTTATATAAGAACAATTTTTTCTTTACAAACCGGTAAGTTATGACTATACTTTTGGTTGTGTTTAATTAGTATTTCAGTTTATTTGAGTTGAACCGATGGCTTTTTCCTCCTCCCTCGCCCATAAATACTGATTGTAACATTCCAATTTTTGGATGTCCCGATTACGAGTGAAATTACTATTATTTTTTAAATCATAATATCATTGCGGAAATTCCATTATATAATACCAAAATTAATAAAATAAAAATGAAATAAAGTAAATCCAATCACATTGTTTCTAAAATTTATAGCAGAAAAACTTTAAATAACCTAAGCCTTTTTTCCTACTATCGCGTCTCTATCATGCATTTGGAGCATCTACAACATTCAGTGCTTCCGTATAACCAAAATTCATACGATCATCACAAGACATACACAACCACAAACACAAAAAAATGCGGTAAGCTACCATAACACAACCAATAACAATAAAGTCTATACATAGAAAACAAACATAACTTCATAAAAAATCAGTCATCTATAACGCTATCATACTAATAAAATCATTTCTACACCATGATCATCATCAACATTCTCATTGACTATATCATGACTCTACCATCAACGTTATCCTTATCAACATCGTCTCCAAATACATCGTCACAACGAATCATCATCACATGTACCTCTGTCAGAACTAACGTCATCATGAATAACACCATAAGCCTCCATAATACCATAACTCCATAGTGAAAAAAAAAAATCAGTCATACTATTGTACCTCACCTCACAAACATGTAACCTCTTCAATAGGTTCCCTGTAGCCTCCCCTACAAGTATGCTCAAGTAGTCCCGCCATCCTGGCTAAGGAACATGTTTCCTGCCACACAAGGACAAGGCAAACACCATCACCCCCATACAAAGAAGGCACAATACTCGAGCACCTCCTTTTCGCACACAAGGCCAAAGGGAGTTGTTATCTCGTATCAGACGATCGATAGTCTCAGACTTTACTAGGCACAACAAGTGGACCTATCCCCCACTCTTATGCTCATCAACCACACACTCAAGTGCAACTCCAACACTTACCCATTCTAATCATCAGTCAAAGTTCATTGTATACTCAAATACAACAACTATTCTGATTCTCTGCTTAACATTATTCATTCATCATTATCTAAAGTGTCATTCAAAACCCAATGTTCTTAACATGAATATCATTCAACAATAGGTTACAAAACAAATAAATAAATATCATTCAATATCAAACCAAAAATAATAAATCATTTATTATTTTAATTAACCGTTAAAATCTCATTACTTTCCTTTTTGAGCAAAGTTAATTTCTATTTATAATTTTATTTTTAATTAATTTGATTCCGAATTAATTTAAAATCTCATTACTTTTCTTTTAAACCAAATAAATTTTTATTTCTAATATTATTTACATTATTTTAATTTTATTTCCAATTCCATTTCTGATATTAGTTTATACTTATTTATTGACTTAAATTTCATTTTTACTTTATCATTATAATTATAATTTTTATTTATTATGTCTTCATCATTTCTTTGCTAAACCAAGACCCCCCATGGGTCATGGGTCATGTAGGCACAACCAGCTGGCATAACCAACTGGCACAACCAGGTCGAAAAAGTTCAAACCCCAGGCATGCAGCCCAAATAGGTTTAAACTGAACCAACCACAACCCAACGTTGGTAGCCACCGTGAGCCCCTGGTCGCAACCCATCAACGCCCAGTGCTTCAAAACAAAGAACCCAGGAACCCAAACTAGATCCTATGAGCCACCATCCCAAAAATCTCAGTCATCAACCCCAATCGAAACATTACACGTCCAAGAACACAAGATTCTCCAAAACAAAACTTTGTCCCTTAAAACCCAATTCGAGAAAACAAGAATAGGATCCCTAAAAGAGAATTACCAAATCACAAACCCCAATTTCAAGATAGCAAAACAAGAACAGCAAAATCCCTAATGCCGTAATCAACATGGTAATCCTTTTCACATCCCAACCTTTTCAAATAGAGTAGCTCTCAATTCCCTTTTGGATAGAAAAATGAAAGGTACCTGAAGGATTAGACATTGGGAACTATTAATAATCAACCTTGGGTATATGATCTTCCCTTTGTAGTGCACCTTTAGTTCCGTCTAGATTTTCTTTTCTGATGGGGACAAAGAGAAAGAAACTAGAATGATACATGTGCTCACAGATGGGGTCCATGACCCTTTATGTAACCTTTGACAGTTTAAATAATTATAATTTGACCCCTTTAACAAATTAAAATTATTGATGGTCTCTACACAATAAACCTTTCATGAGATTTATGCCCTTAGCCACATTTACTTAATTAGATCACTTTATAATTGACTAATTAAATACAATGGCTTTAACACATTTAATCATTTGTTATATATATATATATATATATCCATATAAATCCTTACAAACATGTTAGACTTTATGAGCTCAAAATTGTCATTATATACCTTAAGCATATCAAAAGGTCCTGTCATTGATTATATCCACATATAGAACCAAATTTGTTTTCATTGCACCAATGCAGTTAAACCTAACAATGATCACTAAGGCTGACATAACCAAAAGACACGGATATATCATGAAATGTGTAGCATGAAAATTACGTGAAGGTGACCGATACACGTCCACCTTCATCCAGTCCTTACTTTATCTCAACGAGATCAATAACCTTAATGTATAAAGTGTAATTTCTGAATAATAAACCATAATGTATGTGCACATGAAAACCTAACATAGAACACAAACTCACAAAAAATGACTAACTTCCACTAAACCAAAGATTCCTCAAACCTAAAACACCCATATGAGCAATATGCTCATGAAAGACCTTGGGTGTAAGAGCCTTATTAAGAGGATATACCATTTAGGAGTTTGTCCCTAATTGTTCTATGGAAATCCATCCACTCTGTACTCTTTCTTTAACAACTGATTTGGTGTCACAGTATGACCTAAGTGGTCTTTCAATTCCTTTCATAATACGCAGTCCTGTTACACAAATCAACCATATACCTTGATTTGATGCCTTATAGGATACTACAAATTCTATAATCATAGTAGATAAAGCCATAAGGGTCTGTTTGGTTCTGGGCCAAGAAACCACACCACCAACTACCATGAAAATGTAACCTGAAGTGGATCTTAAACTATCTTGGCATCCTGCAAAATTGTGTTAAAATACTTAATGATCTCTAACTAGTCTGATCCTAAAATCGTAAGCTTATAAACCTTTGTTCTCTTTAAAAAAACCTCATAAATTCATTGGTTGCCTTCCATTTCCATTCATGAATTCTTAAATATCTGCTTAAAATCCTAGGTATGTATGTTATATCCGGATGCGTACATACTTGGATATACATCAAACTTCATATCGATTAAACATAGGGAATCTTTTGCATTTCTTAAATTTCTAAATTTCCTTCTGGACATTGATTGAGACTGAACTCGTCTCCCTTAACAACTTGGACATACATCAAACTTCATATCGATTAAACATAGGGAATCCTCTAATTTACTATCCTTCATGCTAAAAACTTTAAGTAAGTCATCAACATACAAACCCCTTCCTTTTGAGTATAGCTCTTCGCCACAAGAAAAATTTTATACCTCTCCATATTGCCATTAAAATTCCTTTTTGGTCTTAAATATTCACTTATTATCAATGGGGTTCATACCTTTTGGTAATGAGAGAAGTTCTCAAACCTTATCGTCTTATAAATTTATACTCCTCGTTAAACCCGTCAATTTGCAAACAGTATCAAATGAAATATAATATAAAATATTTTTTTATCCAATTATAATATATTTTAGAGTTCATTTTTATTCTATAATCTTTTATTTTTAACATTTTCGTTTTATTTGTGAAAAATTCACAGTTTATATTGGTTTTATTAATTAAATTTTTTAATTATTTCATTTCAGTTTCTGTACTTTTAAATTTCTTTTTATTGATTTAGTGATAAACTGTGTAGGCTAGAAGATTAGTGGAAATAATTCATTTTGGTTATTGTTTCAACTTTAAACAATCAACATATAAGGAAAATTCTTTAAAACTTTATTCTAATTTAGATACTATTGTAGTTAATTTAGATACATTACAAAATACTACATTTGGTTAGAGAGTATGTTAGAAGTGGCGACTTGATTTTTTTTTTTTTTACAAAAGTTAACGATTACTAAAATTAATAAATATTTGACGTGATCATATGACGATATATGAGAAATATATATAAAGTGTTATTTCATGAAAGTTAATATATATGAGTATAATATAAAAATATAAAATTGTATATTTTATTTAATATATGAAAACTCAAAAACTATGAAATGTTTTACATAGGTTTAAACCCTTTTTTGGTGCCTAAGTTAAGTTTTGATATTCAGTTTAGTCTCCACTTTTAAAAATGTCAACCTTTAGTCCCTATGATATGAAAAATGTATCAAATCAGTCCTATTGGTTAACAAATCACAAGTTTTTCATTAAGTGATTTGTTGTTCATAACACCTTTTGTTAACAAATCACATAATATTGGATACCTAAGTATGAAAACTTGTGATTTATTGTTCATTAAGTGCTGTCACGAGGATTGATTTGATACATTTTTCATATCATAGGAATTAAAGTTTGACATTTTTAAAAGCGGGGACTAAACTGAACATCAGAACTTAACTTAGGGACATAAAAAGGGTTTAAACCTATTATATATTTTATTTAATAAGATAGTAATAAGTATGATATAAAAATATTGATTTAAATATAATAAAATTACAACATACTAAACTATCTAATAAAATATATAATTTTTGTATATATAAATTATATTGTTTTTAAAGGCTAATTAAAGTTTTGTAGTGGGGCTAAACTCACCTTAACCCTGACCCTAACCCACTTAAGAGGGGACTTTGGGGGTTAGGATATTTTTTTGGCCCTCACTTGAGGGCCTTCCTAAACAGGGGCTTTTTCAAGAGTGGGTTACGGTTGACCTATGGGCCATGGGTCAAGTTGACAACTCTACTCCTCGTAAGGTACAAATTTCTAAAGATATTGAGTTTGTTCTTATAGAGGTTCTGAACTTACTAAAGGTTTTGAACTCTATGAATCATATCACTTCCAATTATTCTTCCTTTAAACTTTATTCTTCCCCTAAACTCAAAATCCTCAAAGAATATTATGTTTATATCATGCAATTCCATATTTGATTCATAATAAGAAGTCACCGTATGAAGAATATATAGATTATTATTTGCCAAAAAAATTGTTTCAACAAAACTTGAATTTAAAAATAGTCTAAACTCATTATTTCCAAACAAAAATAATTTATAAAGTTTGTCCAAATAAACAAATGCAATAAAATCTGCCTAAATGATGGTACAAATGAAATGTCTTTCAAAACCAAAAAATAGAAAACCAATACAAAATAATCTAAAACATTATATGACTTCCATATCTACCAATTTGACATCTCCAAATCGATACATCTTTTAGAATCAATTATCTTTTGGTAGATTAGGCAACCTTTTCTTTTCTCGCCCAACATGATATTTGGCACAGTCCTTCTTTATGTGTCCAACTTTATTGCAAAAGAAACATTTATTAGACTGTTTTTGTTTCTTTTGTGATGGATCTTTAGCAGCATTATTCTTGGGATTCTCAATTTTCTTCCTTTTGCCCTTGTCATTAGAGGTGTTAGAATTGGTGAGCTTTGTTTCTCAACACCAAGAGAGGGAGGGGGGTGAATTGGTGTTTTATAAAAATAAGCACTATTCAAATCTTTTTCGCAAATGGTATGGTTCTTTAAACCTATCTCGTGTAGTAAGCAATATGCGTGCAATGTAACAATATATGTAATCAAATAATAACATTACGTAATCGATTATGTAAAGAGATAGGGATAAGAAAATAACAATCGGGTTTTATACTGGTTCGGCCTCAATGCCTACATCTAGTGTCATTTCAATCAACTTGAGATTGAAAGCCAATTGCACTATAAAGATTTGAGTTTTTAAAACAAGGCTTTAAGCTGACCAATCTGTCAAAATGTAAACCACCTCTCTAACTCACCAATCTAATATAGCCAATAATAAGACCCTAAGCAAGAATAATCCTCTCATGTAGTCACCCCTTTGAGACACCTGTCAATGTACAAAGAACTCCTCGTTCTTCTTCCTGGCCGCATGCAAAGGGAACAAAAAATCAAAGATTGCGAATCTTCTTCTCCTGATCAAACAAAAAGCACCTCAATTGTGCAGAACGATCAGTCTCTTTAATCCAGTCACGTTTGCCTCTCAAGAATTCTTCAAGATATGTAAACCTCTTCACGTTCTTGATTCTTGGAGCCTTTGATCACTCTGTAAAACTTCTCAAACGAATATCAATCAGATATGAAAGTGTAATTCTCAATTGTCTTATAGAAAATCAATCAATGCGTCAATATATTAATGTAATAAGTTACATTAAACACGTGTAACAAACTAACAATAGTCAAAGCACATCATTGAATGTTCAATTAATGTAATCGATTCTCATTAAATGCTTAGTTAACACATTTAAAAATATGACCATTATAACAATTATGATAAGCATAAAACAATTTTCAAATCTTAACAAACTTAATTGAATACATAATCCATGTAAACGATTAAGCTTCAACACATAACAGATTTTTGAAAATTTTTCTTTCCAAAACTCATCACAACACATTTGAAAAAGATATGTGCAAACACACAATTTTTAATTGATTCACCAACTAATGTAATCGGTCCAAAACTAGTTGTTTTTCCACAATTTAAAACTCAAGTTGTTTGATGACATTAATTGATTATAACAACACTGTAATCGATTAAGTCGTGCATATATGCTTTTGTGCATGTGGTTTTTATATTTCCAAAACATATATTGTGCATACACAGATATGACCACTTTACAAACATAGTAGTATGTAACAATCAACACAATATGTCAAATGTGACAATCACAATATGTGCATATTTCACAATAAGCATAAACACATAACACAATACACATACATGTGTTTTTATTAACATGTTGTCATAATAAAAAACAAATATCATAGGGATTGAGTTTAGCTAACACTGTGCTCCCCTTATCAAGAAGAAGTATTGGTTAAGTGAGCACTTTCAGTCCTTTCTTGCTTCACTCTCTCCTCTTCTTGAACACAAAATTAAATTAGTTCATTAAGAGACCATTTCTCCTTCTGACAGTTATATTAAACCATAAATTTTCTAAATTGTATAGGAAGAGAAATTAAAACAAAATGTACGAGTAAGTTTTTTGACAACTCAAGTTTCAATGCCTTAAGTTTTGAAGCAATGTTTGACATCTCCATAGTGTACCCTCTCACATTTCCTTCGCCTTGATACCTGATGGAAACCAAGCTTTGAAGAAGTGCACTTGCTTTTGCCTTATCGCTTTTCACAAAGTGATTTTCAATCTCAGCAAGGACATCTTTAGAACTTGTAATTTCTTCGTATATAATACCTTTATAGAACTCTGGAATGTCATGCTTAATGATCATCAAACTCATGCGATTTGAGTGATCCCAATTCTCATATTCTTTCCTCTCTTAAAGGTACTCAATACCTTAAGAGAATGAGGTTTCTCAATCCTTAACGTGGGGTTGAGATCCGTGCAGTCAAAAACTATCTCTATGTTCTCTTTCTAGTCCTTAAACTTTGTACCATTAAGGACCAGTTTTGACTTTAAGTTGGCAGATATAGAAGCCATCGTAGTTATATTTTGTACAAGAGAAATAAAGGAATTAAGCTCACATCGTAAAATTAATGATTATATAAATATATTTAAATATTGGTTTATCCCATCTCAAGACACTCAATAGCCCATCAATGTCAAGTCTTTGGATATAAATATTAACTACTAGAGGTATCTTGGTATATTGATCAACATTGATGATAAAAACATGTCCAATAACAAACCTATCTTTGGATTGATTTTATCATTAGCACATAAAACCTTATAATTATCACATGTTACCATCACATGTGCAATCCGACCAAATATTAATCTTCCTTTGGGCCGACCAATCTCACATGGATATGTATAAACATGAACATTCATAATTTCTCTATGAACAATTGAATAAAGAAGACTCAGGTTGGTGATTTCTTATTTATCAATAACTCATTCAAAATTATAAAATAGATCAAAATTAAATTTTATTTATTCCAAATTAGATATTAATTTTACTTTACGTTATTTCTAAATATTTTTATTTTAATTACTAATGGACAGTTAATGGGTTCAGACCCAAACTAGGTGTAACTACATGAGCCAACAATACACTGGACCCAACCTAGAATGACCCACCATGTGTCAAGTGTGTCCAGCCCCAACCAAAGGTCCTTGCGCCAACAACCTCCTTTAATGAGAATTGCTTCATCGTTGGTGACTTGGTCAACCACTGCCAGCCACCATGACAACACCATAACATCTAAAAAAAAAACATATCTACATGAGTGCCCCTAAAAACCACCATCGCGACCCCTACTAACGAAGAACGCGAGGAACGCAAACCAGAACAAACCCTTGTACAATAGAACCAGATTTGAACCAAAAAACCTAAACCTTTTATCCCTCTTCGCGAGTAACCATTGGCAGCAGAAACTGTTGAGATTGTTGACAACACAATATCTATATCACTTTGGTTTTTCATGATGACAACACATTTTTAATAACACATGTATTGCAATGTGTTACATTGTGTTACACATGTGTTACATGTTGCAATCTTTAATATTGATTGTTATCTTGTTGAACATGTTTGTGTGAAATCTGATATATGAATGCATATTAACTATTCTGATATATGTGACATCTATTGTGATTGCATTACATATGTTTTGAAAAAGGAAAACCACATGCACATTTATGAACTTACATTGTGTGGCATAACTGCAAGTTGTAAGTCGACTTCATTATGGCGAAGTTGAATTAAGCTCGTGACTATGCACAAATTTTCAAATACAGTGTTATGTGAGATTTTGCATTGAAAAGAATTTCAAAATGAACTGTTGTGTTGAAGTCGATTGTGTGCGCCACACATTCGACTGTGTTAGTTGTTTAATTTGAAATTCTGTTGGGCTCATGAACAGTAACAACTATATTTTTTAAAGTTAGTTGAGCATTGAATGAAAGTCAATTGTAATGAATGTGAAATTAATTTGTTTGACTAGACTGCTACTAATTTGACTTATTTGTTATAACTATCAGGGACAGTCGACTGTATTAGTAGCGTATTTGACTACAGGAGTGTCTGTTTATAGAAATCTATAAATAGACTATACCTGTGTTGTTTCAGAGAACTTTTGGAAATCTAAACATTTTCATATTCTGTTTCAGATTGCTTCTCTGAGATTTAGAGCTCCAAGAACTCATCAAGAAGACGGTTGTGATCTTTATTTGAAGAGTTTTTGAAGGAGATTGATACTGCGCATAGTGCTTGATCAGAATCTGCACAATTGAGGTGTTCTCTGGTTGATCAAGATTCATGTTTGCATTCCGTGGTGATTGCTTTTGTACCTGTTGTGACTACAGGGGTTGGACTTGTGGAGTCTGGTACACTTTGAGGATTGTTCAAAGTGGGTTGCCGATTGTAGGAGAGGGGATATCTTACTGCAAGTCTTGCTGTGTGGTTTGCCTATATTTTTGACAGGAGTTCTCTATAAAAGCCTTGTTGTAAAAACCTTGACCATTATAGTGCATTTGCTTCCTGGCATTGGAAGGACACTAAATGTAGGCATTGAGGCCGAACCAGTATTAAAACCCGCGTTTGAATTCTCTATCCCTACTCTTTTACATTAAGTCGACTTTTCATTTCACGTAGTCAACTTTGATTTTCCGCTGCACTTAAATTTCTATTACTTGCGATTCAAGAAAGTTTGTAAAGTTTTATGCTTTGTGTAAAAGATTGCGAAAAGACTGATTTTGAAAACACACCAATTCAACCCTCCCTCCCCCACCACTTGGTGTTAAAACGAAGCCTACTTGTTTTCCAACATAAACCACCAACAAACCCATTGTTGACTAAACACCACCGCCTCTTGGCGACCACCATGGCATCTGCATCGTAGACGCCACGAGCGAGCCACCTGCAAAGGCACAACCATGAAGAAAACACGAAGGAAGAACAAGATGGCGAACCAGGCGAGAACCCTGATAAGTGCAAAAACACAGTAAATTTTCATATGGATGAATGTATCAAGAAAGATGAAATGTAATCATATGTTTTCGAGTTTTTTAGAGGAAATCATTTTATGCCTATTTTGTATATGTTTCAGGTAAATTAAGAGAGAAGAGAAAATCCCACAACAACTTACCCAAGCTAGAATGATCTCGACTAAGCGAGAGCTGATAAGAGAAATACCTTCTACAAGCCACTCTCGCCTAAGCGAAAATTATCTCACTTGAGCGAGATTCGTCCAGGAAGCCATTAATTTAAAAGTCATTCTCGCTTAAAAGAGAATAATTTAGCTTAAGCAATAATGACCTTTCTTCACCATGAAGTACCTTCTCGCTTAAGCGAGAATTCGTGCAGTATATATACTCATGATTAAGGAAGAAAGAGAGGGAGTTGGGAATCAAATCACAAAGTTATTTTCAACTTTAGCTGTAGGATCTTCTTCTTCATCTCTTAGAATGCCAATGGCTACCATGAGTGGCTAATCCTTTCTTTTGGGATTGAATGTAATCGATTCGAACTCGAACATAATCTAGTGATATTTGTACATTGCATTTCTGTTTTTATTCAATACTTGATATACTATGATGTTAGGAATAGATTTCAGCATATGAATTGCTTATAACACCTAAATATAATGTTGGACAGTTTGTTGGATATGTGAGGAATCAATATTCAAGGAACTGATCTTATGAATTTTATACGTGAGGAATTGGTATAAATGACTTTTGTGTGTTGCATCAATATTGGTAATTTCAGGTGTTATATGTTTATATTCATTCAGATTGCAGACGAGTAAGATAGATGAATTCAATCCCAAGTTCTCATATTAAATTTTCTCTAATTTATTTGTTGTTATTATTTTACTTTCACGCAACATAGTATAAATTATCAAAATCCATTATGAACCAGATTGAATATCCTTGTATGTATACTGTTTGAGATAAAATTATCTATTTAATTAAAGTTTTTCCTCGTGTGTTTCGCTTAAAAATCATTATACTACAATTGACTATTGGTACTCTTGTCAAAAGATTCAACAAACCCAAAACGTGACACCATGTCCGCCATCCTTTGGCGGTGACAAACACCACAAGCAAGTCGCCAAAGCACCTTCACGAGTTGTTCCATGGAGAAAGTGTTAGGAAATAGTCAAAATAAAATCCCGTTTTATTTGGGATTCTCTACGTGTCAGTTAAGATTTTAGGATAAGTCCGAATTTATTGCATTTTTCAGTTTTTGATTTCTGATGTATTGGCTATTTAATAACCTGACCTCTGCATTCAATAAGATTGTATTCTCTTTCAAATTAACTCTCTCTCACACATAAACACTCTACTTTAACATTTGGTATCAGAGCCTCGCGAGGGGCTCTGGAGAAGTAGCAGTCTTCTCAAATTTAAAAGCAACAATGGCTATAGACGGGACCTTCGTTCAACCAGCAGTGCCAAGATTTTATGGCCACTATAGTCATTGGGCAATGCTTATGGAAAATTTTCTTCGATCAAAGGAGTTTTGGGTTGTGGTGGAAAATGGAGTTTCTGCAGCAGCAGAAGGTGTCACTTTGTTTGAGGCACAAAAGGAAAATTATGAAGAATAGAAGTTGAAGGATCTTAAAGCTAAGAACTATCTCTTCCAGGCTTTAGATCGTTCCATTTTGGAAACTATCATAAACAAAGATACATCAAAGAGTATTTGGGACTCCATGAAGAAGAAGTACGAAGGAACAAACTGAGTAAAGCGTGCTCATCTCCAAGCCTTGCGAAAAGAATTTGAAACTGCTCACATGAAGGAAGGAGAATCTGTGAATGAGTACCTTGCTCGTGTTCTTGTTATTAGTAACAAGATGAAAGCCAATGGTGATGATTTGAAAGAAGTTGCATGGTAGAAAAGATTTTAAGGTCAATGACACCAAAGTTCAATTATGTTGTGTGTTCCATTGAAGAATCCAAAGATACAAGCATATTGTCGATTGATGAGTTGCAAAGCAGTTTGCTTGTGCACGAACAACGCATGAGTAACATTGTCCATGAAGAACATGCTCTAACAGTGACTCAGAGCAACCAATATGTTGGTTTTACAGGACGAGGAAGAGGGCGTTGGAACTTTGGAGGTAGAGGTCGTGGAAGAAGCAGGCAAAATATTAATAAAGCAACCGTGGAATGCTATAATTGTCACAAGCTCGGGCATTTTCAGTGGGAATGTAAACAAGGGGTGACAAACTTTGCTGAAACTCATGCAGAAAGTGCTGAAGAACACATGTTGTTGATGGCTTATGTTGAAGCAAAGTAACAGCAAAAGACAGATATATGGTTTCTTGATTCAGGGTGCAGTAATCATATGTGCAGCAAAAAGGAATATTTTTCTGAGCTTGATGAGAACTTCTCAGATTCAGTTAAGCTGGGAAATAATTCAAATATGGTAGTTAGTGGGAAAGGCAACATCAGACTTGATGTAAATGGAGTTATTAGCATCATCTCAGGTTTTTTCTTTGTTCCAGAATTAAAGAACAATTTATTGAGTCTAGGACAATTGCAAGAGAAGGGGCTGAGCATTTTATTTCAACAGGGAAAATGCAAAATATATCATCCAGAAAAAGGTTTGATCATACAATCTACTATGTCATCAAATCAGATGTTTATCTTACATGCCATCTCCCTACCTATAGCACCTACTTGTTTTAACACAATTATAGAAGATGTAGCGCAGTTGTGGCATTGGAGGTTTGGCCATTTAAGCTTTAAAGGCTTACAGACTCTACAACAAAAAGGAATGGTGGAAGGTTTACCACCGCTTAAACCACCCTCTAAGTTATGCAAAGATTGTCTAACTGGAAAACAACATCGAGATTCATTTCCCATGAAAAGTTCTTAGAGAGCTTCACAGATTCTTCAGCTTGTTCATGCTGACATTTGCGGACCCATTAAGCCAGCCTCAAATAGCAAGAAAAGGTATTTCCTTACTTTTATAGATGATTTCAGTCGCAAAACCTTGGTTTATTTTTTGGCAGAAAGATCAAAGGCCTATACTGCTTTCAAAAGCATTAAATTACATGTTGAGAAAGCAACAAATATGTCCCTCAAAGTGCTACGCACAGATCGTGGTGGAGAGTTCACCTCTCAAGAATTCAATAATTTTTGCAATGCGCAAGGAGTGCAAAGACACTTAACAGCTGCATATTCACTGCAACAAAATGGTGTTGCAGAATGGAAGAATCGAACAATCATGAATATGGTTCGCAGCATGCTATCTGAAAAGAAAGTGCCTAAAACATTCTGGCCAGAAGCAGTAAATTGGGCTGTGCACGTGTTAAATCGTTGTCCAACACTAGCAGTAAAGGACAAGACACCCGAAGAAGCCTGGAGCGGAATCAAGCCATCCGTCCATCATTTCAGAATCTTTGGTTGTGTCTCTTATGCTCATGTACCTGATAATTTAAGATCTAAATTAGATGAGAAAAGCTTGAAGTGTATTTTACTTGGAATCAATGACGAATCAAAGGCATACAGGCTTTATGATCCTATCTCACAAAGGATTATAGTAAGTAGAGATGTGGTTTTTGCAGAAAATGAAGCATGAGAATGGAACAATTATGAGTCCACTACTATTTGTGAGCTAGAATGGGAAGATGATGACAAAGTTATTTCAAAAGAATATTCTGTAGAAGATGTTGTTGATGCACAACCCGAGGAGTCTCTTGCTGCACCACCAAAGGAGTCTTTTGCCACTAATCAAGAGACTTCTGAAGGTCTGATGGAAGGGAGGAGTAGGAAGCAATCAACTTGGCTAAGAGACTATGTGTCTGGAGAAGGGTTGTCTGATGAAGAAGCTGTCTTTTACTCTGCATTCTTTGCCTTGTATACTGCTGGTGCTGACCCACTTAATTTTGAAGAAGCTGTGAAGATAGAAAAATGGCGAAATGCCATGGATATAGAGATTGAGGCGATTGAGAAAAATGGCACTTGGGAATTAATTGATCCGCCAAAAGGAGCTAAAGTAGTTGGAGTAAAGTGGGTTTACAAGACCAAACTCAATGAAAAGGGAGAAGTTGACAAGTTTAAAGCAAGGCTGGTAGTGAAAGGATATGCACAACAGTATGGTATAGATTACACAGAAGTTTTTGCTCCAGTAGCTCGTATGGAGACTGTGCGGTTGGTAATTGCATTTGCAGCACAAAAAGGTTGGGCCATATATCAACTAGATGTAAAGTCTGCTTTCTTACATGGAGAATTAACTGAAGATGTCTTTGTTGAGCAACCTCGTGGTTATGTGCAAAAAGGGAAAGAAGATCAGGTGTACAAATTAAAGAAAGCTCTTTACGGGCTTAAACAAGCTCCTCGTGCTTGGTATAGCCGCATTGAAGCATATTTTGTTAAGGTAGCATGCTCATTGTAAGCTTATATGTTGATGATCTTTTGTTTACAGGAAATGATGAGTTGATGTTTACTGAGTTTAAGAACTCAATGATGCTTGAGTTTGACATGACTGATCTTGGAAAAATGAAGTATTTTTTAGGTCTTGAAATCTTGCAGACATCAGGAGGAATCTTTATATGTCAAAAGAAATATGTTGAAGAGATGTTGCAGCATTTTAAAATGAATCAAAGCAACTCAGCTCAAACTCCTATAGTTCCTGGTTTTAAGATTTGTAAAGATGAAGGAGGACAACATGTAGATAAAACGTGCTACATACAAATGGTGGGTTGTCTTATGTATCACACTTCGACTTGTCCAAATTTGATGTTTGTTGTAAGTCTTTTGAGCAGATATATGGAGAATCCCACTTAGCTTCATTTACAACTAGCAAAAAGGGTACTCAGGTATATACAAGGAATTGTTAAATTTGGAATTCTTTACAGGAAAGGAGGAAGTGACAAACTCATAGCATATACTGATAGTGACTATGCTGGGGATGTGGATGATAGAAAAAGTACAACTGGAAATGTCTTTCTTTTTGGATCTGGAGTGTATCATGGTGTTCAAAGAAACAACCAAATGTCAGTTTGTCAACCACAGAAGCAGAATTCATCGCAGCGGCATCATGTTCCTGTCAAGCTATTTGGCTAAAGAGGCTGCTCATGACACTTAATCAAACTGAGCAAGAGTCCATAACTATTCAGTGTGACAGTAGTTCTGCTATCAAACTATCAAGAAACCCAGTAATGCATGGACGTAGCAAACATATAGATGTTCGTTTTCACTTTCTTCGGGAGCTTGTACAGGCAGGAGTGGTAGAACTGATCCATTGTAACACTTCATAACAGATTGTTGATGTAATGACAAAGCCTCTCAAACGGGATGTTTTTCTGAAGTTGCGTGCAATGCTTGGAGTCTGTGAACAGCGTGCAGTGCTTGGAGTCTATGAACAGAGTCATGTAAACTAATTTCTTGATATGAAAAGAATTTAGTTTAAGGGAGGATTTGTTAAGAAATAGTCAAAATAAAATCCCGTTTTATTTGGGATTCTCTACGTGTCAGTTAAAATTTTAGGATAAGTCCAAATTTATTGCATTTTTCAGTTTTTGATTTATGATGTACTGACTATTTAATAACCTGACCTCTGCATTCAATAAGATAGTATTCTCTTTCAAATTAACTCTCTCTCACATAAACACTATGTTGTCGACACCGAGAACAGATCTCTAACCTACTCTGCTGCGAGACGAAAAATGAGGAGTCACGCCTTCACCAGTGAGAAAGTGAACGAAAACATTCTAATTAGGGTTGTTGAACATTAAGATTTCTTATTCTTTAAATCAAATCCTTTCTTAACAAAATGAATCTTCTACGAGCCATAAACAATTAAAAGAAGGAAACAACAAAAACAATTTAGGGATTTATCAATTTTAGGTTTTCCAATTTTCATGTTTCCCGATATTGTAAAAACTAAACACACAGCAGTGGCAGGGCAAAAACAAATTGAGGTTTTTCATAATTTAAAGTTTCGCAAAAAGATTCTGGATTGAGTTTTCTAGATGATTAAGTTCCAAAAACATTATTAATTTCCAATTTATTAACATTTATTAGATTCTTTAATTTGAATCCAAAGTGAAACGGAACGATTTCATATCCAACCAAATATTGAATAAAAAGAAAAACACTTAATTAAAAAAAAAAATCTCACAAAATTGAAGAAAATCATATTAAGATTTATGCAAATTAATCATAAACTAACATGTTTTATACTTTTATACCAATTGTTAGATTTATGATTCATAGAGATTAATAATAATCATAAACATTAAACCCTTTGAAATAATAATAATCATAAACATTAAACTCTTTGAAATAAAGCACCAATTCCCTTTTGGATAGAAAAATGGAAGCGTACTTGAAAGATTAGACATTAAGAACTATTAATAATCAACCTTCGATGTATGATTTTCCCTTTATAGAATACTTTTAGTTTCGTCTAGATTTTCTCTTTTAATGAGGACAAAGAAAAAGTGTAAGGACCTGAATAAGAAAGGGCCATTGGGCCCTAGTTAGAGGCAGTCAGGCCCATCAGACTAAGAGCACATGACCTTAGAAGGGATTTTTTTCTCCAAAGTCAGATTCTTCAATTGCTAATTTTCCACACTCTCTCTAAAAACCCTTATCCTAAATATTGCTCTATCTTCTCTCTAAATACCACTCTGTTGAACCATTCAATCTTTGGTAAAGAAGGTACCTAAACACTCCTAATGTAGAGGGCTTCATTCTGAACCGATTACTTTCTCCGTCTCCTTCCGGTAAGTGATTCTTCTGTTTCCTCGGTTATTTTCAAAACCTAGGGCTTGGGTTTTACTGATCTCACGCAGTTAGAACCTCCCCTTTTCTGATTTCTATTATATTCTAGCTCTAAGAGCTGTTTTCCATCGCCTCTTTGGTGAGTTGTAGGGTGTTTTTGTGCTCCGTTGGGTGGGTACTGTCTTAAGGCACTCGTAACAAGTGGTACTGTCAAGCTTTCCAGGTAAGGGGAGTTGATTATTTTTTTTTTAGAAATTTATTTTATAAAATAACTGCATGTTGAATGTTGAACTGATGTGTTTGTGAAGCTGCCCTACAATTTTTAATTTTATTGGATGCCCAAACTGTGAAACTGATGAAAAGTATAAATCCGTGAATTGACATGGTGATAAATTTTATCTTTTTTGAATTGAGTTACTAACTGAAATTGAATGTGATATTGTTGAATTGATTATATAAGACGTGAGAGAAATTGGATTGCAGAGGAGAAAATAGGATGATGAGTTTTTGAATTTGTTAGGTTTCCTTTTAATATCCAGATTGATATAAATAATATATTATACTATATTCATTCCATTATGTGATCTTTGTATAGAATATATTAATATATATCTTTTACTCACCTTTGTATATTATATAAATATATATATATATATATATATATATAT